>NC_142517.1:94125000-94438500 GCF_057876585.1 Rhinolophus sinicus
CTTGAATGAGCTGTACATTTAGCTCTTTTGAAAACCGTCCAAAAGAAAAGCATTGGTGTAAACGAAAAGGCTAACATATCCTACTTTGGAGAAAGCACCAAGAAGTAACATATATCTTTCCTTTCTTTAAAACTGTTACTGAGATTTATAGGCTCTAAGGACAGAATGTAACAACAAGCTCATTGGGACTTGGATTGGCTGATGTTATCTGAGAAATGGAGCCATTTCTACTAGAATCATGAAAAGAATTAACCAGAGAGAAAACTAGGAAGGACACGTAGAAACTTACTACAATGAGCAGGTTAACTAGTGTGCACTACAAAAGGGAATACAATTCCTCTATGCCCTCCATAGAGATAGTGGTGTATTAGTTTTCTCTTACTGCTGTCACAAATTACCAAAAACTTAGTGGCTTAAAACAAAACATATTTATTATCTTACAGTTCTGTAGGTCAGAATTCCAATTCAGCTCTCATTGGGCTGAAATCAAGGTATAAGTTGCACTGTATTCTTTTCTGGACAATCCATTTTCTTGCGTTTTCCATTTTCTAGAGGAGTTGCCCACATAGCCAAATTTCATCTTCAAATTCAACAATGGCTGTTGAGTCTTTGTCATATCACATCACTCTGACATTCACTCTTAAGGACCATTTTTAAGGACCCCTGTGAGTATATTGGACTCACCCAGATAATCCAGGATAACCTCCTGTTTTAAGGTCAGCACAGTATCAACTTTCATTCTGTCTGATACCTTAATTCCCATTTATCATGTAATATGACATAGTTATAGGTTTTAGGAATTAGGAAGTGGGTGTCTTTCTGCCTACCATGGTGGAAAAACTGCCAAATTAAGAAGTCTCTATTACACATTGTTTGAAGCTTGAAGAAGATAGTAAATATAGTAGAGTCCTAACACTTAAAACACATTTCTGTATTTCAAAAGGGCTTTCAAATTGATTGAAATATGTTAATTATGGTTAGAGGCAAAATATGTTAAGATACAAGTATACTGAGGGTCTACTATGTCTTCAGAATCACATTACCTACTTAAGGGGAGCAAAAGTTGTTCAGAAATGACCCAATCCTCATCTTCACTTTCTAGAGCCCACAAAAGTAATATATTTCTCCAGTTATCTATTGAGGTCCAATACGAAAAGAGTAGTAGGACTATTACTCACATAAGTAAAGTTAAATATTTCCTAGTAATCTGATATCATTTCAACTGTTGACTTACTTACTATAACAGATTTTTTTTTTAAGTAAGAAAATTAAATAATACTTTCCCATCAAGTCATTGTATTGAATTAGGGATTATATGGAAAGTTAAATAATTATAAGATACATTTTTAAAAATAGTTTTACAAAGCAAGTGAAAAGAAACTACCATGTACTACACAATTAATGATGACATACATAACATAGAAAATGTTTTAAATGTTCACAAAAATAAGTAATCACTGTAGTCCCCAAAGATTTAAATTTAGAGTTCGCATTTTAGTCCCTTTCCTTCTGTGCACCCTCCACAGTATCACAGCGCCCACACCCTATGCCCTTTCTGTGGTCTAGGTCTGCCCAAGTACCAGGAAATACTCTAGATTGTAAGAAAAGTTTCTCCCTTATATTTAAAAGACCCTAATCCTCCTCCAAAGTACTTAAGACATTTTTTTTAAGCAGTCAAATTAATTTAACTATTACAGATGATAACAGAGAGATAATCTTCTAAACATAATTTAATGTAAAAGGATTAATCTAAGTGAAACCACAAATGCTGGAATTTCCAACACTGTAAGTAAGATAAAGGCACAAAAGGGGTTCTGTGGTGAAGACAATCATTTTGAGGCTGCCGTGTTGGGGAGCCAGCCCTTTTCTGAACTATTCCTGATGTTAGCTTCTTTGTTTTCCTCTATCTCTGAACCTATAACCAAAAAACTTTTGAAAGGTTTTTGGACAATGGCAACAGAAATTCTAACAGTTCAGGTTACAGAGAAGATGAGAAAAATGTGCATTTGCTTTTCAATATGTTTGTGCGACATATGGGAAAACATCAACCATTTCAATATGTGTTACCCGGTGGTCTTCCCTCTTTACTAATTCTAGAGATGAAGACATTCTGAATTCAGATTGACTTTTAAAATATTTAATAATAGAGTCATCCTGACCTATTTAACTAAATTTTGAACTCATTTCTTTTCAGTTGCTTGCTAGTAGTTTTACTTGTATTTATTGCCATTTTATAATGTTTCAATAATTGAACTTATCCTTTGCAACTTTTATTTGGGAAAATATAGAAAGCATAAACTTTGGAGTCAATTTGTATGTTAAAGGTTAAGTAGACGTCAGTCTCCTTTTTCCTGTTGTTTCTAATATCTTCCAGTTATCCCTTCTTCTTCATTCCTAGCACTGTACTGTAACCAGGTTCACTTCAAACTGAATTATTGAACTAGTCTAATGTCAGTCTCTCTCTCATGTGATTTGTGCTATCCAACCAAAAATCCATGAAAACTCTCATTGTCTTTAGTACAAAGTCAGATTATGTCACTGAAACTCACTTCCAGAGTCAACCAACATCTCTTCACCTTAGCTTTGGTCAAACCCTCTATTCTCATACCAACTATCTTGACTGAAAGTTCAACGATAATCAAACATCTCGATGTTTCAGAACACACATAGCTCAAAGGCTCTCTCTAGCTTATTATATTCCCAAGTTCTAGTATTTTCTATTCCTTCTCAGTTCTCCTATTCTATTGTCTGTACAATTTATGTATCTGATAATAATTCAGGTCTTTCCTCTGATTAGCTTTTGATTTATGTTTTCAAACTCACACTATGATTAATGTTTCATGTTTGGGATTTGATCTTCCTAGTTCAGTATGCCATCTTTAAGGCAAATACCATTTTTAATATAATTTGCTTACGTATTGAATAAACAAGTGTCTAATTCTGCCCAGCTTCCGAGCTAGGCACTAAGATTATAAATTTCTGTAGAAAACATAAAACAGAGGTCAAGGATTAATTTGTTATATTTCCCAGACTTTCCAGTATAATACCTTAAAATTTAGGCTGTGTGTGTACATTTCAATATTAAGACAGGAAAAAAGTTCATATTATTTCAATTTATTAAAATTTTACATGTCAAGCCTTTATATAACTGCTAGATAATATTTAATTTCATTCAGTATATTTATTGAGTACCTACTAGGTCTACTACTGGTTCCTATGCTTAAGGAGTTTAGAACCTATGGGAAAATGGTAATTAACCAATAGATCATAAAAACTGGTGTCAAATGGAAGTATGATAAATACTCTGAAGAGGAGTGAGTGGCTTAGTCCATTCAAGTTTCTGTAACAAAAATACCATAGACTTAGGTGGCTTAAAAAAACAAACATATCTTTATCCTAGTTGTAAATGCTGGAAAGTGCAAGATCAAGTCACCAGCAAACTTGGTGTTTGGTGAGGGCCCGCTTCCTGGTTCATAGACAGTCACCTTCTTGCTGTATCCTTCCATGGGGAAAGGAGAGCTACAGAGCTTGCTGGGGTTTCTTTTATAAGGAAGCTAATCCCATACATGAGGGTTCCATTCTAAGGTTCCATTCTAATAAAGAGGGTCTTTCTTCTAAGAAAAATGAAAATCCATGGAGAGATGTGTGTGTGTTTGTGTAATTGTAGGGCTTGAGTGTGGATGAGTTCAACATTTGCAATTTTCAAAAAGATCCATTCTGGCTTCTTGGTTGGGGGCTAGAGTAGAGGCCACATCAATTGGAAAGTTCTAGCCACGGCTCCGTTTGGACCAAAGTAGTCTTGGCAGGGCTTCTTAAGAGTGAATGGATTTGAAAGGTGCTTAGGAGAAAAAATTGACCAGACTTGGGTATGGTTAGACATGGGTGTGACAAAAAAGGAAGTGTTAGGGTGACTTGAAGATTTCTACCTTTGTTGTGGATAGATGGTGATGCCATTTTGTGTTTTAACAGGAAATCATACGTTTGGTTTTGGGTATTGTTGAGTGTAGAATGTCAAATCCAATTAGCAATGTCGAACAAGTTAGTGAGAAAAATATCTCTTTGTAACTAATAAGAGAGTTATTTTCTGATGATATATATTTGAGGGTCATTGTTTATAGGTAGAACCTCATGCCATATTGTTGCAATGGGACCGGAGACAGAGTATAAAATAAGAAGAAAAACTGTCACTGCTACGACTGCCTTGGCAGTAATAAGCGATGTCAAAATAGTTCTGTTTTAGAAAAAATATGAATCAGAAAATATTGTTATTTTAAAGTAATTTTATTATGTGTTGTTGTATTATTTTATATTATTATGTTAAAACAAGCTATAATGTGAGAGTTTTACCTTCCAGATAAACAAATATATCTCTTAGGTTGGTAAGGAAGGGAGGAGTCTCCAAGTATCCATTTCATGTCCTTAGTTATTTTTACCTTAAAATGGTAAACAATCACATTTTCTCTATAACTACAAAGAAACATCTGCTTCCAGATCTATTTATTAAAGCTTGTTATTGGAATATTTTAGGACATTTACTTGTTAAATTAAGTCAAGTAATACCTTTTCACTACTTTGACTTGATTTTTATAGAAATTTTGAAGGTTGTTCAGTTAACTCCTTTTGACTTAATATTCAATTCCCATTTAATCCTACCTACATGTTTGAATTCTTCTTTTTTTACATAACATCCCTAATAAGTATCCATTCTCAAACCACTTTTAGGGGAGACATTATTAACTTTAAGAAGCATACTTGTTGCTGTATATTAAATATAATTAGAGATCATAGAATTTTAATTAGGCAGGAAATAAAATTCCCAAGTGGCATTGTCTAAAAACCAACAAAAAGTGGTATTAAGTTGACATTACTGTCATTTTATATGCTGCAGAAATAATTTTATGCATTTAATGAATAATGGAGGCATTGTGTGTCTATTGATACATAATGTCTAAAGAAGGCTTATCATAGTTTTTTAATGGAATATTCCAGAGAGATAGTTGTTTCTTCTTTATGATATTAAAATATTTCCCCACATTTCTGTGGTTGGATCATTCAACTGTATCACTGACAGTATTTCCAAAAGACATTGAATTCTATCAAGAAAAATGTGAGGCTTTTTACTTTTAACAGATTTTCAAATTACATGGTTATAAATTAGCATCATTTTAAGCCTTGTCATTTGGTCTAAGAAGCTATCTTGGAGCAGGAGCCTCGTTTATTTCAGCAGAGCATAACAGTTGCAGTGATTCAAATATTGCATGAGGACTAGTAAATACTAATCTTTGCGTCTCAAATTCCCATTAACCACATGAATGATTCTCAGTGCTGAGACTGAAGGATTTAGTTACTTTGTTGTAATAACCAAAATAGTTTCAATGTTTGAATGTGTAATATTCTCATAAAATCACATGTTTGTGTATGCATATTTATTTTGCTATTTACCTATGGCATTCCAAACAATGAAAAACGCAAATGAAGGAAATGCAATGGTATTCAGTATTGCCAGGAACATGCATTAATACATTTACACCAAATTTGTTTAATACAAATCTCATTGCAATGTTATAAAAACAAAAAGTTGTATGCCAAAAAGCATTTTCCACAAAGTAAACCAGTGAAAACAAACAAATCGAAAAGAAAAAAGAGCGATTAGGTCAATAAGATCTCTGGCTACTAAAGAGTAAACAAATGAGCTTTCTAATTTTGCATGATTGATTTGTTGCAATTCATCATTTGTTTTAATATAAATGACAAAAAATGCTTGTGTGTGTGTGTGTGTGTGTGTGTGTGTGTGTGTGTGTTTAACCTGCTGTAGAATATAAAAAATTGAACTACGTTTCTATTTTATGATAGAAAGACCCACATAATCTAATCTACCCCATCATCAACCAAAAAAACAAAAATGAACCATGCACCTTCATATTTAGAGCACTGTTCTTGCATTTTGGAGAGTAAAATGTATTTTCAGTTTGGTCAGCATTCACATATCCCATGTTTCCTAACCATGTGTAGTGGAGCCCCATTATTTTATTCACATGTAAATGTGAATGTCTTCCATGCCTGCCCGCCAACCACTGGCTTTCCTGTCATGCTTCAAGGGCAGCTCATAAATTCTCAACTCAGTGTCTGTGTCTTGAGAGGTTGAAGACAGCCTAGGAAAGTGAAGCTTAGGGCTCCCTTTTGCCCCCAAATGCCTTACTTTGTAGTGTCTGTCCCATTAGGTTTGTAACATACAACTATAGTCCCTTCAAATTGTCTTACACATTCATATCCTCTCTGAATTTGAAAAATATGGATTTATGTGGAGGACTTAACTTTGCTCCTCACTGTTCCTCTTTTCAAAAAAATCGATTCTTAGGGACAGAAAAGAGGTTCTCTTTTCATTTTCATTCCCTATATTATGGTCTCCTTTCTTCTTGACTCCAGCTAAAAGTGGGTAAGTGTCTTCTCTTTAAACTAGCGAAATTATTCTAAAGAAAGTTTCCCAGGTTTGTCTCCTGGTCTGTTGAAGAAGATAAAGAAGTGTCGCAAGTTTTCTCACCAAGAAGCAAAGATGGTTTTCCAGATTAATTGCTTGTTGAGAATTAGAGTAGCCACCCTCACCTATTCTAAGTTTCACAGGTCTATTTTGGAGCAAGAATTTGCAGCAAACACAATTGAATGGGAGAAATTAAACAGCATCAACCCACTTGCACATGACATAATAGCCCCTGTTTTATTTGTTTTGCTGTGTTTTCTTTTGACATACGGCAGGCTATTTGGGTGAAAACCACTCAATTACTCTACATTGAGCCCCTGTATGTCAGATTTCTATCAAAAGAAGCCTGACAATTTTTTAGTAAATCGGGGACTAGATAGATATCCAGGACACAACAAAGACAAAACTTCTACTGCATCTAGTGATAGTATTTGTGAGCTAGAACATACCACACAGCCTTACATTCAAGCAATTTAATGAAAATGGGTATTTGCATTAAATTGGCACAGCATTCTTCCAGGGGCTCTGTCAGGAGTTTATGAAAGGCCAGATTGAAAACAGGAGATGACTTAATCTTGTTTGGGAGCAAGTTAGTCATCTCTGAATTTTAGGGAACATTTCGCTATTTAATATAGTTGGTATGTGTTTTACTGAAAAATGCAAATTCCCTTGTCCTTGTTTTATAGCCTTTGGTTTGAGGATTGATAACATTTCTATCAATGTCACTAGTCCTTTTGCTGAGTTGATCTGTCCAAAAGGACCTTGCTATTCTCAATGTCACTGCAATTCTCTTTTTGTCATTGAAATAATTGATATGTCATTGAAATGTAGATGAATTGAATGTATAAGAAAGGAAGAATTTTCTTTTTCTGTATATTGCTAGGCAATTACAAAGCTGATTTTTTGAAATAATCACCATTAGGTTTCATGCAAGTTATGCATGGAAATTTCCTGAGGATTCAAAGGAAAATGCATTCATTGTGTAGAAGAAGTCATACATCCCAATTCAAACAACTACAGGATAAAATTTCTGTCATAGTTTTGATAATTTGTTAGAGTGCAAAATGGGTAAAAATATGTTCATTCATACACTTTTGAAAACTGGGTTTTAAAAAATATTCTAGATATATCCTAGGATTTTAGAATTATAACTGCAAAAGGTTATTAAATTGAATGTACTTATTTTACAAATTTAAACCCTTGTAAGTAGAAAAAACTACCCAAGTCCCTAAGTCAGTGAATAGACAACAATTGAGTTCTTGTGAATTGTAAAGGAGTTAGTGGTATGGACTTTAAATTACAAACTCCTAAATTCAAAATCTGTGTCCAGCTGTTACTACATGTAAATAAACCATCGTCTCTAAGAAACTTTCGTTTCTTTGCAGAATTGTTGTGGAAATCAAATGATATATGTATTCAGGTAACAGAAAATATATGATACATGGTACCATTTTTAAAAAAATACATCTGATACTTAGTAAGCACTGTGCTAATAAGTTTATTTATGTTCTTTTTGACTCTAACAACACTCCGTACAAGGCAAGTATCACGGTACCCAATTCATGACATAGTTGAGTCTCAGTTATGACATACAAGCACTTGCCACAAGGTTACAAAGATAGTGACAGAGCCAGCCTTTTGAACCCATGTGTAACTCTTCTCTGTGCCTTACTGACCTACGGCATAGGAGCTCTTAAAGCATATTTTTCTCCCTTTCTGTTCAATTCTTTCTGCTACATATATGCTAATAATGTTAATTTTAAAGATTTTATGTTTTTTTTTAATTTAAAAAATGATTCTAAAAAATTATACTTACATAAATTCTTTTAATTAGAAGATACAACTAGTTACCCTGTCTAAGTTCCTGGCATTTGCAATGATCTAGGGGAATTTAATTTTAATAAATGTACTTTTCGAAATTTTCTCTGAGACTTCATTCGGACTAACGCAAAAAGTTTGGCATCAATTTTATGATTGGTGGCATAGTTTAAGAGAGAAAATTAGAGAATAAAAGCCATGAAATAAATATGGAATTCTAAAGAAACTACACACACACACAAAACTTATTTTTCAGTAAAAAAAATTATATATTTTATATATATATATATATATATAAAAACCATACACACACACACTCATATATGTCTTATGCTTAGGGAAATGAATTGATAAAATAATCAATGTTAAAAGTATTGACAAAATATGTATGTAAAATAAAATTATCCAAATAGAAAATTGTCAGAAAATATTGTCATGCTAGTAACTGGAAGTTTTTATTATTATTTCTCACAATAATTTCAACAGTAATCACTATGATTAAGTGTTTTTTAATTATTTAAATTATTTTTGTAAGAATCATTCACTATAGAATATATATATACAGGAGCTTAAAAAAATTGAGCACCACCTCCTTCTAGTGGACATTTCAATAAAAACATTTCTATATTTCATATCACTTTCTCCAATATTTTTTGTATTGACAAACGTGACATATACATGATAAATAATGTCGACTTTTTTCATTAAACAAATTGTGATTGCATTGGCAAAATAATGAAGAAGGTAGAGAGATACATTGTTCAATGCTTGAAAATTTTTATGAAAGATTTCCAATTATTTAGTAGATACTAGCTTGAAACCTCTACAGTGTCATAAATATGCATGACCAGAGAAGTAATAGAACTTTATACCTTGGTGTTATTGGAGGAACAAGTTCTGTTTCAATTCAGTTAAAAATATGTATCTTTTATGTACAAGCATTATGACATAAAATGAATAATATGTGTTCCCCATTTTTTAAGACCGTGTAAGTTTGGTATAGGAGATAGAAACAAATATACATAGATCGATTCGATAAAATATAGTTGAGCTTAGTATCTCCTTTGCTTTTTCTTCCAAGTTTTTAAATAATTTTGAAGTTGATACAAATGCTGTTCTTAGCTTTAAAACACCCTGGAACACCTTTGGAATTGTTACTTGAAAAAGTTCTGTTTTCTAAGTGCAACATAGAAAATAATTCACCTTCAACAAAGTGTAGTCATACCCACACACAACTATTCAGACTTTCCTATTTTATGGAGTATTTCATATTATTCAAGTAAAAACTATCAATTCTTTACTTCTTTCTATATACACTCAATTTCTTGCTAAAAGTTAAAGAAGAGCTAATTTATGATACTTTAGATGTTTATATACAGAGGGTACCAAAAAAATGTATACCTATTTTAAGAAAGGAAAAAACTGTGTTAAAATTATACTGATGGTAACCATGTTGAGCCCCTGTTGTAATTGCAGATGCAAACGTGACTTGTATTCATCTTTTGTTATCAGTATATATTGAGTCTTACAATTTTAATGCAATTTTTCTCTTTTCTTATGTGTATACATTTTTTGGCACCTCCTGAATGTAGTGTTAAATTTTATACATAAAGTATGCTTTTTTTAAATGGAGTTTTAAAATGCTTTTTAAGAAATTTGTTCATATTTAATTACAGTTTCATTTATTATGGGAAAAAAGGTCTAAGTAATGGTACACACACACACACACACACACCACATTAAATGGAGAAGAGTAAGGGGGAGTATTTGAATCTATTGTGACCATAACTCTTTATATTAAACCTAAATATTGTGTTTTCCCATTAGGTGCCTTTATGTGTCTTTTCCTTCTTGCCATTAAACATTCTTTCAGGCAAATGATTGATGCCACTGATGCTGTAGACTACTTTGTCAAAATATTAAATCCCTCCAGAAAATTAAATATCAGACCACATGTCCCCAAATGTATCAATAAGCGGAGAGTCAGAGTTTTCCTGGGCAGTATAGTCTGCCCCATAGTCTGAAGGAATACTAAATGATGTTTGTTTCTACAAGTCACAATTCTACCATCATCTTGGTAGAGTCTCTTCTCCTGGATACATTTTACATGAAAAACGCAGTCTATATTTTCAATTATCTTAAAATAAATGCTATTGTGGCTTCTTTACAGACTAAAAGGTTGAGAATTCTACCAGTATGCACCAATTTATTTGAGAATGTGTTTATGTATATAGATGTGTGTATATAGATGTGATATATATAGGGGGTGCCAAAAAATGTATACACATGATTTGTATTCATCTTTAGTTATTGGTATATATTGGATATTACCATTTTAATATAGTTTTTCCATTCTTAATATTTGTATGTATTTTTGGCACCCTCTGAATATATCCTCAAATAATTGTGTATGTATACTGGATAATTTTTAAAATAATTTTTATATTATACATAATGTATTAGACTTTAATTACATTTTTTTGAAAACCCTCATAATGGGCAAGCTGATGTAAAGTACATAAATAACCATCATAATTTTTTTTCAAGCAACTAGATCAGGTCTACTGTCCACGAGGTGAAAATAATATGTTTTGTATTGTAAGATATACCCGACAAAGTGCCTTTAGCATTTTATGCATTTAATAAATTTTTGTTCACTTGAAATATTAAGGAGATACTGAAGTTTTATACTTAGGAGCAAGAATCTCCAAATAATATGTTCTTTATATTTCAATTTTAATATGCTGAAAAAAAAAAAAATATATATATATATATATATATATATATATATATGACTTCCCAGAGAAGATGAGTGGTTAAAGCATAATGGCCCTATAGTAAAGGCTTTTCTGAATTTAGTGTAAAAATGAATCAACTAAAGATAAACTCTGAAAGCACATTCATCTTTGAAGGTAATGTCATCTTTAGATTGAAATGATAATTAACCTAGACCCAGCCTGAATTTGTGGGTGATATTGACTCCTCCATTCCTTCACCAAGGTGTTTACTGAGTTCGCCTTCTGTTTAAAGCACTGCAGTAGGCAATAGAGATAAAAGGAAGATGAAATGGGGTTCATTTCCTTAGACATTAATGTACAAAGTCAGATAGAAGTAAATGATCAAAGTGATGAAAACAGGAATAATGGTTCTCAGATTCAGAGGAGGAAATGATCATTTCTGCTTTCAAGGCAGAATTCAGGAGAGAGATTTCAGAGAGATGATTTCTGGGTTATTTCTTGAAGGAGAAATAGTAACTTGCCAGTGGCAGGAACAGAGGAAGAGAGGACACCCAAGAAGGAGCAGTTGGCAAAGGCAGTGGCGTAAAAGGGTATGGTCTGTTTAGATTAATATAGAGAAATACTGTAAAAGGACAGCAGTAAATGAAGGGTCTTGAATGCCATTTGAAGAAGTTCCCATTGCATTCTAGCAATACAATTACCAGGAAGCGATTAAAATACAGAAATCAGTATTTATACCAAAACAATTATTCAATTATGATTTCTTCAAAGTAAAATTGCCTCAGATGAACTGAATTATAAGACAAGTAGGCAACATCTTGAATGCTTTGTTGTTATTTTTCTTATTGTTAACTTTATATCTTTGACCATGTTAGAGGTTATGATAAATTAAAGTATCTTTTATTCTCTTAATATGACAATGTGACTTCCTTTGAATGAGTTTCCAAAGGTAAATATAAGTTTTATGTTTCCACAAACAATATGATGTTGTGTAAGAGGAGAGAGGGAGGTCATCAGTCACCCCTCTACTTTCTTAGATATTTAAGGTACATTCAAGTTACCATCCTTTGGTCACAGCTCTGCAGATGGCCTCTGTGTGATCTCAGGTACCGACTGTGGAGTGAAACAGCCTCTGGGTTCACAATGCAGAGGACCAAATGAGACCACAGTGTTTTACAAAAAATCTGCTAAGGGGAAGGATTTATTTGAAACCACCTCAAATGTTTACTAGAAACCAACTTAAAAAAACTTTTGAATGGGGTTTGTATTGAGGATATGAAAGAATAGTTATTTTAACTTCTTTTCAATGTTGTTGCTTATATAGTCACTTCTTGTACACATATATCAGGATTAACAAAGGCACACTGTACATTTTTTCCATCATCTTTTACCTGAGTTTGATAAAACTAGATGTGTAAAGTAATTTGCGTGATTTGGCAAAAGCGGGTGGAGCACCTAGCTTACTCTGCCACCTTGTGGTTAAAATAGCAAATTGTCATTATACCAACAATTGAACACATAAGTATCTTTACCTCAGGGAAATAATTTCCAATGTTTCATAAATAGGAACATTGAAGAACAGTTGTTTCTAAAATTCATTCTAGATGAACATGCATATATTTAAGGCAATATAGTGCTTGCTTTGAATTGCTTAACTTTTGTTAAAAATAAATGACAGGAAAAAAAAATTAAATCTTATAGTCCTGGGACACATTTACATACAAGAAACCATTATAATTAAATGCTGCAATTAGTAAGTGATCAGTTGTGGGGAGAGGAGTAATGCTTTCCGAAGGTAACCACTCGTTTAGCATGCTTACTGAGTGGCATCAGAAAGATGACACAGCAGCAGTTAAGATCAAAATTTACTTAGTTCAGTTAATGTCGTGAGACTATCTGAAATTCATATTTTCTCTTTAACACTGTGAATTGTGGTCTAGAGAATTTCATTCAATAACCAAGTGTCTCTCTCTCTCTAAACCAAGTGTTTTTTGCCTTGTACTTTAAATGAGAAAAAATTGATTTTAATCTTCTTATTCAAAAGCATTTTTTTTACAAATAGTCCTTTTTCTCAAAAAAGTGGCTCAGAGTCACCTTTAGGTTACTGCTTTCAAATTATTTCCCAGCTAAGAAACATTAGTTTCATGAAAATCAAATATTAGCAATAAACATATGTTAGCTTTCAATTCATTTGTTTGCTAATTGTTGTTTCCTCACATGGCTTAGTCACTATTCCAGTCCATAGCAATCTATATGCCACCCATGTAACTTCTTGTGTTTTGAATCCCTAATTAAAAAATAACATGTTTAGACTACATTTTGGTTTTCTATATTTATCTTAATTCTTTAATCTCTCTTAATCATAAACTCTTCCAGTTTCCTTCTTGTGGGAATATAATTGAATAAACTTTTGTTTACCTATTAAACACTTTCAATTGCTGAAGTAACAATACAGGATCCTCTATTTGTTTTGGCCTCTGTGCCTTGACACCCAGAGCCTGTGTTTCAATCACTGTGGCCCTTGAAATGGTACCTTAGACTCTACTTCTTACCATTACTTATCTTTTGAGAAGCAGGACATGATTCATATCAAACTACTCTTAGGTCATTATCCTTTGTCTTCACTGTATTTCAGAAGAGATCTCACAGCCTACAGCTAATACCAAACTGCAGACACACTTGACCGAATCCAGCTTCTTGCCTGTTTTCCCTCAGCGTGGGTGTATGCATCACGTGTGTTTCCCAAGGCTTTTAACTGAAAACTTATGGTCAACTCAGTTATTCTCAATAACCAGCTCCTTTTCTTTTTCCTGTAAGAGGAAGGTGGTGATGTATATAAGTTTGCTAGGACAATCCCAGGTTACACCTATTGTCCTAGCTTAATTATTAAAAAACAAAAACAAAACAAAACAAACCACTTTCACTGTCAACATTGTCCTTGTCTACACAATATATTATGTTACATTTAGTATATATCTACATCCAAGTGTGACTTCTTATGGTGAGAAAATGTTTCCGTCTCTATCAGTATTAGGTTTGGACATTGCCTTTCCCTCTGCCACAAGAATAACGGATGTCACGTTGGGCAGTCCCTACAGCCCAGGTTCTGAATTGAGAAGCATTCCATTCTGGAATAAAGCAAAGGCACAGCTAACCAGCCACCAACCATTCATGTATCATGAATGAAAAATGCATACTGTTGAGACTCCTTAGATTTGGGGATTTTTTTATTGTCAGAATAATGTAGCAAAAGCTTTTTTTTGTTTTGTTTTTTTTCTCTCTTATTAGCCCTCCATTCTTAAATCTTAACAGCAATTCTCTTTGGTCTTCTGACTCACTGTAGTTTCATGGACAGTTCTGAACCTATTTCTGGCATATACTGAGAAACTGAATGTTTTTAGGTAATAATAACTATGGGACCACGTCACAGTGGGACGAGGAGAAGGAAAGGAGGGAGTCTGGTAGCAGCAGCAAGTGCCGTTATCGCCCCCTTCTCTACCTCTCTATTAGATAAACTCAACTCCATTGCTTTTGTATTGTGTTGTGTTGTCTTTACACACCTCACTCCTATACATTCCTTCTCCCAAATCTGAGTAGCTACTGCCAGGTTGGTAAATTAAATAAACCCAGAGGAAAATAAGCTGGGGTAACAAAGTTGTAAGATTAAAATTTTGTATAAGGTCTGGCCAAATAGTTTTGGCCTTAATTAGTCTAGGTAAATTATGATGCCGCTCATGTAATGGGATTTTAGATTCAGTGCAAGCTCCACCTTTCCCCACATATTCTTACCACCAGGTGGCTCTCCAAGCCAAATGGTTCAATGAATCCCACATTTTCAGTATATCATCCTTTCAGTTTTCTGGAAGAGTTTCAGTGACCATTCCCTAGAATATTAAACGTTCATTGAATCATTGGTTCCTCATCCATTTCTCAACAATCAAAGGCTTGAATGAGGCCCTGCTGTAGAGCTTATTTCAACATATAAGAACAAAATATAACATTTTGTTGGAAAACTATAACTCATACTTTAGTACTTGCCTTGTACCAAGCAATCAGGAAGTGTTTCCTAATATTAATAGTTTATACAACCTATTTTTCATAGCAATTAAAAACCCTAACATAGTATTTTCTATCTCTTGCCCTCTATATTATACAAATACGTAGGGTGGGGTCTAAACACAGGCAGAGATCAGCGGGAGGTAAAGATTTGGAGACATTAATACTATCAGATTAGTACATTGAAAGGAATGGATGTGAAAAAGATGGAACCAGGAGAAATTTTAAAATAAGAAGAGAACAAAGAGTCAATCCTGGGGCCTACTAATGTTTAAAGGTGAATGAGATGGGGGGGTGGGGAGGGAACTACCTAAGAGATCAATGTAGTTTGTATATCAGAAGAGACAGTTTTTCCCAAAAGTCGATGACAAGAAGTTTCCATGAGGGAGCAAGCATCATGGTCAATTTCAAATGCTCTAGAAAAAGCAAGTGAGATAAGGATGGAAAGCGCTCAATGGGTTTGGAAATTAGGAGGTTTCTGGTCAGCTTCTAATAGCATTAACAGTAGCGTGATGAGTGCTTGTACGACTGAAAGGACTTAAGAATGATTGGGTGTGAAGAAGAAGGAAAATGACAAAAGGAGTGATTACAAGAGAGAAAAAAGGTTAGGAAAATACGTTCCTTTGTTTTAAGGAAGAAAAGACTGAGTGTGTTTGTAAAGTAAGGGAAATAATTCAAAAGAGTAGGAGGGTCTTATGGTATATGAGAGAGAGGGGGTAAGACACTGTAATGCGGTTTTTTGCTCACTGGACTGACAAAAAATTAAGTTTGATTACAGATTCTCGACAAAATTGTGGGGAAATAGCTACTGTCTTGGTACTTTCTCATATTACTCATGGGAGTGTAAATTTGTTATAGCCTCCACTGAAGGCAATAGTGACTATATTTTTCTTATTAAAAGTGCACATAACCTTTTTTCAAAAATCTCCACTTCTAGACATTTATTCTAAATTCACACATATGTGAATTGATGTAAAGCCAAGAATATTTATTTCTTTGTGCCAGAACACAGCTGGCATATTCATCAATAGGCAATGCTTTAATCAACTTATAATACATACAGACAGTTGAATAGAATGCAGCTTTAAGAAACAAATGACTGAGCTGTCAATGTATTAGTATGGAGAGATCTCCAGAACATATTAAATTAAAGACATAGTGCACAATTTTATATATAAGCTGTTCATATATTGTGTATAATGAAAATGGAATCAGAAAATATATTCATTTTTATTTGTATATAGACAAAGGGACTATGGAATGATTCAAAAGTAATTAAAAATAGTGGAATCTGTGTATGGAGGATGATGGTAGGGAGGGTGTATGGGAATGGGGAAAGTGGAGAACACTGTGTATGGAGACTCTCCACTGTATTGCTGTTTATTCTTTTTTAAAACTATGTATATGTTCTATTTAAAAATTTGAAAAATACGTTTTTAAACATAATTGTAGGGTAGTTGAGAGCAATGAAGGCAGAAATAAAAATGGATATGAGATTAAATGTTAAAAAGTATTTAACATAATCTCGTTAAAGGAGATAGAGAGCATTCTGACAAGTAGCATTCATGCAAAGGGTTAAAGTGGAAGTGCCAGTGGACCAGGTGCAGGGGAGGGCCGGAATGGCCCAGCAAGTGGACATTCACTGACAAAGAAGAGAGAGAGGCCAGCAGGGGACCAGAGAGAAGACGGTGGGGAAATGGTGTGTTGCTGAAGATTGGGGTGAAGAACAGAGGAAAAAGAGGACAGAAGGAGATGAGAGTAGTGAGAGAGCTAGGGGGAGTGAGAGAAAGGAAGCTGGAAAGAAGTAAAGGCAGGTAAGAGACAAAGGAAAGAGGAAACATCTACCTGTGAGTACAGAGACACACTGAGGGTGACAAAGGAGCATGCTCAGGGAGACAGAAAGGAAACACGGACATATAGAGGGGAAGAAAAAAATGAAAGTTTCTAAAAAGAAAGTTGATATGCTGGCACATCTTTGGAAAAGACGGTAATACTGGGGAAAAAACAGAGGGCAGCAGGAAAAGAAGAAGAGCATGAAAGCAGTCATAGGCCTATGAGCCTGCAGGAGCTGAGCAGGGCTGCTGAGGACAGGACACTGTGGACACCACTCATTCATAGGATCACCAGGAATTGGAGGTGCCTCAAAAGCACAAAAACACACATGCTCAGTAGCAAGCTGGACACCTCTTCTCTGGCTGGGAGGTCCTTGCTGGCAGAGGTTGCCCTTGAGAAGGGCTTAGCAGAGTTCTGTGCAATAGTTAATGAGCAACAAGTTGTGGCCTTGAATGAGCAGTGATTTCAAGAATGAGGGACTGGCCTTCCTGTGGTCACTGTATTAATTTATGTATATTTGCTTTTAATCTAGTAATAAATTAGAATTCAGCAGTTATAGTGAATCTAGTTGCCAAATTGATTATTAATTGTCAAATTTCAAAAGTGGTAATATGAAAAAATTAAGGTATGGAAACTGTATAGGTGCCTACAGTTATATAACTTTATTTTCTTTATATTCATTGACCATTTCTAGAAGGAAACGCAACTATCGTAACACTGACAGAATTAACTTGGAAAGTGAAAGTCAAGGTTCGGTCAGATATTTTCTTTTACTTATAAAAGCAGCTTTGTGGTTATTTTTAGATCATATACTCGTATACACAGCCTACATGGCTCATTCAATAAATGAATTATACTGATGAGAACAAAATTTAAAAATAACACATGTGAACATATGTAAACACATCACCAAATTCCTTTCAAAAACAGTTATACACCAACTGGCCAAAATGATTCATAGATATTTAGTGATTCTTTTTGTGGAATCAAAATATGGATCTGATCCAATGACTATATTTATTTTCACTAACCTATGTTTCCAGTCAAATGAACATTGAGTAGGACAAATCTTTGGAGACGGTATTTTCAAAACATAAATAATGAGACACTGAGGATGTAATTTAAAAATATTTGTAAACATATGACCATAGAAAATTTTGCAAAGACGGTATTGTGTCACCTCGAAACGGAGTTGGAAAATATTGAAAAATAAGACACTGAGGACACAACTGCTAACAGTTAAAGGAATGTCTGCTGAGCAGCCATTGAACAGCAATTCTGGTTGAGAGGAAATTTGCATCTTCATAATAAGTGTTATATGAAAAGCAGAGCCCCGTTCACATGCCAGCTCAGCTATTCAGCCTATTCTTATCTTTTATCTGGAATCCTGCCAGTAAGAATAGGAAATTCTTCATTCAGTTCGCCAATTATATCTGCCATGTGCAGGCAACCTAGAGCACTGGCGAACATTCAGAAGCCTGCAGATTGAATTTGTTGGTGGAGGATGGTCAGCTTTGTTCAGCAGTGCAGGAAGCCTGGCTGGCTTTAATGATTCATGAGGAGGCACGGGGGGAAGACGGTCTGGGCCACTTTTCAGCTCTTGTGCTGACTGCATGCCTGCTGCCATGAGTCACAGAGTGTCCCATCTCCTGGCTCTGTTGGGAGGGAACGTTAGAAAACAAGGCTTGGAGAATTTTACATTTAGTAGAGTGAACCTCTTTCACAAGCAACAAAATACTCAAGAAGGAATAGTAAGGCTGTGGCCAAGCATTTGTTTGTTTGAATTATACAGAGACATTACTTTAACATGGTAAAACAAAGCATTTAAATGCATAATAATATAGCCTTAAAAATTGGCTAAATAATGAAACTCTTTTATATACAGAGAAGGAGCTTAAAGAATAAGAGAAATTTTCTTTAGATTCTATAAAAATTCAATGAGTAGTTTAAAATATTAAGTGTCTATTTTAAATGTATATATTTTAGTCTCTGTATATGGATTAAGGCAAAAACTTCAGTTCTGATCTTTATTTCAATAGGACATTATTTCTATATTTCTTGGGATAAAGCATCCAAAATATGACATGGAAATCACTGCAGATCTTAACCATTCTCAATCTCTCTCTCTCTCTCTCTCTCTCTCTCTCTCTCCCTCCCTCCCTCCCTCCCTCCCTCCCTCCCTCGCTCCCTTCCTCCTTCCCTCCAATAAACTAAAAGGTTTTCCATTGATAACAGTGTTCCTAGAGCTAATACCCTCTAATACTAAATTATTTTTCCATTGCTCTGGAAAAAGAATTGAAAACTCATGTACATTCAAGCCCTTTTGAAGAGGACTAAGTATGAAACAGCAGAGTGTGCTATGGATCCCAGCAAACCAAAGACTGTGTCCAGCCGCAAGTTATTACATTTAAAAAGAAAAAAAAAGGTAAAACATGTTATTGGTCAAACTGAACTTTTAACTAGTTGATTATGTCCAGTTTGATATCACAGCTTTAACATACTTCTGCTCTAAGTTTTTCAAGAAATACCTTGAATGGAACGGACTATAATCCATGCTGTTAGAATATCAGAGTAACTCACCTGACTCCTGCACCCACACACACCCTATATGGGTCTCAGAGTTAAATGTGCATTTTGGAAATGACAGCACTAATCAATGTTAAGCTCTGTTCTTTCCCCCTCATCTTCAGACAAACACATGGTTCTTCTCCATGAACAGTCTCCAGCCTTGACTTTATTCCATCTCCCAGCCTTCCCCTGTTCCCATTACACAATGCTTACTTTTCTGTTTCTCCCACATTTTCCAGCCCCACTTCACTATGGGTTCACTGTCCCCCAAAACAAGGGGCAAGTGCATTAAGAATCATGAGTAGATGAAATGATAAACATACTAACCTAAAAAACAGAGGGTTTTTTTGTTCATTTGTTTATTGTTTTAACTTTTGGGGAAATTATTTTTTGAGCTATAATTGACATGTTATATTAGTTTCAGCTATACAGCATAATGATTCAATATTTGTATAGATTGTGAAATGATCTGTATGGTTAGTCTAGTTAACATAGATCACCACACATAGTTACACATTTTTGCGTGTGTGATGAGAACTTTTAAGATATACTCTCTTAGTAACTTTCAAATATACAATGCAGTATTATTAGCTATGGTCACTATGCTGTACATTGCATCCCCTTGATTTGTTTATATTAAAACTGGATGTTTGTATCTTTTGACCCCTTTACCCACATTGCCCACCCCCCCCCACCTTTGGCAACCAATAATCTGTTCTCTGTATCTATGAGTTTGTTTGTTTGTTTTTTCCTTTTAGAATCAACATATGAGTGATATCATGTAGTATATATGTTATTGTCTGAACTATTTTGCTTAGCGTAATGTGCTCAAGGTCCATCTATGTTATTACAAATGGTGATACAAAAGTTTTTTATCACAGTTGTTTTTATCAGAGGAACCAGTGGGAAGATTTCAGTGAGCCTTATATCTAATATTGTGCTATATAGGATTATTTTCTCCTAACATTTCTGAAATAAATTATAAAAATAAAACCCTCATTTTTTTTACTCCGTGTGCAATATAGTTTTGCTAGAGATGTATTCAAATGTGCTATTAAATTTCATATAAATTAAGTAATAACACTATAAAACTCACTACTTAAGTTGACAAATCAATAAACCCAACAATAAGCAATTTATGGACCTGGAGAGTGGGGTTTCTCTTTCTTACCATGGCCAATTCACGTTATTCTTATTAAGTTTTCTTCAATGTAAATGCTGACACTGACATGGTGACATTCTCTTTGGCTTATGTAGGTCGAAAAGGAACTTAATCATTCTATAAAGATGTCATTATAAATTGAGTTACTTCTCAGTTATGTAGTGAGTCTTATGAATTTACTAGAGGGTAGAGGGGGATACTTGCATGAGAACAGACATTTAATTACTTTTCCTATAACTGAAGTTATGGTTAGAGTTCATGATCATCATCTCAGTGTAATATTTTTTGTCTATTGATGTTCCTTGAATCTTAAAGATTATTTTACTTAAAATATGGCTGACTGTTATTATTTCTCCTTAAGAAAATATATCAAAATACTTATAATTATTTATGGAGATATTGACGTAGTTTTATATACTTTAAATCATCTAGTTTTCTAGGATGGAATACATAATCTTTTATTTATAATATTATAAAATACAAAATATTTTTAAATGTTTTCTTTAAAATATGAAACTTAAAGTTTCATAGATCACTCATAACACTTAAAAATGTTTTCTTACACTCCATTAAATAGACTGTTGGTTTGTTTGCTGATATTTCCTTTTGGTTATTTGTTATCTTCCATGGGATTTTCTAATGTCGCCTAGAATTTCACACATCAGTAATCTGAAATGAGATTTTGATGTTTAAAGCTTAAGTCCTTTGCTAGATATTAAATATTCCATGTGAAGGTCAGGTTAGGATTGATTCATAGCACTTGATATGAGCAGCAGCTTTCAGTTCCTGTATATCATGACTTCTTTATTTTTTCTTTCCTTTTTTATACATAATGGGCATCTTAACTTAGAAGATCTATTTTTCACATTATTGGAGAACAGCATATCATATTTTTCTAAGGAAAATGTTGAAAGGCCTGAATTAAGGTCCTGCACTGTGTATTCTGTTTTTATGGTGTTACTTATGTTTCTGGCTGTTTATCTCTGAATGTCGAATTCCAGTTTGTCCCTGTAAGTTCTCCGTCTTTTGTTTGTTTCTCTTTCTTCAGTGTGATGCCAATTTTTGTTTTGCAATATATTGTGCTATTCTGATGATAGCAATTAAATCCATGTGATAAAATATTTTCTGTTTAGGAAGAGGAAATTATGGTTAGCATATTTTTGGTTTACTCCATGTTGTGAGGTCAGTTAACAATAACAACTCAAATTTGTAGAAAAGGAGTGAGATAAAGCATAAAGAATTCTAGCAGCAGACATCTTAATTGCCAGTTATGAATGACCTCTGGCACATCACCAAGATTTCCAGAACTTCTTTTTCTCATCATTGAAAATGGGGCCACAGCAGGTAGCTACTTCACAGAATTGAGAGAAACAAGTTAATATATCTAATTCCCTTTGAAAAATGTAAACTAAAACAGTCTGAAGCACACAAAAAATGTGTCTCTGGTTTAAAAAAAAGGGAGGGGGTGCT
Organism: Rhinolophus sinicus; assembly: GCF_057876585.1. Taxonomy (NCBI): domain Eukaryota; kingdom Metazoa; phylum Chordata; class Mammalia; order Chiroptera; family Rhinolophidae; genus Rhinolophus; species Rhinolophus sinicus. The sequence continues at coordinate 94,147,124 of NC_142517.1, forward strand.
AGTCTGGCTGTCCTGTTGGGTGAAGTGGCCTATCTAAATGCTGACTGTATGAATAGAGACAAATGAAATAATAATTTCAGTGGGAACTGAAGTAGACTGCTAGTTATTTGAAGGTCAGCAGCCTCAGAAAATATTAGGAAGTGTGAAGATCAATTGACGAATCTCTTCACCCAAGAAACCTTCTCTTTGGGTGAATAGATTTTCTCACTTCATCTGCAAAATAATGGAAGTTAAAATCATTCTCACTTTACACATGAAGATGGAAAATGTGAGGTTTGGAGATAATACCCTTACTGTTTGATATCACTAAGGCAACAATACGTAAAGCTGGAATTCTGACCTAGGTTTTGTAATTCCATATTGTTTTTTAAAATCAGTATCTACAGTTGACTTGTTATATGTTTTCTTGATTACTCTCTGCCATGACCCTGGCCCACAATGTGAAAGCTCTAGGAGAGCCTGTATGTTGTATGGTGACACTGCCAGTGCCTGGGAAGCCCTGACATATAGTACATACACTATATTTGTTAATTGAATAAAACAATATTTATGTTATAATATTTATTGAATAACATCTGTGTTTCACATTAATTTTAAAAACATGTAATTGATAGTTTTATATTTTTCTAAAAATTTTGCTTCTGGTTTTTATGTAAATCTTGCCTAATTTTTCTTTTTCTTACCCAAGAGTTAATAGCCCTGATAGAAAAGTATTCCCAGCTCCTGATATAAAGTTTCAGCAACTAGCCTATTAAAATTAGTAAATTAGAGTAAAAAGAAGTTTCATTAATTTATTCTAAAATAAATAATAATTGATAATGCAATATAAAATTACAAAGTGTATAGATTTTTTTAAAAGCTATGAATAGGGAGACATGCATCCCAAATTTGGTTTTGAGGCATACTGGCACACCGATATCCAAAAAGGACCATAAAAAATGGAAGACAGTATGGAGGTTCCTCAAAAAATTAAAAATAGAACTACCTTATGACCCAGCAATTCCATTTCTGGGTATAAATCCAAAACACTGATTCAAAAAGTTATATGCACCCCTATGTTTACTGCAGCATTATTCACAACAGCCAAGATATGGAAACAACTGAAATACCCATCAATAGACAACTGGATAAAGAAATTATGATACATTTATACAATGGAGTATTACTCTGCCATAAAAAGAATGAAATATTACCATTTGCGACAACATGGATGGATCTAGAGAATATTATGTTAAGTAAAATAAGTCAGATAGAGAAAGACAAATACTATATGATCTTACTTATAGGCAGAATCTAAAGAATAGGATAAACAAGCAAAAAACAAACAGAAATAGACTCAGAGAGAACAAACTGATGGTTGCTAGATAGGAAGGGCTTTGGGGAACTGGGTGAGAAAGGTGAAGGGATTAAGTACAAATTTGTAGTTGCAACATAGTCATGAGGATATAAAGTACAGTATGGGGAATATAGTCAATAATATTGTAAAAACTATGTGTAGTGTCAGATGAGAACTAGAATTGCTGGGGGAATCACTTCATAAATTATATAAATGTCTAACCACTATGCTGTATACCTGAAATCAATATAAAATAATATTGAATATCAACTGTAATTTAAAAAATAGTCATGGGATATAAAGTACAGCATAGGGAATATAGTCACTAATATTATAATAACTACGTCTATTGTGTCAGGTGAGTAATAAACTTATTGCGGTTATCACTTTATGAGGTGTGTAAATGTGTAATCACTGTGTTGTTTTGTACACTTGAAACTAATTTAAAAAGGACCATTAAAACTTCTAAACATTATTTAATTTTAATCAATTTAAATTCAAAATAAGTAAATGGATTATTTTCTAGTATGTGTTGGCACAATGATCTTGCGACCTAACAATGTCTGAAGGCAGTATCACCCAAATCTTTGCACTGAACCAGTGACAGCCTGTGTAGTGTTTCCTTTCCTTTCCATGACTTCTCTTATTGCACAGACATTTCGGACTTTACACAGGTTTTATTTTCTCCCAGCTCATTGGATTCTGTTTGAGGGATTTGGCAATCAATGGAGATTTATTTTCCCTAGAACAGAGTCACCTAATCACTGTAATCTTCTATGGACGGATGGAATCATAAGGGAGTCCCAACCCTACCCATCTAGAAAATAAAAGGAAGAAGAAAGGGTGTTTGAAATAACCATGTACTCAGGCGTGGAAATCTGTTTGTCAATTCCAGGGACGTAGAATGAGTTAGACCCAATCCCGTTTTGTTGTCCCCATTTCTTACATGTATCATCTTCAGATTACCTGTTCCTTCTAAAATATCCTTTTTGCTGTGTTTGTTTGTTTGTTTGTGTGTTTCTATGTATTAGGGATTGTAATACTTCATAACTCAGAAGTTTCAGGTTGTGATACATGCTCTGCACAATGCCTGATATATGGTAAATATTGTAATAAATGAGAAGATTATTATGATCCTGAAGTGTACATCATACAATAGAAATCAGATGATTTATGATGAATAATGAGCAGAGTTACCAAAATATCGTCCACTCTTCATGTCTGTTTTTCCTAGTAATACATTAATGTATTTCATGGAGTGAAGTTGAAACCTAGGAAGAGTTTACTTAACATTGTTTATGAAACTGTACAACCGAGATTATTGAGTGCTTGTTACCTGTCCAGCTTGTGTTACGTGTTGGGCAATGCTAAGCAAAAATGTATGTAGTATGGTATTTCAAGGAGACAAACTATAACCAAATAATCATATAAATGAATGTATAATTACAAATTTACATATGCAGTAAAAAGAAAAAGATGAAATAATGGGAAATTCAAGACCATTCCTAGAATTTCACTTTATAGGGCCATGCAGGGAATGAACTTTCAGGATATTAAAATTCTGAGTTTCCTAAATTCCCCAGAATAGATAAGCCCCAGATCTCAGCAGCTCCTTCAGGAAGGAGACAGTCTGAAGGCTAGCTTAGAAGTAAATAGGAAAACACGTTTAAAACTGAGCATAAACAAGAACTTTTTAAAAAGAAATGTGTTTAAACTATAGCAAATGAGATTTAAGAACTAAAATTTGGCTGCCTTCCTGGAGAAAAAGTAAAATAGAACCAACCATCCGTAATGGCACGGTATGTTGGACTGGATCTTTCAGAACAACAACAACAACAACACAAGTCTAGGTGACTGCTTTTGGTTCAGGATAGCTCTGATTCCATGATAGAAATAATCTCCAAAATAATATTTTATCTTTTGGTAATAAATTAGCTACGTGTCCCTACATTGTAGAAGTTTTGGTAGGACTTGTAAATGTATTTTTAAATATATCTATGCACATCCTGTACCTTGGAGAAAAAATTTACCTTTCTTCAAATATGTATTCTTATTAATATGCTCTAGGATATTTACACATTGTTATATCAATCAGCTTCTTACTTAAATAAAATATTTCAATTCTAAGAAAAGTAAACAAACATCTCTATGCCAATAAAGCACGTAAATGCACACTTACTCATTTTGAGGACCAGACTCCAATTTCTTCATTTATGACTTCGAAGTTTTTCTCCTTAGAGATAATTAGAAAATTGATAACAGATACTGCATTTTGTTTTATTATATGTATACAAGTTTTAATCAGAACAGTTTCCACGAATTCTGTTTTGGGATGATAGAAAAGTACAACATGTTTTTCATGGAAATTGCTTTTATTTAAACAATATGAAAGTGTTGATCATATTGCTTGCATTCTTTGAGCAAGGGCAGTTCAAAGGTGACACCTTTATTATCATTCATATTAGTTTTCTATGGCTGCCATACAAAATACCACAGATGGGGTGGCTTAAACAACAGAAGTTTACGATCCACAACTCTGGGGCTAGAACTCCAATTTCAAAGTGTCAGCCGGGTTGGTTTCTTCTAAGTTTCTCTCCTTGACATATACATGGCCATCTCCTGCCTGTGTCTTCACAGGCTCATTCTCCTCTGTGCCAGTCTGTGTTCAAATTTACTCTTCTTTATTATTATTTTTATTATTATTATTTTAATTAATTTCAGGTGTACAAAACAATATAATAGTTAGACATTTACACTCCTCACAAAGTGATAACCCCTCTCCCCCAGTCTACTACCCCTTTGACATGGTATATAGTTGTTACAATTCCACTGACTCTATTCTGTATGCTGTACTCCGTGTCCGGTGACTATATATATATATGTGTGTGTGTGTGTGTGTGTGTGTGTATATTAAATTATAGTTGGCATTCAGTATTATTCAGCTTCAGCTTCAGGTGTACAGCGCAGTGGTCAGGCACAAATTTACTCTTTTCATAAGGATACAAGTCACATAGATTAGGGCCCACTCTAATGACCTTATTTTAACTTATTTACCTATTTTAAGACTTTATCTCTAAATACAGTTACACTCTGAGTTGATAGGGTTTTGGACTTCACATATGAATTTGGAGGGGATATAACCGAGCCCATCGTACCATGGATTTGGCAAAGTGCCTTTATGAGTATTACTAAACAATGGTTTTAAAGAAAAGTTAAAGATTGGTCAATCCTTGACACCACCAGCTTATACCACAGAAACACACCCATGCTGTTTCAAAGTAAAATGTAGATGTACACAAATTTGCAAAGTTAAATGTGTTAAGGGACCAATTTTTCTGTATACCAGATAATATGAAAAACTGGTAAAGTGTTTGAAAAGACCACCAAAAACTGTTCTTCACTTCAAATTCTCAAAATATAAGGAATGCATATTTGGAGAGATTGCTGAAAGGCTTGGAAGACATTGCCTATAAATTTATAACCTCTTGTGCTGACCCTTTGTTGCAGTATTTTTATTCTATTATTTGAACAGAGAGATAAGCGACTTCATAACATCCTCCTTTTGTTATTGTAGTCTGGATAGTATGTATAATATTTGGAGACTAAATATGACTAGAATTCCTTAAAAGTTAACTTCCGTAAAGCTATGCAAGTGTTAACTCATAATCGCTTGGTAGATTTAAAATGATCAACTAAAATTTTGCAAAAATCCTCTCCTGAACCCACCATCTCCCGGAAAACCCGCATTGTTGTACTCAGGGAGCCTGCTCAGTTGTGCTTAGTCTGCAAAGACTTTGATAGGCAGCTGCTTCCAAGCTACAATTTTATAAAGGAGTTACTCCCCCGCTGTCATATTAGATCCAAAACGATGTAGTCCTGGTATTGTGCGCACTCATGTCCCTCACGCTCCTATTTTTAACAAACTGGTTAATGTTCTCTAAACATCTACTCATTACTACAGTCATATCTGTCACTAGCTTTTAGCTCATTGTGTGAAACAGTGCCTGTTCTCAAGAAGGGCTCTAGAACTATATCACTTGACTGATTGGACGACTGACACTCCCAGACTATGAGTTATGTTACACATCTGACACATAATTCCTTTGCAGCAACTTGCTGTGGACTATATAACTTTTCAGTGTGGAGCTTAGATATTTGTTGAATGGATAACACATTCAAATTCTTTCTTATTCACGAGTTTCGTGTTTTCACTTACCCAAAGAACAAGAGTCGCATGTATGTGTACATAGTACTTGAAGCTCAACAACATAATCAAAACCAAACTCATCAATTTGTTTTTTTTTAAATGGCTTCATCTCATTATTTTCCTGTTTATTTTCTTTGAAACTTAATGTTGATATGTCATAAGTTAAATTTGACACATTTTCTTTCTTCCTGCTTTTAATCTACTGATAAATTCAAAATACTCTATGTTTTTAGTAACTCTTCTTTTCCACCCTCTTTTCTCATGCTAACATGCTGGTTAGGGTGTGTTAATATTCATTATATATATATTTAATTGTCTAGTAATATTGCTGCCTCCACTCTCTATTTCAATTATTACTCACTGCCATGAGAGACTTTTTTTAAAGCATATTTCTAATCATGAAATCTCAACATGTTTGCCATGTTAAAAATAGTTATAATGATACTAACAGTACATTTAGTCTTAAAAAAAATGTAGACTCTTTGTTCACTCAGACAAGACATTCTTTAAGCTCTTCCCTAAATACATTTCCTGTCTTAAACACTAACTCTCTTACTATAACTTACATTTTGTTCTGCTTGAGTTGGTTACTATTACTATTGAGTTGGTTACCAAATGCCACTGATATGATCATACTCCTATGTATTTGCACACAGTTCTTATGGCCTGGAATTCCTCTCCTACCCATCCTTCAAGGCACATCTCAAATGCTAACTCTTCACTAAAGCTATCTCTTAAAGTCACAACTCAAAATAATTATATTGTTCTGTAAATCCACTACTCTGTGTATTTTACTCTATGTTATTGTCTTACATTACTGTCATTTGTCTTCCTGAATGATCTACTCTACTAGATAGTAAATTCAGGGAAGGAAAAATCTGTCGTCTCTTCATCTTTATTGCCCCCTTATGCCTGTTCTCTACTAGAGAGACTAAGTTAACAACCAATATACAGTAAATTATTATGAACTAGAATAGCTTTCCTCATGCTTAGGCAGCCATTTTGTTTTTCTCTCCAAACCACCAAATTTTAGATGCTAAGGTAAAACCCCTAACCCTGCTCTTTCTCCTTCTATCTTTCCTTTTGTTCTCCACCTCTTCCACCTCTTCCTTTCTTGTTTCTTCTTCTTCTTTGCTAGAAGACTGAAAATGAACTGAATAGAACAAGAAAGTCAATTAAAAGAAATAGATAAATATATGGAAAGAAATGTAACAAATTAGAATGTCTGTCTAGAGATGAATTATGTAATTAATTATGACTTTTTATTTAGGAAATTCACACTACTTCCATCTCAGTAATGGATTACACTGGAGTTTATTTCAAAATATATAAGAACATAATTGTCAGGGGATTGAATATTCAAAACATTATATAGGGAAGTACGCTTAGCACCTATAAAGTATGTTAAGAATGATAAAATGGGATGTGCCTTCCATTGCAATCATATAACAATTTGTCTTATGGATATAGAAAGTTTTATTAGAACTGCAGATGCTCTAGTAAGCATCTTTTGCACACATTATGTGCACGCGCGCGCACACACACACACACACAAAGAGAGAATAATGCACATACACACAACTACTGCTACTTTTCCCTAAAGATTTTGTATTACTAGTAAAATTTTAGTAGTTATAAATATCTATCTGGGAGCAGGAAATAAAGAAAGAATATTTGAACAGATGTCTGGGAAGACGACATAAAATGTGATCTTTGTACTGTCCATTCTAATGTGCTAAGACAAGAGATAAATATGAGTTCAAATGATGAGTCCTTCAATTATTACCTAAAACAATACTGAAATATAATAATATATCTGTAATATTCATTAAATTAATTCACTCAAACTTTTCATTGGAAAGTGCAACCATTCTGCATGTAATTTTCTTTCAAATTTTCAGATAGCTTTAAATCCCTTTTTTACTGTTTCTTTGGCTTTGGGTTCTATATTAATGCATTCTTCACAGGAAAATTACCAGAAATAAGTCTTTCATTTTTAATAGTCTACAATACAATTTTTTTCTCTCAAAAGTATGACTATATATTCATACATTTATATTATAATCTGGAGATTTGCTAACATTTTCTAATTTATCAACAGATATTTAATAAGCCAAAAGTGGTTCCACAAAAGTTGGTGCCCCGAGGATAATAAAATTTACCACAGAAAATCAAGGGGCAGATAAAAAAGATATATATAGAAAGTTATTTCTATAATGTTCATTAAAATTAATGTCACCAATTCAATGCCATTATAATGTTCTCAATGCAATTTATATATTTTCAAATGTTATAGTTTTTATTAATTCTTTCTTTTTTTTTTAATTAAATTTATTGGGGTGACAATTGTTAGTAAAATTACATAGATTTCAGGTGTACAATTCTGTATTACATCATCTATAAATCCCATTGTGTGTTCATCACCCAGAGTCAGTTCTTCCATCACCATATATTCGATCCCCCTTACCCTCACCTCCCCCCCCCACCCCCACCCCCCTTACCCTCTGGCAACCACTTAACTATTGTCTGTGTCTGAGTTTCTGTTCTATAAGCTAGGTTCAGAGTTTTCTTTCTTTCTTTTTCTATTTTTTTTTTAGAGCACCATCATATGTAAAGACAGTTTTACAGGACCTCAAGGAATCCAGAAAGTTCTGTTAATCAGGAGCAAATTTCTTCTGTGCCTTATGAAAGCAAAGCTGGCAAAGTTAGATAACAACAATATGTTTCTTAACAGACCATAAGACAGCCATCCTGTCAGTATATTCCAATTGAAAGGTGTCTTTGTTGAATAGGTTACAATGATTTCTGAGTTTTTATAGACTAATCAAAACAATGGCCTTTGTCTTAAAATACAATGGGAAAAACATGCTTCCATTTATCATGATTTTATACAGTAGACTAGAAACAGATTTCACAGAGACAATTATAAAGTTATAAACATGCTTTGGTAGTTGCTGTTTTTTCATGTAGTTTTTCCTCTGACTGTATCATTTCACTCCCTGTACACATATCTTTCATCAAAGAAGGCTGTATGATTTTGTTATTTATAAAAAAGGGATAAATGAAGATGTGTTGAAGCAACTTACCTGAGGGTAACCAATGTCAGTTTACATAAGTTTTCTGAGAGCTTCTCTGTCACGGACAACATGATGCTTTATTCCCCTGGCTTTATCACCTTCGCTTCATATAAGGTAAGCAAAGGACTATGCTTTCTCTACGTGGATGTGTTAAATAGAGTTAGAGCTCTCGGACTCAAATAGTTATGTCCAGCCCTACTTATTTAACTCAATATAGTGTCGTGGTTACCTAAAACAGCTGTGCACATTACCTATACTCAACTAAAGGAAAAAGGGGACACTAATACATACAGTCAAAACTTCTAATGACCACTATTAGTAAGTGGAAATCACATGGTCTTGGGAACACATATGTTGAGAGATTTAAGAAATATAGAGATTGGGTTGAAAAAAATAAATTGTATAGCTGCAATGATGAGATTAAGAATACTTCTTGCCTGACTAATCTAAAAACAATCTGAAAAAGAATTTAGTAAGTTTAGGCTAACAAACTAACCCTTTAACTGAGTTTGACCGGTGCATGAACATTTTTTCGTTGTTTAAAAGTTCTAATAGCAACGGAGAGCACAATGCCCACTACTTCCCTTTCACGTCATTTGAGATCAAATGCCCTGCAGATCAAGGCTGCTCTGTCCACTGACAGAATGGACAAATTGGTATAGAGACACTCGATTCTAAGGGTCATCAACATTATTAGCTTTAGTAGTCATGGTCTCAGATTTATACTATATTCCCTCAGAAAACACAAATGCCAGAAATGGACTCTCTGTCCCTCTCTGTTCTAAAGGATGAAAGACAGGCTCTCTAGAACTGTGCTGGGTCAGTGAATAAGTCATCCATGGAGACCTTTATGAACTGGTTGAGAAGACAAAACTATGGTAGAGGAGAGTCGGGCAAATGTTTCCGGAAATCTTTTAGGCTTTGTGAGTTGTACAGCCTCCTTCACAACCTCTTAAGTCTGCCATTGTAACAGGAATGCAGTCACACCAATAAACAAAGGAGTGTGGCAATGTTCCAATAAAAATGTGTTTACCAAGGAGGTGAACGGCTCTGCCATGTTTGCCAAACCTTGTTTGGAGGCATGGTGTCTCCAATAATTCATCAGCCAAATGGATAAGATATGTCATGATTTAAGGGATCTGGGTAGGTGGTGAAAGATAAGGAAGGTAAGAGACAGAGGGAGAGAAGGAGAATAAGACAGAGAGGGAGAGGGAGAAAGAAAGACGGAAGACACACTCAGATTATATTATGACCATACCAGTATTACATGGCTGATTTGATATGGTCTCCAGAAATTTCACTTCAAAGCCCCATTCTGATTCCAGGGCCCTCTTGCTAAAATTCATAGGACCTTGAAACTGATGATATATTAGCACATTATTCTTCCTTTAATGTTTAGCCATTTTCTAAAAGTGGTAATTAGAAAACTACAGTTAAGGACTCAGGGTTTCTCAAGCTTATTTGAATATAGGCCTGACTAATACCACCCCTATAACGTGCCCTCCCCACATTAAAAATCTATTACGGTAATGCAAAAGGTATTTTCTAAAAGATTCTTTGAAAAAATAGAGTTTTAATTCATATTAACGAGAAGGACTCATGTCAGATTTCAATGTAGAGGATGATATGGAGCCTGGGGCAACCATGGAGGAAGGGAAAGCATGGTAAGGGTCTTACAAAAGCAGAAACATCATGAAAGCAAAGAAAATGGGAAATGATAAAGGCACTGACAAAATGGAGCTGAGCTACTCACTGAGGACAAATTAAAACTTGCCAGTTCCACCAAAAGCTACCTTTGGTACCTAGTGAATTTATTTAACATGTCCCATGACAAAACTCATATTACCATAGTATAGTAGTGTTTATTTTCTTATTTTATTGATGCTCTATTTTCAAAAGAAATTTCTACTCATATCTATGTTTAAATATTTGCTGTGGTCATTGTTTTTTAAACATAAATTGAATGAAGGGAAATGTGTGAATACTTAACTCAGAATAAACATACCATAATGTAAAATATAAAATGAAAATGACACAGTTTAAAAAAGAAAAAAATGATCTACAGATTGGGCAAATAATCTTTTGGATTAGTTTAGCTAATTTTAAACTTTAATTTGTGCTACAGATGTATTTACCGTTTTTTCAGTAATCCAAGGCTATTTTTAAATTACTTCAAAATTTCTCAGTATACTTACATTTTTCATTAGTTTAAATTGCTTCTAAAGATTGGTTTTGAAATTAGTAAATAGGAAAAATAGTTAAATATTTGCTATCATATGTTTCCAATAAGGTTAAGTAAAACCACAAACTTTTATCTCTACAATTAATTGAGGTACCATGTTTTAAAACTATTTTTTAAAACTGCACAAGTACATAAATAAAAATTCTTAGTCTATACACGCACACATATATACAGTGTATCCCCGAAAATAACACCTAGCCAGACAATCAGCTCTAACACATCTTTTGGAGCAAAAATTAATATGAGACCCAGTCTAATTTTACTATAAATCCAGGTCTTATATAATATAAGACTGCATCTTATAATATAATATAATACCTGGTCTTATAATAATAGTATAATATATGATATAATATATTATAATATAATATAATATAACAATATAATATCTGACTCATAATGTGTATATATATATATATATAGGTATATATAGTCTTAAATTAGGTATTGTAAAATATAAACAACAGTAAAGTTGAAGAGGGATCAAGAAGTGATGTAAAATGGTGAATTAATAATGTAATTTGAAATGTCTATTATAAATAGAATATATTGTGTATACTATTATACATTCACCTTTTTTGTACTAAAATGTAAAGTAGAAAAATGATTTCTATCAATACGTATTGTAGTTATAAACTGAAAAACGTGATTCAGCAGAAAGACAGTACAATAAATATTTTCTTTGCAAGCAAATAAAATAGTAACAAAATACTCTGAAAAAGTATTTCTTTCATATTTTTATGAGCTATTATTGCTTGTTGATATTAAGGGCTTTTCAAATTATTGCTTTCCACCAAGAAACTAAATACATTTTAGTCAGGCTAGTTGTAGAGAGATGAGTTTTTGATGATAGTATAATAGAGTCAACTTGGATAACATTTCTCGGCAAGGATCCTAAGAAAATAAAATTATATACCTGAGTTCTGTATTTCTACTTTTTATTTTACATGAATCACAACTTCTTGGTGTTTAATGGATTAGGAGAGACATTTTTGTTCTTTTACAATTCTTGATTTTTAAAAACAAAACTTATTAACCACACAAATTAATGAAATTACTTTTAAAGCACTTAAAATTTTAAAATAAATTAATTAATTTGTCTTTAGCAACATTTGTATTAGTAAACTTCATAATGCAGATATTGAAAAGGCACCAAGATATAATTTAACTGCCTGTTTTTAAAATTCCACTAGAGGGCAACATGTACTAAGATTTTTTGGTCCATTTGCAATGTCAAGGGGGAAAAATATCCAGTTTCAGTCTTCATTATGGATAAATATCATTGATTTAAGATTTAGCATCATTTAGTATTAATTGTTATGTTTATGTTTCATATGTAGTCTGACTGAATACTGTCTCATTTATAAAAGATAGTAGTATGGATATTATTCTATCTAATTTTTATTAGTTACAATCAACGTTCTTCAGTTAGGTACCATAATTATTAGCATAAATACCAAAACAAAAAGGGCATTATTTTATATGTAATGAGTTCAAGTGGTGATCTGTTTAATGTCATATGTGTTTTAAATTGTAAATATATATAAACAATGCTAGGTTAAAGAAAACTAAAATAAAAACCATAGAAGATATTGGCAGCAAATTTGTCTTCAGTTTTGAGGAAATGAAAACATTTGCTCATTATACATCCTCAGAGATTCTTTTAACCATGAGTAGCAAGACCAGTTAGTTGAATGGTATATGTCAGTCTAGCATTTCTTAATCCTTGTTGAGCATGAGAATCTGCTGAAGGTCGGCAGCATCGCCATGTTTTAAGAGCCTGCCCCAACACCACTCTGCCTTTAGCCTGTTCTCCTGCACTTACCCAGTAACATTAGCTAAGAAAAACATTTTAAATATCGGTGTTTTTCACTAAGACACTGACATTAGAAAGAGCATAATGCTTTTGTTTTCAAATAAATTTTCCATAAGAGAGAGCAAAGCAGCATTCAAAGAGTGGCGGTGCAGGGCGTAGGAGGTACAACCATTTTGGAAAATAATTTTGTAGGTTTTAATAGAATCTTATTTAGAAACAAGCAAATAAAACATACACACACAATATTGTACTTTAATTCTCTTTGACAAATATTACATAGAAATAGATATAATGGTAACCTGTTGCGATAAAATTGTGATTTTTTTCCTACATATTTCTTTAGTTAATAACATATTTTAAAGTCTATTTTCATATAAAAGTAGTTTAACTATACCTGGTTTTAGGTGCTTTACATGTATCAATTATTTACTCCTACGACCTTAGGCAAAAGTATTATTACTATCCCCATTTCTTGGATATAAAAACTGAGGCATTTGTTTTGGCAATCTATAGATAATTATAAGATAAATAACTGTATATAGTGAGATATACATACAGAAATAAAGAAATAAAAGGAATATTGATCCCCAATAATACTTCTAAAATTAAGAAAACAAGACTATGGAAAACTTTTTAAAAACTGAATCAATTTAAAAACACTTAATAAAATAGGTATACAAGGAAAGTACCTCAACGTAATAAAGGCCGTATATGACAAACTCTCAGCTAATATCATACTTAATGGTGAAAAACTGAAAGCTTTTCCTCTAAAATCAGGAACAAGACAGTGATATCCCCTATCACCACGGTTAGTCAGCATAGTATTGGAAGTCCTAACCAGAACAATCAGTCAAGAGAAAGAAATAAAATTGGGAATGAAGTTAAATTGTCGCTTTTTGCACATGACATGATTCTTTATATAGAAAAACCCTAAAAACACCAAAAAAACTGTCAGAAACAATAAACAAATAACAGTAAAGTTGCAGGATACAAAATCAATGTGCAAAAATTCATTGCATTCCTATAAACTAACAATTAAATTTCAGAAAAAGAAATGAAAAAAACAATTTCCCTTGCAATTGCAACAAAAAGAATAAAATACCGAGGAATAAACTTAATTAACGATGTGAAGGACCTATGCATTGAAAACTATAAGACATTATTAAAAGAGATTGAAGAAGACACAAAGAAATGGAAAGATATTCTGTGTTCATGGATTGGAAAAATCAACAAATTTAAAATGGCCGTATTGCCCAAAGCAATATGCAGATTTAATGTTAGCTCCATCCAAGTCCCAATGGCATTTTTTTCAAGAAATAGGAACACAAAAAAAAAATCACCAACTGTGTATGGAATCACAAAAGATGCTGAATAGCCAAAGCAATCCTAAGAAAAAAGAATAAGCCTAGAGGTATCACACTCCCTGACTTCAATTTACACTATAAAACAACAACAATGAAAACAACATGGTACTGGCAGAAAAACAGACACACAGACAATGGAATAGAATTAAGAACCCAGAAATAAACCCACATAAGGACAGATAATTTTTGACAAAGGAGCCAAATATATACAATGGAGAAGAAAAAGCCTTTTCAATAAACGGTGCTGGTAAAATTGGAAAGCCACGTGCAAAAGAATGAAACTAGACTGCTATGTGTCACCATAAACCAAAGTTAACTCAAAATGGATCAATGACCTGAACATAAGACCTCAAACAATAAATTACATAGAAGGAAACATAGGTACTAAACTTATCGACCTTGAGTTCAGAGAGAATTTATGAATTTGACCTCAAGGACAAAGGAATTAAAAGCAAAAATAAATGAATGGGACTATATCAAACTAAAAAGCTTCTGTACAGCCAAAGAAACCATCAACAAAACAAAGAGGAAACCAACCAAATAGGAGAAGATATTTGCAAACAACACCTCCAATGAGGGGCTAATATCCAAAGTATATAAAGAGCGCATAAACTCAACAACAACAAAAAAAACAGTACATTTTAAAAATGGGCTGAGTACCTCAACGGTGCTTTCTCCCAAGAAGACATATGAATGGCCAACAGACATATGAAAAAAATGCTCAACTTCAGTAGCTATTAGGGAATGCAAATCAAAACCAGAATGAGATACCACGTCTCATGTGTTAGAATGGGCGATTATCAACAAGACAAATAATAACAAGTGTTGGAGAGGCTGTGGTGAAAAAAAGAACCCTCATACAATGCTGGTGGGAATGTAAATTGGTACAGCCACTATAGGAAACAGTATGGGGATTCCTCAGAAAATTAAGAATAAAATTACCATATGACCCAGCAATCTCTCTTCTGTGTATCTACCCAAAAATCTGAAAACATTTTATCCGTAAAGATGCATGTTCTCTGATGTTCATTGCAGCATTATTCACTGTGGCCAAGACATGGAAACAATTAAAGTGTCCTTCAATAGATGATTGGATAAAGATGTGGTACATATATTCAATGAAATATTACTCGGCCATAAGAAAAGATGAAATAATGCCATTTGCAACAACATGGATGGATCTTGAGATCATTGTGCTAAGTGAATTAAGTCAGACAGAAAAAGTTGAGAACCATATGACTTCACTCATATATGGGATATAAAACTGAAAACAACAAATGAATAAGTCAAATAAAAAAACAAAATCTCATACACACAGACAACAGTTTAGTGGTTACCAGAGGATAAGGGAGGTATGGTAGAAGAGGGTAAAGGGGGTCAAACATATGGTGATGGAAGGAGAACTGACTCTTCATGGTGAAGACACACGCAATATATTAATGATTTATTATAGAAATGTACACTTGAAACCTATCTAATTTTACTGACCAATGTCACCCCAATAAAATTAATAAATTTAAAAAATCATCAGATACAATAACAAAAAATTGAATCAATTTAACCTTATTTCAAATTTAGGTAGTATCCATTCCCAATAATGGATGATAGAAAATTCAGAACCTTACACACAAGCCCTCCTCCCCTGTATCTTGATTATCATTAATTTTATTAATGTTTTCATAGAGTCAAATTTATAGAACTCCCATTTCATTCTATATCCATAATTCACACTGTTACTTAGCCTTATATCTGTAGTGAAATAGGTCATGCCCATTCTTTACCAGGATTTCATTTTTGAAATGGCTTATTTTAATTTCTTGACCTTCTATATGTCTTTAAAAATACATATTTCAAGAATGAGCCATGCATTTCCCAAGCAGTCTTGTTAATTCCTGTCTCTTATTTTGATACTTAAAAACCAATTGTTAGGATACACTTTGAATAAATATTTCCTTGCTCCTCTATCTCTAAGCAAGTGCGTTACTTGGGAGAACCCAGATATATAAGAATTTCCCTCTGAAATGTGATCTGCTCTCTTCTGATCTGCTATATGATTCCTTATTTATTAAAATTATTAAATTCAATTTATGTGTTCAACAAATATGTATTAAATACATTTTATGGACCAGCATAGTTGCTGGAAATATAGTGTTCTAAGAAATGCTGGCGGAGGAGGGCTGGCTTCTGGGAGCTCGCATTCTAGTAGCAGGGAGAGACAATAAAAAATAAATGAATATCTATCTGTTTGTCTAATGTCAGGCAGTGATCTGTGCTTTAGAAAAAAATGTAAGATAGGGTACAGAAATTGTGGATCAAGTGTAAATGGTAATGTTTTTTGATGTAGGGTCATTTAGGGAAGGCTCTATGTTAGTGGTAACATGAGTTGATTAACTATGAGGATATCTGTGGTTCCAGGGCAAAGACCCACAAAGCAATCTTTTCATATAATTTTTTCCTGGAATAATTGTTTCCTTTCAATTTTTACATTCAAGTACTCATTTCATGAAAGCTTATCTATTATCTGTTATAGATATATATAGATAGATATATAGATATAGATATAGATAACATGTTATATATATGTTATATATTTTATCTGTTATATATATATATGTATATGTATATATATGTATATATATATGTATATATATATAGTAATACATTGTTTGAAAACCAATCATGTGAATGTCCAAAGTGGATTGTCTCTTTCTCCTCTATTATGGCCTATATAATTGTACATCTTTGTTCTTTTTCATTTTGTTTTGTGTAGATTACTCATGCCTGACTACCCTGAATTTGTATTAAGTTGTATTTCTTCTCCTTCTCTTCCCACCCTCTCCGTTTTCCTCTTTCAAGTATGGTTATTTTTTCTCTCCCTTTTCTTTTGCAGAACCATGTGAACTCACTTTCCATCCTTTTATTTTGTTTTACAATTTGTTTTCCTTTCTTCCTTCCATCTTTCTTTCTTTCCCTTTTTCCTTCCTTCCTTCCTTCCTTCCTTCCTTCCTTCCTTCCTTCCTTCCTTCTTTCCTTCCTTTCCTCTCTCTTTTTAATGAATGTATCTTTTCTTTAAAGTTCCTTAAAATAAAACTTAACCAGAAAGCATCAGTAAATTTTAACTTCAATTTGATCCTTTCAAACACTACATATTTTATTTGTTTTAATAGCATCAGGTCTTACAACTATGTATAACAGCATGGATGCTTGAAAATATTTGCTAAGTAAATCAGTTGTTTTTAAATTTTAGTTTATTGGCATCTACCAATTTTTCCTTGTTTGTTTTTTAAATATATTCAATGTGGAGATTCATCACATATTATAAATTCTAAAATGTAACAATAATGACTATTTTTGAGGTTGGGCTTATAAAATTCTAAACCCAAAATAACGTTTGATGCTGTAGGAAATACAGTTTTGAAATTTAAACAATAATTAAGAGGAAGTGTGAACAGCTATTAAAACCAAGAAAAATGTGTTTTGAAATTGTTATCATAACGTTTTTACCTATAATTTTCTTCTAATTTAGGCATTTATTTTTAAGTTGTTTATGAAAGCTTTAATTTAAATAATACCTTACACTATCTGCCCTCCAAAGATTTTATATTTGCTTGTTATCAGTTATTATTATTTTGGCTTCCTTTTATACTTTAAAATCTAAAATTGGATTTTATTCAACTACTCAAAGTAATATTCATAGTGCTCTAAATTTCTGATTTGAAATGACTGCAGTGGACTTGTAAAATAAATTTTAATAATAATAATAATAATAATAATAATAATGAGGAGGAGGAGGAGGAAGAGGAGGAAAAAGAAAGAGGAGGAGGAGGAGAAGGAGAAGAAGAATTTCAGTAAGAAATTATTTTGGAACCATTTTACCAGTTTCACAAATATATACTTTAATTCCAGGTGGAATTAAAGAATTTATAAGCTGTGTGCTCATGCTAATTCATGCATTGCTAAGATAAATATCTTTAGTAAGTTTATGGAAAAAAATAGCTCATAAATGGTTTTCAGAAGTTTAAATATGTAACTCTATATCGCACCCTACTGCTTTTTCTGTGGTGCAAAAACATAACTCAGTTCAACTTCAGGGCTATCCAAGCCCTATTCCATTTGACATGTAGGCTATCTAGTAAACCCTATATCCTGAAGAAACCTAAAATGTGAGTGACAGTCGAAAAATAACAGCTGGCCTAGAGTGTTTTGGCTGGCATTTAATGGTCCTTTCTTCCGACTGCTGCTGTAGGTATTGGCAGACTCCTTATGGTGAGTGCCCATTCATTCCCTAGTTCCCATGAGCAGCCATTTCCAAGCTGCAACACAGCCTCACGACGCTGTGACAGTGCAGGCCTGAGTGTCTACTCACAGTTCAGATAACTACACCACCTGCCCTCTTCCACCCAGGAATCTGGTTCCTTGTCTTTTTAGACTCTCAAAATGTAAAATACCAGAGTCAATCATTATCCAAGAAAATATAACCATTGTATTCTCCCCCATCCCACCACCTTCCGTTTTATGTGGATGAAGGTACCATCGAAACTCTGAATAGATTCACTCTTTTAAGGAAAGCCAAAGTAAATCTATGGTACCTCTCTTACTGGAGAAGGTTAAAATGATCAGTTTAATCAGTTTGGTTGTCATTCCTCAACTTTGCTCTTCTGTTTCTACGCATGTCTGAAGATGCCTTAATTTCATGAATTTTGCAAGTCTACTGGCAGCAGTGATTTACGGCAGAGCAAGGGTGGTATTTCATAGACAGTTCCATTTCCTTTCTTAAAATGTGTACACATTTTTTGGCACCCTCTGTATTTATGAATGTTGCATTGCAGCTCCACACACTGGGAATGGTGACTTTGGGAAACTGGTGGGTGAGGACAACTTGCTGCTAATGTGGGAGGAGGGGAAACAACACACATGGAAACAAAAGAAACTTGAGGTTGCACAAAGTCTGTTTAGTATTAAAATCTTGATAAGCTGTAAGTTTGTATAGTAGAAAATTATCATTTTTAAATAAAAACAAAGGTATTATCTATTGCTTTAACACTAGGCAACTCTATTTCTGAAAAACAGATTGTAATTTTAGGTTTTGAACGTCTCATTGATATCGTCCTATTTTTTAAATGCTTATGTTGTATATATATCCACACTTAAGTTAAAAAATAGTTAAATCCATTTTTTTTAATTCCACAATTGTAATTGCCATTTTTTTCTCTTCAGTTGACGAGTTTGAAGTCCTGTTTTTTTAAATTAAAAAAAAAGTCCGTCTCTGTTATTACCCATACCAACCTATGTTACTATTTACATGTAACAGTGTATTTTTAGGTATAATTTTTATTCACTACTGATATATGTAAAAAAAAAAAAAATACTTTTCTATGCTGAACATTAAGTCTAAATGTTTAGGGCTATAGTCATTTGTTCTTTCTTATTGTTTCCTGTGAAAGAGGGAGGGTGAGACCCAATTTTGTTCTTAGAGCCTCAAGGGTAAATCATTGATTTCAGCAAAAGTTATGCATAAAGCATCCAAAGGCAGAAGTTGACCTACAACAAATTAAGACTGATTTCCTTGTCACTTTACATGCATATATAGATCTTGATCTAGACTAAGAAATATATTTTGTCTGAAATGCATGGCTCTAAGATTTAGTATTTGCTTTTTCCTAATTTGCAGGGAATGTCCATTAGATTCATAAAATTGTATTTATTGTCTCTGGTGGTTAATTAAGCATCTGTGAAATAGTCCAAGTCCAGTCTTTCCAAAACAAAAGGATTTTTATTTCCAATAGTAAGTTCAAAATATTGTACGGTGTAATTTTGAGACAGCAATTCAGATTTTTAGTAACAATACCACAGAAAATGTCATTTTTCTTTGGTTGTTGTAATTTCTGTTTTTGTTTTGGATGTTTTATGAAAAAGTGAATACCATAAAAAATAGCATTTAAGAATATTCATAAAAAGAGAATACTTGTTTAAATGTCATTCTAAGTCTAATTTCAAATATATATTTCCTCTTATCCAGGTTGGACCAAATATGACATGAGCAACAACAAGCTAGTCCAACTTGTTATGACCTGTTTAAACGTTCTGTAAAATTTTCTAATAATATATTTTAAAAAAATAAATCCCTGTCTGTTCTTTGAGGCTATAGGAAACAGAGACCATTAGACATAAACTTAATTCTTTAATGCTAAATTTATCAATATTTTTGCAAAATTGAGATTATTGTAATTTTGCCACGAGGAGATTCATTTTGGTATTATTTATTGATTCAGAAAACTATTTTTTTCTATTTGTTTAACTTTGCTGTTATTTATGTTTTTCATTAGTTACAAAACAATGAAAGCAAAATTATACTTTATTCAGCATGAGCTAACAAATTTTAAATATCATTTTTTTCTGTTCCATAGAAGGTAATAATGCCTATTAGATCACTCATTTTAATCCCTCAATGGTCTTGTGTTTTCATTGGCTAACTTTTAAATAATTTTATAATTTTTCTGAAATTTTACATACTATTGCTTTTAGAACAAGTGGGAGTTGTTGTTCTCATTTTCCTTTTTTATCTAAGGAAAATAAATGTAATGATCACTTTACATTAATAAAATTTCTCAACTCGTAAATCTTGAGAAATGAGTTGTGTATGTTAAAATGAGATGCTCTATATTTAGCCTCAAAAGTTAATTCAATAGCGTAATAGTCAATTCCTTAAACTATTTACTTAAGGGCTTAGGAAAGCTATTAAGCCTGTAGGCCAGGTGACACCAGAAGGCTGGCAAGTTAAAGCTTCCTTAATAACATAGACCCAAAACCTAGAATTAGGGAAATGAAGAGGATTAGGGTGTCAACTCAAATCTCAACTATAGAGTTTGTCTATACCCTTTACAGGTGAGAAAAAATAGAACAAAGAACACAAAGTCATGTTATGGTTTCATCTCTATTATCCATTCAATCAAATCTTTGCGCTTATTTGTAAAAATAATATATTTGGGAGCCATCATTAATATAGGTATGTTCCTGAAATCCTTTTTTTTTTTTTTCCCTAGGCAACCCAACCATTAGCACTTACTTGTGAAAGTGCTTTATAAAAACGAAGGAGATATTCCACTATTTATTTGCCCATTTATCCTTTTGCCCCAACAAACAATATTGGAAAACCAAGCATTTTTCTGGGGATAGAGAAATGGAATGAGTTCACAGTCAGACAGAAAATAATGAAGTAACTGTAATACACTGTGATAGATATTATAAGAGAGGTACCTATTCTGGGAAAGAAGAGAACAAATGTCCAGCACTCTCTGGAGTAAGGTTTTGCAGGGACAGCAGGAGTTTATAGGGAAAGAAAGCACCACGTATAAAGATATTTTCTTATAGTGACTTTTGCACATTAAAGAAGACATGCATTTCATGAGCCACGGGGAGTTCAGAACTGTTTGCATATGAGAGGGTTATGCATAAGGAACTGTAATAATGTAACAATAAAATTGCAAAAATAGCTAATTCTTTGTGAGCTCATTACTAAATGCTAATCACTCTTCTGAGAGCTTTCTTTGAATCCTCACCATAACCCTTCTACATTGGCACTGTTTCATCGATAATGAAACTGAGAAATTGGAGGGAGTATCGATGTTTCGAGGACATATGGCTAGGGAGCATCAAAATTGGAATTCAAATCCAGTCTGTGTGATTCCAGAGTCTCAGCTTGGCATGAGTGAAAGAACCTTGCTAAGGAGTTTGCTCTCTGTTCTGTAGATAACAGGAAACCATGGAAGTCGGGAATAAGCTGGATGCGGGATATGATGACAAAGAGGCTCTGAGGATGACTTCCAAGCTCATCTTCAAAGACTGAGTCTAGAGTCTTTGGCACCTTATTCCAGGTAGAATAAAGAGCAGTAGGACCAAGTGTTAGAAGAAAATGCTCTAAGTTTGGGGCATGTTCATTGCCACTATGTGTCTGCAGCTTACGCTTATTGGCAGTTTAACGCTGGATGAAATACAAAACCTCACTGAGCCTCATTTTATGCATATGTAAAATGGGGGTGAGGTTGTCATAAGGGTTAAATAAGTTAATGATTTCAAAGTGCTAAAAATAGCATCTGATTCATAGTACCTATTATGTGTTAAACGAATTATAGAAATATAGCTTAAACTGCTTCAAAACAGAAGTGAATATTAAATTGCGTACTCTGCAAGGCTAGCTTCTAACTTGAAAGTAATTTATTAACCTTTATTAATGAAGGAACTACTTATGGTTCATTTTTTAATCTTCTCTAAATGGTGCCATTAATTATGCTAATATTTTTAGTATATGTGATTGTGTTTATCAACTTAAAATGATAACAAATGTCACCAACTTAGATGGATCAGAGGAAAACTGGATCAAGAGGTACATTATTTTTAAGTCATTCAGTTCTTTTGAATTCATGTGTATCTTTTAATACAACTTACTAACAAGAATTCATATATCGTCCGATGTTATTCAAAGCACTCACTCATTCAAACATCTTTTTTTTCAGCAAACACTTATTCAGTGTCTACTGCTAGCAGTCAAGCAGCTCAACACTGTAGATGGTGCGATAAGACAGTGTCTCACCCCCAGGGTGCAGAGTGTGGTGTAAGAGTAGGATGGTCAGTGATAAGGGCATCCAGACCTTGCGATTTATCACAGGAGGTGTAAAGTCTACCCATCAGTTGTTTAAGTACAGGAGAGCACATGAGTAAAATATTACCTGCATATTTAGGCTTTTTGAACTCTCAGAGCACACCAAATTATTGCCTCTAAATTATAAAAACATTTTTTTCTACATCCCAACCTATTATAATAGCTATTATATAATCACATATATATATGTGTGTATATATATATATATATGAAATTCTTATTTACGCCATCTACTGAAAAATTAAATTTTGTTAAAGTGAATATAAAACTGGCAGAGCAACTGGAAATACACAAGAATATGTTAAATCTTCTGTCTAAAACCAGTAAGTTGTAAATATACCAGAATCAAAATTTGTCATTTTTTCCTTGAGTTCATGTTTCACAGAGGTGCAGATATCAGAAAGTTTCTTGAACAATGACCAGAATTGTATCAGTCAGAGAAGAGAGAAAAGAACAGCCCAGCACTTCATCACCACTTTAAACATATATCACCCCACTTTACAAATGTGGACTGTGAGAAAAAAAAAAGAAAAACTTTGATTCAGTCAGTCACCATGTTTCTCTAAGACAAAGCGAACGTTCAGCTCAGGTCAGCTGATCAAGGTCATTTCTATCATCAGAGCTGCATCCTTTCATGCAGTGACTTTGTGTAACAGATGGGATTATTTTAATTGTTGGTTATGTCCTTGAAATCAGTTGGTCTCCTGACTCTTGAGTGCCATGTACCTCAAGGCTTAATCTTCAGCCAGAACCACATGTCTCTTTCTGAGATATCTTTCTGATAGCCATGTTTCTGACAGCGAGCTGAGCTAGCGTTCCTTCTCCCAGGGACCACTATCACTGCTGCGTGAACAGATCCATATCTGGGATTTCCATGCTGCCTTTCCCTTTTACATCCAGCCCTGACCCTTGATTGTCTGCTCTGTATTTTCAATTGAATGTAGAATCATTGCTTCAGAGGCAGCATATTAAAAACTGAACTCTTCAGATTTGTTTTCCCATAGCCAACCCCTCTGAATCTCCTTATCCTCCCACTCAGTGGAACTGTGATTATTAATCGCTAACACTTCTCTTTCACTCTCCCCTTTTTCTAGATCTTTATCATGAGTGAAGTATAATCTTCTGTTTTTCAGTCCATCTCAACAATCTGCCCTTTGTCACAGTGCCTCTGGGTGGGGTCTTTATCATCCTGGAGTTATATTAGGTTGGGCTAAACCTAAACTACTACGACAAAAACAAAACACATTGGTTCTACCAGGTAGAAGCTCATATATCCTACATGAAGAAGCCAAGTTCAGTGGGCAGAGCAGCATGGGAGGTTGCTCTGTTCTATAAGAACTCTCTAGGAACCACGGGGTTTCCTCCTGCCGCTCCATTAAACCCTGGAATGTTATTGTTGACTGAGTGATAGCAATAGAAACTGGCTCAATCACGTTACATTCTTAGCTCATGGGAAGCAGGAAAAAAGGGATATGGAAGATTGAAGGAGGAGATACAGAGGTTTCACACATGACTTCCAATCACATTTCTTTGGCAAGATAGTCACCTGGCCCAGCCAACTGCAAGGGAGGCTGGGAAATCTCCAGCTGAGCAGCTGATGGTGCAGGGAAAACAATTATTGTGGAGGAGGGGGAAAACGGATTTGGGGATATGGTTAACCATTTGCTCTACTACTCAAGCAATGTTGCCCACATACACCACAAACATGGTTTCTCTTGTTTATTCTGAGACTTCAAGTTCAAACCCAATTTTACTTTCTTGTCTGGTTATCATAGTTTTTGGCAGCTCTATTTTCTAACGTTTTCTTCCCAATTCATTGTGTATGCATTTTATACTGTCTTGTTTAACCTCTGTAAAACTCTTTATGTATGATCCTTATTATTATTTATATGCATTTCCAAACACATTTTATGTTTATGGAAACAGAGCATATCTTGTACTTCTCTGCATAGGCAGGGCTTATGGGTGTATTACCCAAAATAAGCAATAAAATTATGCACAAGAGTTTAGTTTTGCTTATAATACTGGCAGAATAATTATTTTGGCAATGTTCTTATACTGTACATAAGAAGTGAATAAAACATGTATTTGAATAAATGTTGAATGATTGGACAAATATGAACCTGATCTAACCTCTTTTCTTAACATTTATAAATTTAGATTTAAATGAAGCAAGATTATAAAGATCTGATTTTTGAGGCAGCAGTAAAATGAACATAGAGTGTATGTTTCCATGTAAAATTCACATGAGGCCATAATTCTCAATTTATTTTCTGTTTATATAAATCTGATGGCACACAAAACCCTTACCATTTAGCCAAAAAAAAAGTATCTGGGTTTCATGATGTTAAAAAAATAAAAGGCATTACAAAATATTTCTTTGTTTTAAGTTTGTACAAAAAAAATCAAAATTTCCTCTGAACTACGTGCACAAAATTGCTAAATTTGAAAGCAAGATAAAGTAGAGAGAGAAATGGTAAGCTGATCACAGGGAAGAGTAACCGGGGACGCGATAACGACTAGAAATCAATAAAGATCGACATAGAAACTAAAAATGGTTTTCAAAATGTCCCTAAGTTTTGATAGCACAGAGTGGCCAATTCAAGAAAGACTCAACTTTTTTATATTTGGGTAACATTTGTTTATAACATATATAATCATATTAGCAGCTTGAATTAGTGGACAAACAAGGAAAACAAATGCATTAATAGGCTATTTCTTCCTTTTCGAAATGGGCCGGTGTTTCAATAATGTAAATAATGGTCATAGGAGTACAGGTAGTCAACTCACAGAGTCAGCTCTACAGATGAATCCACTGAAAAAGTATTCACTTATACTTGGTTTTCATTTTTATTTATTATATTTCCTAGGTAGCAGGGTGTAAGAATTAAAACCCAAATGCTATCAATATAGAACTCACATAGTTTACAGAAAGTAGATACAATTTTGTTGGACAAAATTCAACTGAACTTCATTCTACTAGTGGCTTTCTTTTTCTTTTGTGAAACAAAGGAGAGTGAGTACATTTTAAATATAAATTCCTAAGTCTTTTACAATTTCTGTTCATAGTCTCCTTGGCATTTTCGTTGGGAGGCAGTCAATTTCTTTCTATAGATAGATTTCATTATTCAGACTTCACCATCAGTAGAATACATTATAAATTATGCAGAATGTGATAATTAGTGGCAAGCAAGAATATAAATAAAACTGCATAACCAATAAAAAGCCATAAAACCTGGCAAGTAAAATTAGTTACTGTGTGTTAAAATAGAAAATACACGGAGGAAAAAGAATTGATCTCACGTGTCTTCTCTGTGCTGGAGAAAAATTACAATAATACGCATAGCTCTGGAAATGCATGTGTATAGTCTATTAGAAATAAAATCAAATCATATGTAATGCAGTGATTTAGAATGATTTAAGAACAAAAGAACCATGGTCCCATGAAGGTAAATGGTTCTTTTTGTGAAAATAAAGCTGATAAAATCAATCCTCGCTACACTAAACCCGGCTCCAGTTTTTCTAATGTGCATTGATGTCTACAGTCAGCTTTTGCAGTTTTAAGTTTTGAAAATGATATTAAGTATCTTAATATTTTAAATTTGTTTAACAAATAACACATGAAAACACACACACAATCTGCTTTGTGTATTTTTGGGGAATCTCTAGTTAGTAAAATGACGTATCAGCAATATTAAACAAAAGATAATCCCAGTGTGTACAATGAGATCCATTAAGTGAAATGAAAAATTACCTAGTGCACCAAGCAGAGCTTGCCTATAGTCACAGTGGCGATGGGAGAAATGGCATATGAATTGTGCCTATCTAGAAAGAAAAAAAAATCTTTAGGCCCATATTGATGTCTATAGATACACTTGAGAAATTGTAATATCAAGGTTAAAGCAAGGGCTAGGATTCATTTGAATAATATATTCTAACATATTCTATAAGACCCGATTCACTGCATCAAAGAATCAAAATGTGTATATGTAGTGTGCCAATTTCATCAAAAGTGCCAAAATGCTTTGGAAAGGATGACCGTCTTGTAAATAATTGTGATATTTCTGAATAAAAGAGGATTTGATATATTTAACTGCAATTGTGTTTAAATCTTTGAAATCAGCTTTCAAAGATTTAAACACAATTGCAGTTAAAACCAGTCTTTGCTGACTATGGAAATGAATTGGAACTTGTGCACAAAAAGCCGTTTCGGGACTTTGTATTGGGTATGTTTTTGTATTCACTTTTTCTTTGCCATTATGCTTTGCTTTGATTTCAAGGTTGAAGGAGTCAAAATGCCTAATATAAATGCAAATTTCCCATTCAGGTTTAATAGAAAAATTAGGGAATGTGACCCTCAGTGTTTAGGTAGCCTGAGTAAGTAAAGGTACATTGAATGAAATATAGCATGATAACATTATGAAATGTCTTATACTATTTATGCTTAGGGTCTAATGCAACCCTAAGTTGCCTAATGAAAGATCTGATTCCAGAGGACCAACCAATCAATTCAACTAACATAATAATTAATTTGATTAATTTGTAAAAACCAATTCCACTTAACTGAATTAATGGGAATTTATCAGTGAGTTATTTGGAATTCCATTAAAATATGAAGGTTATTTTGATACTGTGGATTTTCTATATTCATTACCCATTATGATGAGATAACTATTCAAGGACTTGACAGACATATAAGTTCTATAAGAGTGACTTCCAGACACTATCTTTGACCCATTTTCCTTTACATTCCTACTATAGATCATAGGCATTTATGGAATAGTTTACTTTCCATCATCACTTATTCATTGATTTGTATGATAATTGTCAATTTAGTTCCATTGACAGGCTAGGCTACAAAAGACTAAAACAGATAACGTGAGTGTTACAACATGGTGTGACTGTGTAAACTCCTCTTCTGATACGCTTCTAGAACACTGCATTTTCTTTGCAGAAGTATCCAACTTGATGATCTTTTGTTTTTGTTGTTGTTGTCATTGATCTGTAGCTTCTCCTAAACCTTAGGTACAATGATAATAGGAACCAAGTTGGGTTGGTTTCTCCATCGCATACCTGTGCTTAAAAATCTCAAATATGTGTAGTGAGAACCAGTCATACATGGATGCATGGGTCAGGGGACGGCAGTTTAATAATAATGATAAAACATTAAGCAAAACTTCCTGAGAGCAGTGATGAGGGCGTCGTCAATTCTGCATGGCAGGTAGAGAGCAATGAAGAAGGCTTCACTAAGGCAGGTTACATTTGAAATGGTTGGAAGGTGGGATGGGGGTGAAATGGGTTTAAAAGTTTAAAATGAAAAGATAGAAACTTGAAGTACACATTACATTCTGAGAAAGTTAAATAACCCTCCTGAGGAACTGAAGGTTTCTGAGAACTGGGTAACATATGGGGTTGGAAAGGTAGTTTCCTCACAATTGACATATGAGGAATGAGAGGTGGAGGCAGTTCAAACCACATCTGTTGAAATAGTCCAGGCACATTGTTCAGTAACAGTCTTATGTTGACAAGCTTAACATGCACGTCTGGTTTCTTTTTGGTCTACGCTGACTCAGTTCCAAGTTGGCTAAGCTGTATTCTCGGCTTCAGTTATTGAAGAATACTTCCACTCTAGAATCAGTTCAACTTTACCAAAGGTTGGGCCCATAAGAACATCAAGACATTCCTCTAATATTCCAAATTGATTGTTCAGTCCCTTGTTTCATGACCAAGATCCTAGTTTCAGGTCTTCACTTTATTGTTTTCTTCCATAGATCTGAGGTCCGCTACAACCATATTTGGTGCCTCCATTTGCTTTGATTCCCTGGTCACAGTGCACTGAATTACAGCATAGTTGTTGAATATATTCTTTCTCGAATAAGGACTAAGGTTATACTATATACAAAATGAAGGAGGATAAATTCTCATTAATGCTTTCACAATGTAAATTTAATTAGTTTACAATACATATACATATAGATTAATATATTAATACAGATTATTAAACTAGCTGATTAAATAATATTAAAATACTGCATAGGCCTTTGGACAAGCATATACCAGATAATCGTAAATAAGTAAGGAAATGAATCCAAGGATATTAAACTGGTAACTGTGCAATTACGAATCTTGTCTAGCAATAATACAATGCACCTAAACTTGATTTTTTAAAAAGAAATGCATGTTTTAAATCTTCCTTGCTATTTTGATCAAAATATTATATATTTCATTTATCTACTAAAACCTCAAATTCAAAGTGAAAAAATTATAGTCAAGTTGAATATTGAAATGTACTTAAAACAGCTTCTCACACATACCAATTTGGTGAAGCTATAGCATTTTCATTCTTGTGGCCTTTCCCACTTGTTGGTTTCCCTTTTTTTAATTCTTTAGGGAAAATGTTTTTTAAAATCATGCTCTTCCTATCATGAGCCATCTCTCATCTGCACATAATAAAGAAGAAAACATAACATTCCACGACTTACTGCTTACTAGTCGGAAATCCTCATTACACCTAAGTTCACTGTTTCAAAAATAAGAGATTTACAAGTCTATTGGTGGGAATTTCCCAAGCAAAAGAGAAGATTCGATGGTTAAGATGAGAAGGTTGGAATCTTTGAGCCTCTAAAAAGCTTTTAAGCTTTTGGTAAACTACTCAGAAATTATTACCTGGGTTTCATAGATCCTCAAAACATCCCTGAATCCAGAGGATTTGTGACTTGAATAGGAAAAATGAAACATCTTTATTTCTCGTTACTTTATTGAAATATAATGTTTTCAATAATGCTGTATTATGAATGTAACAGTTATGAATGTAACAACAAACCACACTGATATTAGTGATACCAGTGAATTCATCACCAATTAAAATCTCTGATTTTTTTTCACTACATGACATTGCTGTGGATGTTTCACAACACCATTTATACTCCTCAGTATTTCAATATTATTTGAACTTGATCTTCTTCCTCTCGATCATATGATGTAATATGTTAGTAGAGGAATACATTCATTACCATGCCACACATTAAAAAAACAACATATTCAATAGCAAATTTCAATGTATTTTACTTTATGCATTAAAAATAATATTCTACAAAGGAGATTCATAGGCTTCACTAATCTTCCCAAAAGACTGTTCATTCAAAAGACATGAAGAAACTCTACTAAAGGAGAAGCCTTCCAGTACACTCAAATTGTGCAGCTTTTTCACTCTTGACAATGATGCCTCACCTTTCTGTTGTACTTAGGAGTTTACAAAGAGCTTCCAGGTATATCATGTGTCTTTGTTCCGAAAAGCTTTTGGTGAGACTCATAGAAAGGGCCGTGGGAATGGTCCACATCTGGAGCAAGCAATAAAGAAGGACATTTTTCTGTAGAGAATTTAAAAATAATAATAAAACCAACTAAAATCGTAATTTCTATGATCACCATTCCTTGGAAATTTTGAATGATAGAGTAACACAATATTCCAAAATACTCTCCTCCAAAATATATTTTTTGCTCTAAGTTTTAATCAATTTCTGTGATTATAACTGCTTCCGTTACTGTTACTCTAGGAATTAGTGCATAACTGAGGAAACTTTTTGTGTTACAAATTATTTGAACTTCAATGAGTTTTAATAATATAGGTGGGAGACTAAAATTAGCACATTTTTATTTTTTTCCTTTCGTAAATGTTGTATTCAACACAAAAATTAATACAAAGAACTCTCTGTTACAGAGTCAGAACCCCCAACACACCCAAGCTTAGCTACATGCAAATTAAGCTGTATGTGTTAATCTCAAGACAAGGTATGTAAGAGTTCAGAAATGTCCAAGTGCACATCGGGTGCCATTTGTAATTGTGACACCTATGATCCAAAACATCTCTGCATTTAAAAGTTGATTAGATATAAACAATTGCAGCTCAATTAAGGTAAAGATTAATAAAAAAGAAGAATTTAAATGACTTCAATTCCGTTGTTTCCTTGGAGTATTTACTCATTTCATTGTTATTACTGAAAAGAATTTTGTTGTATAATAGACAAGGGTTATAAAAAATGATCCACTTTGGGTGTCAAATATACTACAGACCACCTTAAGTGAGACAATTTCAGCAGGCATTATTTTTCCCAATTTTCCCAGATGGTGAGAATTTGTTCAAAATTACCTAGTGATTAAGGAGCAAAGCTTCACAAGAACCAAGTCTTCTGATGTCCTAGACTAGTATTCTTGTTTTTACTCAAGATGCTAAGACTTCTTTCATAGGAAAATTATTTTGTGGTCACATAACTTTAGAAGATGTTAGGTTAAATAGTTTTTATTTTACTAGAGGATTTAATGAATCTTTTAATATTACTATGCATTCTAAATATTCAAGAGGTGAGTTGGTGCTTCACAAATGTATTTGAATCACAGATTGTTTTGTTTTCCAAGAAATTTTGTACATCCAGCTTAGTATCAACCATAAAACAAGCAAAACTATTTGAAAAACCTGTGCTGTTTCTCAGAGTAAGGCATAGTCCAATATCAGAGAAATATGAAAGTGCAAAACAAACATTATTGCAGCCTAGAGAGCCAGCTTGTTCCGAGCTAGCTTGTTTCATACATTTTCCATTTCTGTTTCGAAATTTGTCATGTGTATCTCATTGCCATATAAACATTTTCTAGTGACTTTCAGCTATGGAGAGATACTTATTACATGGGAGATTTTCTTATTGACATGTTGGAGTTTATACATAATTGAGGAATTGTCTTCTCTACAAACTTCTAAGTGGGATCTTATACAAAGATTGAAAGAACATTGGGTCATTTTTTTTTTTTCTTTTTTCTTTTTTTAGTAATATATCCCTAGGCTCTAACACTAGGGAACATTAAACATTTCATTTTCTTAATCTGTAAAATTGAGTGATTTATAATACTTTTTGTTCACACTAATAATTATGAGATAAAATGCTTCATAAACTAGTTAACACTTCACAAGTGTGAGTTGTCATTCATTCATTTTACTGTATTCAGGACTAACTGAAACATATTTCTTAGACATGGGAATTATTTCACTGTAGATAATGGAAAATGGTGTTCAATACAAAACAGCATCATCCTTTTTATAAAAGGTGAATGTCTTTCTGTTTGTTCAATGTATTCTTCTTAAATTGTTTAGGATTCTGATTCTAAAACAGAGTATATTAAGTGTCCTAGGACTGCTGTACAAATTACCACAAACTTTCGATCTTAAAACAACAGAAAATGATTATCTTAGGATTACCCTCAGGAATGATTATCCTCAGGAAACTCAGGATTCAGTTTGGATTGGTTGATAGGATTGGTTCACTCTGGAGTCTAACAGCGTCTGTGTCATGCCTTTCTCCTGGCGTCTGGTGGCTGCCATCAACCTTTG
Organism: Rhinolophus sinicus; assembly: GCF_057876585.1. Lineage (NCBI taxonomy): Eukaryota > Metazoa > Chordata > Mammalia > Chiroptera > Rhinolophidae > Rhinolophus > Rhinolophus sinicus. Next base: position 94,179,204 of record NC_142517.1, read on the forward strand.
GCATTTCTTGGCTTGGGGCTGCATATCTTCAGTCTTTGCCTTCATCTTCATGTGGGTTTCTCTCTGTGTCTCTTCTTTATTTGTATATCTCAAATCCTCTACTTTCTCTTTTAAGGACATCACTTGTTTGATTTAGGGCTGACTCTAAATATGGGATGCCTCCGATTTCATTACACCTGCAAAACCCGTATATCCAAATAAGGTCCCATTCACAGGTACCAGAATAGGACTCAGGGATATCCCTTGGGGGAACACAATTCAACCCACTACACAGAGATACAAGCTTGTGTTTTAAATTGTTTGTCATCTTCTACCTTGCACACTTCCCTACTTCTATTCCCACTCCCCAACACCTTCCACTAATCTTCCTTAATTTCTAATATTCCTTTAGATCTTAGTTGCAAAGTTACTTTTCCAAGGATGCCTTCTCTGTCCCCTAGACTAGGTTAGATGACTCATGTTCTAGGCCATCGAACCCTATTATTATAATTACTTGTTTAATGCTGTTCTCCAAATAGACTGCAACTCTTTTTGAACAGGAATCATCACACATCTGTATTCCTCGTGGTAACCAAAAGTAATGCAAAAAGAAGGGGCTCTGTAATTATACTTTAATTCAATCAAACTAAACTTTTTTTTTTTTTTCAAGTTTACTGGAAGTTAGAGTTTGGAAGTTAGAATAGCAGGTTCTTCTTTTAGTTTCCCTCTCCTTTATTCGAAAACCTCACCAATTCCTTTAGTTTGAAGTGTCTTAAAATTTAGGACCCCTTCTCTCATCAATACATAGAGCCCTTTGTTCAAATACTATGTTTTAATATGTCTACATTGTATGTCCCAGTATAAAGTAGGTGATTTCCAATTACAGGAATAATTCATACTCAGGCATAAACCAAAAAATATATTTATCAGAGGATAAATCAAGGATTATACTTAGATAGGCCTATAGAGATGCCAGGCCCCCAAGTTATTCTAAAATTGTCCATTTCTTGGGCACTTTAGAATCTCTAAGTCTCTTAAAAACTAAAAAGTATGACATAGGACAAAACTTGAGGAAACTGATCATGAGGTTGAAGGGAGAGAACTATGTATTAATCAGGTTGTTTTTGATTATTAGGTTTTCTCTTTAGAAAACAATTCCTGTGGATTTATTTGGGAACAAGCTTTCTGCTTAGTGTTTCTTTCTGAGTACACTTTTAATTCTGACATGGTATCTGAAATGGTATCTAAATTTTAAAATCTTAGTGAAAGAAAAATTGAAATTTTTCAAATAACTTTTTCTAGCAGAAGAGCATTTCAAACAATCATTGATTGAACTAAACTAATCTCCAATTTCCCCACAAACACATCACCAATAATACAACACTATATGGTAATATTTTTAAATAATTTTGTGATAAAAAATCTATAATATCCTTTTGGTTTAATAAATCAATGAATTCATAATATATCTGATTTTTATATAAACAAATAACATGCTAAAGCATGAGGTCTTGTAAACACTATCACTACCATTTTACCATTTTATTCTACATTACATATTTATTGTATATTCTATTTTATATACTTAATATAGAATATATTAAAATAAATGAAGACTAAGATAGTTATGTAGATGAAATATATGAATTAGCACAGACATAGAAAGATATTTAATTATCTCAGTAAAGAAATGTAAATTAAAGCAGAAATAGTACATAAATATTAAATTAATAAATCTATAATAATGTGATCTCTCTATTATTTCTGCTCAGTGAAACATTCTCCAAACATTCTCCAGTATAGACAGTAAATTAATACCAATGTGTTATAATTGTCAATTAAATTATTGAAGATAGCTATCCTCAGCAATTTTTAAATTTTCCCTGATTAACATCTTAAAAAATGTTAACTCTCATAGTTCAGTGTTGCCAGGTCCCTCCCCATTTTTGATACTTTCTCTGGATGTGTTAGTCCAAATGGCCAAATTAAAAAATACGTATACAAATATATACACATCCACACATGTGCAAATACTCTATTACTATATATAGTATACAAGTACTGTCTGAAATATTTGTTTTACTGTGTAAAGAAAGTTCAAATTGTTGTGATTTTGCATTAGTTCAAATTGTTGTGACTTTACCTTAAAAGCACTTCTATTTCAGAGTTAAGGAGATTAGCCAACATATAATACAAATAACCAACTTTTAGTAAATGCTAATTCTTTCAGATAGTATGAGGTTTATATTATTTTAGTCATTTGCTTCTCACAACAATTGTGCAAAGTTATTTTCTTCACTTAATAAATAGAACACTAAACTTACAATAGTCGGGAACATGGCCCAGGCAAGCCCAGTTGTGTTGAGACTTGAGATGGAAATCCAGTTGCTATCTTTCACTCCAAACTCAGAATGTATGTGCCTGTTAAAGTATGTTTCTTCTTCATCTTAGTTAATTGAGACTTTGATGTCATTCAATAATTAAGGAAAACTCATAACAATCCTTCCTGTTGAGTATTGGTTTGTTTTGAATTTGTTTGGTTGGTTTTCTTTTTGTTTACTATTGCCCCCACCACTACCCTGGCCTCGTACCTAATCAATTCACTCTTGGTGTTCTGCAGTAAATGCTAACTACTTATTATTCCATTTTATACCAAATTCAGTGTATTTTGTATGCTGCTGACAGATTAATCTACCTACCTGATTTTTTTGCCATTTAATTTTCCTATTGTGTAATTGCATTGACTTTCCTTGATACTCACTCTTTAAAGCCTTTCTAAATTCTTTGTAAACTATTCTTTATCCCTTGTCTAAACATATTTTCCATTATTCTCCAACATGAAGCCACCACTGTTAACCAAAATGATCTCCAAGTTGGTCCATCTACACGCACTTAATGAGTTTTGTCTCACCACTTGTCTTTTGGTAGGCGTAAAGTAGATTTTAAGTATTTTGCTGAGTGACCAATATCTTTATATAGAATGTACATGTATAATCTCACTTAGTGTTCACAACACTGCTGTGAAGCAGAGGAAAAGGTCAAGGTAATTAACATTTATTTTACTCTTATACTTTAAATGATTTGTGTTAAATTATCTCCTTTAATCCTCCAAATGTGCCAGACTGAAATTTGGGAAGTTCAAGGACTTCTTCAGGCGTAGTCACTGAAAGACTGATGTGGGTTTAATTAATATCTCTTCAAATCCAATTTCAGGGTTTTTCCTACATCATGCTTCCTCCTTGGAGGCAGGAACTAGTGTTAATCTTTCTCATAGTTCCCCAGTGCTTCATACAGTGTATGGTTACTTAGGTGCCCAATATATAAATGAATGACTGCTCTTTTCCTACGAACTTTTTCTGTTTAGGCTGTACTTTGTATGTTTAAATTCTCCCCAATTTCAAGTTCCATTTCCTTTATCAAGCTTGCCACCTAAACAAAGATATCTTTCTCTTAGTTACATATGACTTACCATTAGTGATTACCATAACAATTTCTACAAATTAAGAAAGAGAGTAAGTAATTTTTAAGAGCATGGACCCTGAACCAGGCTGTTCAAATCCTGTAGTGTGATGGGATTTGGAAAAGACACTTAACTTCTCTGTGGCTCAGTATCCTCAAATATAAACTATGGATAATGATACTACATAACTCATAGGATTGTTAAAGGATTAAGTGAGCAGTTGTGATTTCTAACAGGCTCAGAATAGTGTCTTACACAATGTAAGTAGTTGTTAAATCAATAAAGAACATACTCAGCATCAGGCACTGTAAGCGCTGGGTTTACGACAGTGAATAAAATAAGTAGAATCCTCATTTTCAGGAAACTTTTATTCTGCCACTTAAATGTTATTGGGTTGTATGATTATATATTTGTTTTATGAAGTCTAGGCTCATCCATTTTATCATTATTTTAAGCTTCTAGAAATACCAAAGGGTCCAGATCTTGGTCCCCATGGTGCTTAGTACAATGGGGGGCATATAATGGAAAATCCTAAATCCTTTCCTTGTTTGTGCTGGTGCCAAAGTGAAAAATGAAGGATTTAGAGTCAGGGTCCAATAGAAGTTCTCCAGGACAGTATCCATTGTAAAGCCCTGTGCTTACCTAAGTCTAGGGACTGTACTATTGCCCCAATGTCCCTCCCTTTTCTGAAAGTCCTAACTTCTTTACAATGTGCAAACATTTGCCCACAGATAGTTATTGCAATTTTCCTTTGAGGAACTTGTGTCTTTTCCATGAGCCACGTCCTCAAATAGTTGGCTGTTTTATTAGAAATTCATTTTTGTTTTCATTTTCCGTAACCTGGTTCCCATCCCTTAACCTTTATTCACCTCTTAATTCCTACCCTCCTAGTCATTCTAATCAGCTCCCTCTGGATATATTCTGAGATAGTCTGACTCCTGAAGGATCCCTTCATTTCCATTGCTGTTTTCTGAAGGCAGATATTTACACAAAGATAATATCAATACTAATATTTTATTAGTCTGAATTAACCAGTAAACAACTGAGTTCTCATTTTCCTGGCAAACATTAATAGATATACCATAGAGTTACTTATTACTATTCCACAGCCTCTCATCAGTTTCTAATGTCTGAGATGCTTTATTACTTCAGTGCCTCGCCTCTGAAAAAAGACACATAAAGTCCACTTGAATCTAATAATTGTGTGGAAACATCAGGCTCCTTGCCTACAAATTTAATATGTTAACTAATAAAAATAATTTTAACAATAATAATTGAGCTACATTGTACTTTTAAATAAAACTAGCACATTTAACTTGTGAAATGAGCTATATTGGTCTCTTTGTCATTAGAATTTAAAGAGAAATCTTATTAGGCTTCAGCTGCTGCTATGTGTCTTTTAAGAAATCTAAAATGAATAAAAGCTGAAATACAAGGGAAAAGAATTGTCCCATACAAACAGAAAAGACCTAGGAGTTTTGGGACTAAGATTCATATGACCATTTGTATAATCACATTGAAAACCTTATTTCTTTATGATATGGATTGTTTTAAATGTCAGTAATTATAGTCTGAATTCTTTTAAAATATGTATTATAAAAATATGTGTGTTTTTTGAGTACAGACTTTGTTAACTATATGTTCATAGCCTTCAGCTGCAAAGACAAACTTTTGGTCACAGAGAAAGGAAATAAACAAGAATTTCAGAAAGGATTTGAGGTAAAGCTCAACCTTTTAAATTTAGACACAAGTCTGTTTTCTTTCAAGGCAGACTGACAATGCTAATACCAATTCATCATCACATGTATACGCTGCCTAGAACTAAGGTTGTTTAAAAATGACCAGATGAAAAATGAAAGAGAAACCTAACTATCCTTACTGTAGTTCACTTTTGTAAGTTGGTGATTTTCTTAAGGAAAAGTTAATGGGGGAGAGAAAAGATAAACTTTTGTATGATAAATACCGGGAATCCTCTGTGTCATCAAGGAACAATCCAGGATTTTAATTCTTTTCATGTAAAATTTCAATATATGAAGAAATATATTCTGATAACTTTGGAGAATGTGGTCGTAGATTATTTTTAACAAAAGATCCTCTACATTGCAATGAGCAAATTCATTTAAAAATGTTTTAGAGACAGTATAAAATCAGGGTCATGATAGAACTGGCAAATTAACATACTTGAAAATGGCTTACAAATAATGAAATTACTTCATAATATTTGACTAGAGTAAATCCCAAAGCAATGGAAAGGTATACTGTATACAGCAATAAAAGTACATATTTAAGTTAATATTAAAATAGTGTATTATTTAAGAATTCAGGAAATTGCCAACTTTGGACTTTGAAGCAGAACAACATGGAGGTCTCTGAACAATCGGTTGCTATTATAGAAAAAATATGCATAACCAACAAAATAAAGGAAAACACCAATAAGAAATGAAATTGGATTAGATAAATGTGTTTGAAAGGATTTTATTTTGTGATGTCTAGTTTAGAGATCTACCTAGTATTCCAGGAGACCCATTGTTAAAATAGAATATTAAAAGTATCATTTTTGATTTATTAATATAATAATCATCACTATTACATATATTAAAAGTTAGTGCTAACTTAGAGTATTTTTAAAGAAAGTCTATGAAGTATTTTTTGTTCCCAATTTATACCATATGCCAGGAAAGAAAACTAGTCGGTCCAGCAATGTAACATACACAAACTGGATTCCATGTACATATTATTAAAAGTGCAACTCCAGTTTAACCAGAAGTGCCCTTAGGAATCTCCTTTCTGCACTATAAGAAATGTATCACATTCTTTAAGGATTAGGGCCTTTTCCTCCCCTTTGCTTTCTAATCCCATAGAGGTGCCATGAGTCTACAGCTGCCCAGAGACTCTGGTGTGTGATTAAGGCCAGAAGAGTTGCTAGGGGCTTAGAGCCATGTGCAGGGCACCTGTGCTCTGTGGACAGCATGCTTGGCCTCCTGCGGTAAACATTTGCACCCAAAGTGTTGATCATAATTCTTTCTCCAAAAAGCCATAGCAACCAAGTTAGAAAGGAAAAAAAATAGATTAGTTGGAATTATATTAATTGTATGTAATCATCCTAGTGATGTAGTTTTGTGTTTCAAAGGATACACACCATGAAGAAAGTGAAAAGTCAATACGCATAATGGGAGAAAGCATTTGCAAATTTTATAACTAACATATGACTTGCATCCAGAAATGTAAAGCATGTTTACAACTCTATAATAGAAGACAACTCCATTTAAAAATGGGCAAAGGATCTAAACAGACATATCCCTAAAGAATATATGCAATGACCAATAAGCACATGAAAAGAGGTGTAACATTATTAGTCATTGGAGAATTGCAAATGAAAATCTCAATGAAATAGCACTACATACTCATCAGGATGGCTATAATAAAACAAGTCAGATAATTACAAGCTTTAGTGCAATGTGGAGTAATTGGAACCTTCATACACTACTGGGGGGAATATAGAGTAATGCAGCCACTTTGGAAAACCACTTGGCAATTCCTCAAAAGGCGAGACATGGAGTTACCATATGACCCAGCAATTCCACGCCTAAGTAAATATTCAAGAGAAATGAAAACATACGTTCATACAAAATACTTGTACATAAATGTTTATAGCAGCATTATTCATAATATTAAAAAAATGGAAACAACCCAAATGTTCATCAACTGATGAATGAAGAAATAAAATATCGTATATTCATACCGCATTTTTGAGAAGCAATAAACAGGAATGAAGGGTTGACATATGCTACAACATGGAAGCATCTTGAAAGCATTATGTTAAGTGAAAGAAGCCAGTTATGAAAAGTCCTTATATTCTATGATTTCATTTATATGAAATGTTCAAAAGAGGCAAAAATTTATAAAGGAGGAAAATAGATTAGTGGTTGCCTAGGTCTAGGGAGGTTGGGAGAAACAAGGAGAGACTGAAAATGAGTTTGCGATTTATTTTTGGTGTGCAAAAATGGTAAAGTAATGGTGGTAATGGTTGCACAATTCCATATTATAATAAGAGCCATTGAATTATATACGTTTACATAAGTGAACCATAAGGTGTGTGAATTATATGTCAATTAAACTGTTCTTAAAAATAAATTTTAAATAGAGGAGCGAGAGTAAACATTTCCAGACAAATATCAGTGCAACTATTTCAGTATTCCTTTGATAAGAACAATAATTAAATATGGACTTAAGAATTATTCTCTCCTGTTTTGTTTGATCTTGTTTTGCTATGCTTAGGAGATTCTTCCACATGCTTTACTATAATAAAGTTACAGTCTAAAGTTACTTTCAAACTGCTATGTGAAAATAACTCACAAAAAATTGAATTTTTTTTAAGGAATATAATTTTTTTCTTTTTCTTTTTTTAAAAAAAATGTATTGGGGTGACAATGGTTAGTAAAGTTAGACAGATTTCAGGTGTACGTTTCTGTAATGTATCATCTATATATCACATTGTGTGTTTACCACCCAGAGTCAGTAAAATATATTGAATTTTAAAAATCACTTTCTCTTTTTTTTAACCATCTCGGATTTCTTTAATGGGAAGTGAGTCACATTACTTGAGTAATGATTTATTTTATGGAAGTCTGTTAAAAAGATTTTGACAGGGAATAGATAATAGAAAAAATGCCAACATGTAAAAAGCATTCAGAGATAGTTCTCTGAGTAACAAGAAAAAAACACATCAATCAAATAATTTGACATGAAGTACATCCTATACATATCTTTTAAAAAAAATGTTAGATGAGTCACAAATCATTTATGAGGTATAGGAATAGTGCATCTGTGTGTACTATATGCCATATATGCAAATTATAACACTGATAACTATTTCAGTTATAACCTGATATGCCACAGATTTTTATGTATTCGTCCAGTCATTTACTCATTCATAAAACTTTGAGTATTAAATATGACAGGAACAATAAATACAAGATGATTAGGGTGTAGCTCCTATTTTAAAAGTGTCAGGCAAACTTCAAACATGTATCAGATATCCTAAAGTTATATTGATTAGATTTTATATTTAAAGAGTTATATATTCTTTACATTGTTTCACAGGTAACTATTTTCTTTCCAAAGAGGTTTCACTGTCTGGTTACCGTACAGCTGTGTGAAATTACCAGCCTTTTGAAAAGTCATGTATATAGACCATTTGATGCGTCAAAACCTATCTTCTCAATCAGTGACTTCTTAAAATTTACTTTACTGCACAAGTAATATAACAAAACATTAAACCTTCAAATGCTCTAAATTTTTTTTAACTATATTGTTTTCATTTTTCCACGTTCCGTTTTAGTGTAGTATATGTAACTTGTACATATATTTAACAATAAAATGGAAGCAAGTGTATAGTTGGTTTTTTCCACTGTACAATATATGCATAAATGTTTTTCCATAGCTACAATATTCAAAATTATTATTTACATAGTACATTCTACTGGCCTCATTGAAATACCATGACTTATTTAATTTTAACCTCATTTTTACTATTATAGTTTCTAGTTTCCACTTATGCAACCAAAGCTGGTGAGGTTGCTGTTTACATTGTTGTATATTAGTCATTAAGATGTTGTTCCTATTAGGATTATAAAAGGCTAAATTTAAATTTTCTGGTTGACTCAGAAAAATCATCACAATATTTAAGTGCTTTGTCTGCTGCTGTATTCTGATTTCTTTTTCAGATCTATAAGTATTCTTGACTCAAAGATCACTAGACTTCCACACAGAGGAATCTGGTTTAGTCCTAAACGTGCCTATTTTGTATATATAAGCAGTTGCTTTATTACTGTAAATTAATTATGCAATCACATTGGAACAGTACCTAAAATATATCTAACTTATAAAATCATTTCTTCTACTTTGGAGAAAGTGTGTTAGAAGGGTAGTAGGTGTTCTAAATTGGTCTGAATGTTACGTGGTAAGTTTTAAACACATTTGGATATTTACAGTCAGTGTTACTGCAGTGTTACTTATATTAAGTTGGGCAAAAACAATTGTGGTTTTTGCAAATATTTTTACTCTTTCAAACCGCAATGACTTTTGCACCAACCTAAAGTCTTAGCAAATGGGAAGTGTACAATTTAAATCTAAATTATCAATATCCCTCTTTCTTTCTAGCCTGACACATTTTAAAAGTGAAAGAAAACTAGCCAGAATATTGGTTGTGTTGTTTTATGAGGTAAGATTTAGAATTTATAAAGGGAACTGTATTTCAAATAGCACTGAATTTGGGGATAAAAATGATGATTCATTTTTTTGTTGTTGTTATAAATTCCGTATATCATTTATATCACTTCTAAGAGAAAAAAATATAAAAAACCAATATTATTACTAATGTAGCTTTATTCAATTTCAACTATTTGCACTTTCCATTTTTCTTAAGCAGAATTACAGCAATAATGAATTTACCAACATTTGCTGTTTTTCTCTCTGTGCCTAGTTCTGGGTCACAGTACTTTATTTTATTGTTTTATTCCTATTAACACCTTATAGAATTTCTATCTATTTTTAAAATAATGAATTGCCTGTAACAATGAATTGTGTATACAGTATTTTCCAAATGTAGATTATTATATTTTGGATTTATTATTAAAATATATAGTTTTCCATTGTTTGAACATACACCTTAGAGAATTTAAAGTTTGATTCAACAAGCTTTATTTTTTAATTAACAGACTATTTTAAATTGTTAATATATTTTTAAAAGAAATGACAGATAGATAGATAGATAGATAGACAGACAGACAGACAGACAGACAGACAGATAGATAGATGAAGTCAGTGGGAGAAAAGTGAAGCATAAAGATCTGGTAAATTTCAAAGAAAATTTTATTTGTTCTATATGGTCCCTCCTTCCCTTTCTCACATACTCCTTTACCCAGACTAATTTTACTTGATCTGTTGTCAACATCTATAGTAAATTAGATGTATAACAGATACAAAGGAACTTCTGAGTCACACACTTAACGTATCTGGCCTCCAAAAAAACTGTATCCCATGATTTTCTTTAGATAAACACTATTTCAATACTTCTTGCGTAGCCATAAATTCAGTGCATGATACCTATCAATCGATTGATTATCTTCTCAAGATAAATGTGCTTGTATTAATTTAGCAACTACAAAGTAAATAAAACAAGAAGGCATTTTTAAGGGATGAGTAAACATAAGGAAATATGTTACGTATATATGTAGTTTTTACTAATTATTAAAGTATAAATAGAATGCATATTGATAATATTCTACATCAGAGAATACCATCATAATCACAGTTGGAATAAATCAATTTCATCACTTAAAAGCACTTACTAAATTAACAAAGTTTTATGTGCTTTTATAAAGGCTATGGGAGTACAAATTTGGGGAATACAAATTTTCAGCTTTTAGGAAAGATATTTTGTTTAAACTTATCATTGATTTCCTAGTAAAACTAGTATAAAGAAAATTTTGTTTGGGTTTCAATTTGAAATTTTCTTTTAAAGTTTCATTACCAGAATATTACTTCTGGTCTGCTGAGAATAATGATAAGGGTTATAATAGCATTTCAAAATTATTGTTATTATTATTATTGTTATTATATTATTAATTATTTAGTCCATTTGGACTGCTGTAACAAAATACCATAGACTGGGTGGCTTATATACAACAGAAATGTGTTTCTCATCGTCCTGGAAGCTGGGAAGTCCAAGATCGAGGTACCAGCAGATTTGGTGTCTGCTTGGAACCACTTCCTCATAGTTGTCTTTTCACTGGAATCTCACATGATGGAAGCGGCAGTGGGGCTCTTAGGAGGACTCCTTTTATAAAGGCACCTACTCCCCCTCATGAGATCAGCGCCCTCATGGCCTAATCACATCTCAAAGACCCCATCTCCTAATTATCATCACCTTGGGGGTTAGGATTTCAACATATGAAATTGGGGGGGACATAAACACTTTTCACTTATCTTATTTAATGATTGTAATAACCCTCTAAATTATTTTTAATGGATGACTATTATTATATTAAGTATCTCACCCATAGTCACAAATCTAATAATTACTAGAGCAATGATTCAAACCAACTAGATTGCTATACTCAATACTATTCTTTTCAGCATAATTCATTGAACTCTAACATCTGTGAAACTTATTAGTTGTATATGCTTGAGCTGATATAGTCCAGTAACATGAGTTACAAAGAAGATAAGTCCTCTGGTAATAATAACATTTTATTTGTAAAAAATATCCACTTTGAAACATATCACTTCCAATTTCTTTGGAATGACAATTTATATAAATTTGTAGCTAAATCATTCTACATATCTTTTTTTTTGTATTCAAAGGCAAACTTATTTTGAAAATCATATATAATGTGAAACACATAGCTATCATTCATAGACAAATATAAATACATTATATTTTGTTTTAGATCTTTTATTAAATTTACTGGGGTGACATTGGTTAGTAAAACTATATAGATTTGCAGTGTACATTTCTATAGTACATCATCTATATATTGCATTATGTGTCCACTACCCAGAGTCAGTTCTCCTTCCATCACCATGTATTTGTTCCCGTTTTCCCTCTTCTACCTCCTCCCTCCCCCCTTATCCTCAGGTAACCACCAAACTGCTGTCGGTGTCTGTGAGGATTTTTTGTTTGTTTGTTTGTTCCTTTATTGCTTTCAGTTTTATATCTTACATATGAGTGAAGTCATATAGTTCTCGGCTTTATCCTCATATCTTTATTTCCTTATTTTCTGCAAATCTTTACTTAGTTCTAGAAGTGAACTAACTTTTTAATAGCTTTTGAAACTCATTTTCAAAATTTCTTTCAGAAAGTCTATACCAATACTAATGAGCTATATATATATATATATATATATATATATATATATATATATATGTATATGTATATTTCTTAGATGCATTTTTTTAGTTTCTTTTCTGTTGTTTCTTTTTTTTTAACACAATAAATCTTTAATTCCACTGCTTATTTTTGAAGAGTTAATCTCTCTACTCCTGTGGACATATGATACTCTTGGAGCAAAGATCCTTTTGAGTATATAGAACTTAAAATACACCTATCCCCTAATTTATCTTTTTTCAAGCAATCCTTCATAGTGGATTATTTTTCCAAATCATCCATACTCACTGTTGTAGAACAATGCATGCTGAGGAGAAAGCAGGGGGCCTCATAAAAAGAAGATAACAATTGCCTTGGTATCTTTGAAAGAATATTCTTAGGCAAAATTTTCTGTAGGGCCTTACTTCCACACTCACCCCAAGTACTTGTGTGGTCAACTCTATTTCTCCACCCATTAACATGTCCTTAATTTTAGTGCTAATTAAATTTCATCATGAAGAAAATATATCTATCTTGTATTTTGCCTGTTTGGCTGTCTTTCTCATAATCACTTTCACCTTCTTCGTGTAAACAATCAACAAAAAAAAGATTTTCTTTAATTTAAAATAAGATGTGATTTTTGTGTGTTTGGTTTTTGTTCTTTGGTTTTCGTTTTGTTTTTTTCTCTGATACCTCTTACATTCTAGAATCACCTAGCTATCCTCTTTCCTTCATGAAGAACTGAATGGTGAAAAACCATAATTCAGTTGGTTCTCAAGTTCCAAATTGGGAACCAGATTAGAGCTTATCTTCACCTTCCTCTTTTTTCTCTGGATCATTCCCACTGCCCTTTCCAGAAGGGAGACAATGGTGAGTGTTCTACCATTGTGTTAACGGCATCTGTGCCAAAGATTTGACATGGTTGAACAGAGTAGGCAAAGCACAGAGGGATACACGCAAATGCACACACACACACACTAACAAGCAAACACAAGTCTTCATTGGTTTCATCTTATCTAATAACAATCTTATTTTAAAGCTGAAAACAACATTTATAACTACTAACATAGTACAATAGAAACCGATTACATAATTTAATGATCTGTGTTCAATTAAATAAAATCATTATGTTGCAAAATTTTTAATCAACGAATGCCAATTATTCTAAGGGTTATGTACTCCCAAATTTTAATATCCCTGTGTGTCTGCACGCCTGAACATCATGAGAAAAATCATTGCTCCCTGATGACTCTTCCACAGTGAAATTTATCATTAGCATTGGAATCTGTGAATTGATGCTTTCAAAATCTAGGCACCCAGTGTTAAGTACTTGGAGTTAAAATCTTTGGAGTGGAAATATGTTAGGCCATTATTAGTGGTCATGAGAAAAAGATTAACTCTGGTGAGTGGGGAATATATTTACTTGGAGAGAAAGATGTATAGGTAGAAAAAGAAAAAGTGAAACCTAGAGTGAGGCAGGAATTCCCTGAAGTCTTTGTTTTTGTGGCATTTTTGGAGTAAGATTTAGAAGCTTGAGGTTCCTAAATATTCAGGGGAGAAAATATCGCACAGATTAAAATGGCATGTACTTTTGATATAAAAAGTCAAGATAGCAACTATCTATTTGTTTAATAAATAGTTATTGAGTGCTTACTATGGGTTAGACATACTTTTTTAAGTCTAGCACAAGGAGTAAGAAATCAATCTAAACAAGTACTATGCTTATAATGTAGTTGTTACTGATTTAAGTAGAGAAAACTTCATATCAGTTCTTTTGGTACTGTTTATAGAATAATCTTACTGTATTTTGTACAGCAATCAACTAAACGTGGTTAAAAATAAGAAATAGGATACATATACAACTAGTGGTCATAGCTTTATTCCCTTTAAATTATATGACCACTTACCATGCTGTGTCTCTGCCTCCAAAAAAATTTCTATTGCTGCCTATAGAACTTTTGTTTGACACTCTCTGGGTTTGGGTAAAATAATGACTTTCTTAGTTAATGTTTTCATGTTTTTACTAAAGTAAGTTAGGCTTAATGTTAAGTAAACAGGCTGAGCTAAAAGCTTCAGAAAAAATGCCTATATTTTCACCATCAGAGGTCTTTCACTTAAACCTTTATAAAGAACCAAATGCTTGACTGACTGTTAATCTTCAAGGCCATCTTTCTTTTTCCTTAGATCTATTTGAACTTCTAATTAATATCTCATTTCAGTGAGGGTGGTAGAAGTTAAAATATATCACATTAAGGGAACCAAAGTATAAAACGCATGGCCAACCAGATTTCTAGATGTATTTATTAAATGCTGGAGCATAAATGCAAAAACAATCTTAGGTACAAGAAGCTTAATACTAACGAGAGGTTCTGAACAGATGGTGCCTGCAGGGCAGGTAGAAAAACCACAATGGTAGCTGTAGTGCTATTTTGGTTTCTTTACTTTTAATGTATAGATGGAAGCATAGTTATATGAAACCTTTGGACACTTTAGAGTATGTCATATTTCAATATTTAGTAATCAGCCTTAAAGCTATATCTATGTAATGCTCAATACAAGCTATTTTTTAAATAATTGAAAAGTATTAGTTGTCACACAGGCATCATAGTAGAAAAACTCCTTATTGGACCAAATCTTTCAAGTAATTGTGTTGAGAGCATAGCAAAATAGCGTGTACATTTCTATTCATAGGCTTTGGAGATTTCATTTGAGCCACTCATGTATCAAATAACTGTCCTGTATCTACTGTTCAAATGTGGAAAAATTACTTAGAGTCCTACAGTAGAATTAATTATAATGATGGATATAAGGGAAGTATAGGTGAGTGTTTAAATGTCTCCTTCACTATAGACATATTTTACCTGTATTTTAGAACCTGTTTTGAAATGAATCCAAAATTACTCTTAGCATCTCTCCTTGAAACCATTCACCTTACTATTATGACATTTTCTGTTTTTAAAAAGAGGTACATTTCTAGTCTTATAAAAATCATGCAGGAAATGGCAGAGCAGTCAAGCCATCTGGTTCATAATAAGCTGTATTAATGGGAAACTAAAGATTGATGTTAAATGTTGCACTTCACCTATTTCACAGAGGTGAGTGTTAAATCTCAGTCTAGCTTCAGGCCCTACTTTTTGTGTTATAATGAGTCACTCTAAAATGCAATACTGCTTGTGCTGTTGCAAAAGTCTTCTGTGTGCGTATTTTAGCCTTCTTTACAAGGTGTGAATTGAAACTCAACTAGCTGAGAAGTTTTTAATAACTTCTACCAATTAGGTAATAAGAAAAGATATTTAGAGTGAGCATATGAAACTGTAATCCCTCTTGAAAAATAGGATACTTAGAATGTTCCCTGAGAAACTCTCGCCAACCTCTGAAAACCAGTTTCGCTGACTTTCCCCAGGGATGTCTACTGAGCTGTCTAAATAATCAAAGCAGAAAAAGGGCCCATTCTGATATCCTATATGTTAGTCAACAGATTCTGTGTTTTACTGCATTTCTGATACCCAATCAGAGCATTTGGATTCAATCACTACCTAAAGATCATATTTTAATTGTAGCCTTTTAACTGATTTGGGGAGTGTTAATCTTTAAATTGAAAGTGATAAAACAAATGTAAAAAGAGTTGAGATGAATGAATGTGAGATAATGTGAGTTTAAAATAAAAATAATCAAATAATTGAGGGAAAATAATAGTCTAAGGATAAATGAATCATCCATTTTGGAATTTTCTTGGACACTGGTTCATAGAGATTATAGTTTCTGACTCCTGTTTTTTGTCAAAATATTTATTCTATCTTTACCTTTAAATGACATTTTCTTATCTCATTCTAGAACATATTACTAGGAATTTGAAGCTGTCTACCAATTAAAAGACAGGGTAAATAAATTGCTTTTGTGTGTCTGATGTTTGCATTTTTACTTTTTTTCCCTTCAGTTTACGGCTATAAATCGAAGCTCATGTCAGGTGTAGTAGCATTCCCTGTTAACATGAACTAGAGTAACTGAATGAACAACCATCTAAAAATAGTATGCTAAGTTTACAAAAAATGCCTTGCCAAATGAATAGAAAATGAACACTTGTAACACTTATCTTCCTGTTTTTATTTCTCAATAATTGCATGCTGCACTATTTAATTTTTTTCCCCCGTGTAATAAAATCATTTCCAATGACTTACCAGGTTTGTCCTAAATAGTATACTCTATAAAGTTAGTTGTGTTTAAGGTTTTGGAAAAATAAACTTAAATGTAGTGAAATAGACTAGAACGTTCCTCACCAAAATACCTTAGTTTTGAAAAGCGGATTAGACTTGAGCTGAGAGTCACGCTTCTCCTTCCTTTCAGTCACGTCTGGCTCCAGCCACACACTCCTATTTACTTGCTCAGGCTGACCGCCTATTGGAAGGAGTTCCTATCACCACAGAAAAGTTTAGAAAAGGCTGAACAGTTGGAATCAACAATTCCTGTAGAATTTATCTCTCATTGTCGCTGTTGTCTGATCAGTCTTCTTCCATAACTTTGTCCATTGCATGAAGATGAACTGGTTTCTGCAATTCAGTGCAGGCTTTAAACAGCTACCCTGGCCTTGTGCTCAGATAGTTATTTCCTCCAGTTTTTTATTCTCGTCTGGCCGTTGGACCAGCTGATGTCTCCTGCTGTGATTTGTTCTATACTTGCTGCTTCTCATTTTCCTATGTTTTCAGCACTGTATGCTTTTTTTTTAATTAGTTTCAGGTGTACAATGCAATATAATGGTTAGACATTTAAACCCCTCATAAAGTGATAACCCCACCAAGTCTACTACCCATCTAACACTGTACACAGTTATTACAATACCATTGACTATATTTCCTATGCTGTACTTTACATCCTGTGACTAATTTATACACACACACACACACACACACACACACACAAAGGGTGGCATAAAAATGTGTACATATTTTGAGAAAGGAAAAAAACTATTAAAATTGTAATGCTCGGTATATACCAAAAACAAAAGATGAATACTAGTCACATTTGACATCTGCAATTATAAGAGGTGCTCAAAGTGGTTACCATCAACATCCAGATACTTCTGATTACCGCGAACTACTGCTTGAGTAACTTTGACCAAAGTGTCCACTTGTATACATTTTTTTGGCACCCCTGGTATATACCGGTATATATTCTATTATACATACATATTATATATACATATTTATATATATATATATATATGTTTTATATATGTGTGTTTTAATTATAGTTAGCATCCAATGCCATTTTATATGAGTTTCAGGTGTACAGCGCAGTGGCCAGGCACTTATGTTTTGATGCGGGTCTTCCTTGAGGCCTGAATTCAGTCTGAATCCTGAACAACTCCAGGAGGCTACTGAGAATGGCACAGTCCCTGGCTCTCTCCCTGTGACTACCCAACCTGTGTTTCTCTCATTACTTCTTAAACTTCACTGGGTTTAAACGGGGCTTTTTTAAACACTTAGTTTAGAGCTGCAACCATAAAGCTTCTGCGCTAGTTGATATAGGTCGTTTCCCAGAAATCTGCATTTAGCCAGATTGCATGGTCCTGGGTTTCAACAACCACCCTTTACCGGGCATCATCTTTCTTTTTGTTGATACTCTATTCTCTTACATAAGGAAAGCAAAAGAAGAGTTTCAAGCAATGCCAAGTGGTCTTTTGAATTTGACGGCAGAGGTTTTGCTTATTAGTCTGGAAGCCCTGCACTTAGGATTAGCTTCCGTAAGAGCACCATGCAGCCCCGAGGTCTTACCTTCTTTCCTTGACTGTTAGAGGGACTGTGTTCACAGCTTGATTCTAGTTATGCAGGGTACCTGTCTTTTTCTTCTTTCCATTCTTGGGAAATCTCACTCAACTTCTCTCCCTCCATATGCGTATACATCTTTCTGCCTGCCTGTCTATCTCCTCTGTTGCTCTCCTGCTTCTCTCTCTTTCTATGTCCCATCCCTCTTTATACAAAACCTTCAAGATTCTGGAAAATGATAGCCAGAAATGCATGTTATCAGCTAATAACTTCTGTTTTTGCCCCACAACAAAAGGTTCCCCCAACGTTAGAGACACATATCCTGGATACATGTGTGGAAGGAATGTGGGAGGAAAAATAATAAAGTCAATAAAAAGCACATTAGTATGATATATATTTTAGGTAACAATCTGAGTTTTTGTTTCTAGTAAAAGTCTTCAGGCATGTAAATCTATATGCTTATTAACATATCTACTTTAGACATATCAAGCTAAGTGCTTTTATTTTTTATTTAGGTGGTTGAATATTTCAATCATTCCCATTCAATATCTACTCTGAGCCAAGTACAGAGAAGCACAAAGCAGACACAATCCATATCTTCATGGAGGTTAAATTTAATTAATGGTAAACAGATGATCATATGAACAAATATACAATTGAAAGTACAATATACGTTCTATTAAAAAATGACAAATAATACCCTAACCCACTCACATTCCCAAAGCTCCACCTCCAAATATCATCACATTGGGGATTAGTCTTAAACATGAATTTTGAAGGGACACAAATATTCAGTCAATAGTTTATTCTTAACCCTGTTGGATATTATGCTGCAAATCTCATTGTTTTCTTTATGATTTTTACTCAGTGCTGTTTTCAGTTTTATCTATTCCAGTGTATGTATATCTAGATGATTGCTTCTTTCTGATGCATGGCATTGCATAGTAACCATTATCATATTTTAATTATTCAGTCCTCTCGTCATGAAGACATAATTTATCCCAAACTTCCACTAAATATAGTGGTGGTGAATATTAGCATACATCTTGTTCTCTTACAAGTTAAAATATGAATTTTCCATGGCAAAATAGCTGGATTTAAAGCATGTGCCTAATTAATTTCACATATTATATCCAGAAAGGTTTATGTAGTTGCTGTACTGGTTGACACTGCTATCAGCAGTGCATAAGCATTCTGGTCTACCCATATACCTCACCTGCACATGGTGATGCTTCCCTCTTTGCAAGTTTGCTGTTCTCACGGGTATTGTGTAGTATATATGTTTTGTTTAAATTAATATTTCCCCAATTACTAGAGACTTTGAGCATCTCTTCATGTTGTTGTTAGTTATTTGAGCTTCCTCTTCCTAAGTAGAGTTGTTTATTCATGATATTTCCACATTTTTATATAAAATGTTCAGTAGTTTCTTCAATGATTGTGAATATACATTTAATACAAGTTCTGTATTGATTTTAGGTATTGTAAACATCTTCTTCCAACGTCTCAGGAATCTGTTATTCTTTTTAAGGAATATATGACAAAAAGTGTCATATAAAGTTTAAGATGGTCTAAAAAGGCAGGGATTGAGAAATTAAAATAGAAGAATAAAAACTCAGAATGTGTAACTTTCATATTGTTGGAAGAAAATTTGATATATCCAGTGAAAAGAGGGATAGTAAAAAATAACAGAAAATAAAAGTTGATTTATGTGAAGAACCTAGAGTAATGTCTGACAGAATCAAAGTGGAATAATTGATATTTTCTTTTCCTCTTTCTTCAATATGAAAAAGTTTTTCTGATAATCAATGAACATATTTTGGTGTTTGCTTTTTTGTTTGTTTGTTTTAATTAAAGTTTATTGAGGTGACAGTGGTTAGTAAAGTTACATAGGTTTCAGGTATACAATTCTATAATATATCATCAATATATCACGTTGTGTGTTCACAACCCAAAGTCAGTTCTCCTTCCATCACCATAATTTCAGAATGTTATGAAATACTCGAGCATAAAAGATTATTTAAATATGTGGTTTTCAAACGTTTTAGTTGTTATTCACATTTCTGATATAAACTCTTTTATAAAATCTCAATATATATAAAAAAGATAAAGAATTGTATTTCCTTAATAGAAATAATTGGGAACATCAGCCATTGGATGCTTTATTTAGTTTTGTATCTCAAATTAATTAGCCAGTTTGCATGCTAATGTTTGTATATGACAGAAATCTAACTCAATTGACCCAAGTAAAATAAATAATTCACATATCTTAAAGGTTTCTGGGTTTTTATTAGTTCAGACTGGATAAATCAGGGAACTTGTCTTCCTATCTCCACGTCTTCACTCTTTCTTTTTCCTCTTTCTTCCTTTGTCCTTTCACACTCTTCTTTCCCTTCCTTCCTCTCCCTCTCTCCCATTCCACTTCCTCCTTCCCTCTCTTCTTTTCTTCCTCTCTTCCTCCCTCCCTTCTGTCCTTCCTTCCTTCTTTTCCTTCCTTCCTTCCTTCCTTCCTTCCTTCCTTCCTTCCTTCCTTCCTTCCTTCCTTCCTTCCTTCCTTCCTATTTCTGCTGGTTCTACGGGAGATTCTTCGTTGGCTTACAATCATTTCTCTTTGAAGACCCAGTAAAAGGAATTTCTCTCTCTCTCTCTCTCTCTCTCTCTCTCTCTCTCTCTCTCTCTCTCTCTCTCTCCCCCTCCCTCCCTCCCTCCCCCTCTCCCTCTCTTTCAACAATATCAATAAAAGTTTCTGAAATCTTATTTATTAGTTCTTGTTGGTCTGACTTGAATCATATGCCTGTTTCTAAACCAGTAATTTTTTTGTTTTCAATGACTCTACTGACAAACCCATTAGTAAGACTCAAGTAATAAACTCACTCATGGAATTGAGTGTGCTTCTCTGAAAGAAATGTAAGGGAAAAACATGGAATCATCTACTTGAGGTACTTATTCATAGTACCCACTTTGAAGTCAATCTTGGTTTCTTAACCTTTCTGACTCAGATCCTCATCTGTAAAATGAGGATGATAATAGCACCTCATACAGTACCTGATGCTCTATAAACATCATTTATGTGTACTGTTAATGAGGTATTTGAAGTCAGTGGAACATAAACTTTTAAAAAAATTGTTTCCTTTTTTATATTTAAGTTTTGGTCTAATTATGTTAACTATGTATTTTTCTGGAGACTATTGCATGACTTTCCTTTTCTTGACTCCTAGAAAAAGCTAAATTTAAAGATTTTACATATATTTTATGAATACTTTAGAAACTCAAACATACCTTGATTGTATTGTATACAGTATTTCTGTTGTATCATCAGTGCATGGATTGATTTGATTTTTTTTTTCTTTTTTACCAAGCATTTCCAATATGGAGGTAAAGGAGATATTTTTTCCTCCATGTTTTAAATTAAAATGCATCTATTAATAGATTCTTTGTAATGAATGCTTGTGTCTGAATTACTATTTAGTCAATTTTCTTCTCTGTTCCCTGAGTGAAATCAATGTTCTACCAGTTTCTTTAACAATTCAACGAACACATTTTGGTAATTTGTTCACAATTTAGTAAAATATTTGAAGAAATACAGTATTTACATACTTGATTTGATCTGGTGAGCTCCCTATACATATTGCTGAACATAGTAGGTAGAAACTGCCATTCCAACCAAAGGGTTGGGTACAATATGGGGAAAGAACAGAAAGACAAGTTGTCATTGAACCAGGTATATGATGGTTAATTCCTTCAATCATGATTTCTTTTAAAATTGCATAACTTCAGAGGCCGTGTCATGGTAATACTCATGAAAGTCGTTGCATTTTTCCCCACTTAATTATGTGCTAACAATGGTTTTTAAAACCATTAATCTTCTTAATTGTAAAAGAACAAAAGGGTCCCAATCAAATTTGGTATAAATGACACTGAGCTCCTATTATGGTAAAGAGACCTACTCTGTGCGTAAACATGAACTTGGGTTCATGGTGGGGAACATGTGTACCCTATTATAGGCAAGAACACTGAAATATAGTAGAGTACCATTACCAAGCATGATCAGCGAATTAACTATCAGTCATAGCTGCTAATGCTATAAACACATTGGGTTTTATAGTGGACACTTGCAAAGCATGATGAAAATAAATGAAAATAATTACCAAAGAGCTTGAGTTTGCAGTTGTTAAGAACAGTATAAAGATGGAACTGGAATGATGTGCTATATTTGGAGAAAACTTCGTGCTATAAGTGAATATTACTTTTATGTTAAAAATATGGCACTCAGGGACAGCCGGATGGCTCCGTTGGTTAGAGCATGAGCTCTGAACCACAGGGTTACCGGTTGGATCCCCACATGGTCCAGTGAGCTGTGCCCTGCACAACTGGATTGAAGACAATGAGTTGCTGCTGAGCTTCCAAAGGGGAGGCCGGATGGCTTAGTTGGTTAGAGCTCAAGCTCTCAACAACAAGGTTGGCTGTTCAATTCCCACGTGGGATGGTGGGCTGCACCCCCTGCAACTGAAGACTGAAAATGGCGACTGGACTTAGAGCTGACTGCTCCCTCCACAGCTAGGTTGAGGGACAACTACTTGGAGCTCATGGGCCCTGGAAAAACACTGTTCCCCAATAAAAAAAAAAAAATACACTCATATTATAATTCATTAGAATCGTTTCTTTGAAAAGCATATAAAATAATAAAAGCATAAAATCTGAAATCATCGCCTGATTTCAGATGCTGGTCCTGCCACTTTTAACCTGTAAGGTCTTGGGCGAGTTGCTTAACCTAGATTTGCTGGAATATAGTTACCTTTACAGTTGAACTAATAATAGTACCTGCTTCATATGGTTGGTTAAGTGTAAATGACTGACTTAATTTATATAATATTGCAAGAAGAGTACCTAGCATATTATAACAACTCAATAAATGTAACTTCTTAGTGGTAGGATTAGCAGTAATACTACCGTATTTCTCCAAAAATAAGACCGTGTCTTATGTTAATTTTTGCTCCAAGCGATGCATTAGGGCTTATGTTCAGGGGATGTCATCCTGAAAAAAAATCATGCTAGGGCTTATTTTCCAGTTAGGTCTTATTTTCAGGGAAACACAGTACTAGTAATACTAGAAGCAATAGTCAACATAGTAGTAGCAGTAATAGAAGTGGTCATAGTAGCAATAGTAGTATGAGTAGTTAGTCGCTGCGACATCAGTAGTACAGTGGAACAGATTATCCCAACAACCCAAATCCATTGTTTTCTTGTTGACAAAGTTGAAAGAACTCAATAAACTGTTCTTTTTTATTGCATACATTATATTTCATAGTACCTAGTGACTAAGAATAAAAGAATAAGCAATTCAATCCAGTGTTTTTGTTTGTGTGTGTGTTTGTGTGTGTACGTGTATTTCATTAGCATACTTAAGGAATTGTTTTGATTGTTTAGTTTTTTCCTTTTTATTATTTTTAATTTTCAATTACAGTTGACATTTAAAATTATTTTATATTAGTTTCAGGTGTACATGGTAGTAGTTAGGCATTTATATAATTTATGAAGTGATCCCCCAGATTAGTCTAGTATCCATATTTTCATTGAGTCTGAGTTGTTCTAAAATTTTTACCTGACAAACTGCAAGACCAAAGAACATACCAGATGGTTGAGTGAAGGACATATGAGGTGTGATCAAAAAATATGGTGAATGTTTAAATTTAAAAAAAAAAAAAAAACTATCACAGTAAAAGACACATTGCCATTAATCCCCCTCAAAATACTCCCCCTTGCTTAGAACACACTTATCCCATTGTTCTTGCCACTTTCTGAAGCAGTTCTGGAAGTTCTCTTTCATGTGGGTCTTTACTTCATCCTCCATCATGACAATGCTCTGTGTCACACATCGCTTCTGGTATATAGCAATTTCTGTCACATAAAAACAGGATGGTGTGTCCTCATTCAACTTATTCACCAGATCTGGCATTGTGTGAATTCTGGCTCTTCCCCAACTAAAATGTCCACAAAAGGAAAATGTTTTTAATCAGTTCAGGACATTGAGACAGCAACAACAGCACAACTAAAGACACTCACGAAAGAGGACTTCCAGAACTGCTTCAGAAAGTGGCAAGAACAATGGGATATGTGTGTTCTAAGCAAGGGGGAGTATTTTGATGGGGATTAATGGCAATGACTTCACTGTAATATATATATATTTTTTTTAATTTAAACATTCACCATATTTTTTTTATCACATCGCATAGGTTTAATGAGACTTACAGACTGGGGAGAGTTTCCAGTGGCTGCTGGCTGGAGAGGTACTGCACCACACACAGAGAAGAAGCAAAATTATATAGATACAGCAAACAAAGGGCATTTGTGAGAAAAACCATTTGGTAGACCCTGCTGGCTTGTTCCCATGCACATAGTATCCAAAGAAGCTGGAAGACCTTGACTGCCAGCCAGCATACAGAACTGGCTGTCTGACAATCAGTGTTCCCAAGGAACTGGGAGACCTTGATGGTTTGCCAGCTTACGTGACTGTGGGCTATGTCCCTATACACTATACATAGTTATTACAATATTATTGACTGTATTACCTACGCTCTACTTTATATCCACATGACTGTTTTGTAACTATCAATTTGTATTAATCCCTTCACATTTTTCACCCAGACCACCCCCCAACCTACCTCACACCTGGAAGCCATCAGTTTGTTCTCTGTATCAAGAGTCTGTTTTGTTCATTCATTTATTTTTTTCTGTAGATTCCACATATAAGTGAGATCATCTGGTATTTGTTTTTACATAACTTATTTCACTAAGCATAATACCCTCTAGGCCCATCCATATTTTCACAAATGTTAAGATTTCATTTTTTATGGCTGAGTAATATTCCATTGCATATATGTACCACATCTTTGTCCAAATGTCTATTGATGTGTACTTAGGTAGTTTCCATATTTTGGCTTGTCACGCCCAGTGCAACATGGGCAGTGAGAGAACGAGAAGGGGTGGTGAAGGGTTAAGAAAGAAACAGAAGTCAAGAGATTTAGGCACTAGGGGCAGGTCTCACAGCCTCAAAGGACTGAGAGTCCCAAATCGGGCCACCTTGTGGCCTTTATTGATGCACACACAAGGAAGTAACATTGTTTTCTCTACGGTCTGTGAATTTCATACATTACATTAGAAAACTGATTCAAACCAATTACCCTTGCCTGCAAGCAGTGGAACCGTAAGTCTCAGGATGTATGTACCTCCCCAAGGGACAAAACCTTTATGCTAAAACTTGCTGATATGAATAGATGGAGAACTGATGTTATCACATCATTGAATCTCTTCCCAAGAAGGTTGTGGGAAGGAATACAGCCACAGACGCAGAAGCTCTCCTTAGCCAGGGGAAGGTAGGGGTCTATGCCCTCATCTGTCAACCCCATGGGTTCTCCTGATGGCCCCTATGCGACTGTGCCTGGCTTAGGTTATTCCTTCCTTGAGGAATCTTACCTGTCATTGACTAACCAGCCATCCTTTGGGGCCAAACAAGGAGACATAAAGTGTAAGCACAAAGGTGAAGCAAAGTCCCTGAAAGGATCCATCTCACAGACTCTCCTTTCTTTAGGGGTAGGTACAAGGGGACAGACGGGTAGGCTGCTGCCTGACAACATTGGCTATTGTAAATAGCACTACAGTGAACATAGGGGTGCATATATCTTTTTGAATTAGTGATTTGGATTTCTTCAGATAAACCCAGGAGTGGAATTGCTGGGTCATGGTGTAGTTCTAGTTTCAATTTTTTTGAGGAACCTCCAAACTGTTTTCATAGTGGCTGGACCAATTTGCAATTTCACCAACAGTGACATGGTTGCCTTTTCTCCACAACCTTGACAACACTTGTTTGTTGAATTATAGATGATAGCCATTCTGACAAGTGTGAGGTGATCTCACACTGTAGTTTTAATTTGCATTTCTCAGATGATTAGTGACATTGAGCATCTTTTCATATGTCAATTGGCCATGTGTATATCATCTTTGGAGAAATGTCTGTTCAGGTCCTTTGCCCATTTTTTCATTGGGTTGTTTGTTTTTTTTGGTATTGAGTTATATGAATTCTTTATAAATTCTGGAAATTAACCCCTTATCAGATGTATCATTGGCAAAGATTCATTGGGAGGATTCCCCCATTCAGTAGGTTGTGTTTTCGTTTGTTGATGGTTACTTTTGCTGTGTAAAAAAATTTGAGTTTGACGTAGTCTCATTTATTTATTTATTTTTCTTTTGTTTCCCTTGCCCAGTGAGATATATCAGAAAAAGCAGCACTAAGAACAATGTCAGAGAATTTACAATCTATATTTTCTTCTAGGATTTTTATGGTTTTGGGTTTTACATCTAAGTCTTTAATCCATTTTGAGTTTATTCTTGTTTATGGTATAAGAAGGTTTTCCAGTTTCATTTCTTTGCATGCATCTGTCTAGTTTTCCCAACACATTTATTGAATAGTCTCTCTTTACCCCATTGTATTTTCATGTGTCTTTTGTCATAGATTAAAAGGTTATTCAGGCATAGGTTTATGTCTAGGTTCTATTATGTTCCATTGGTCTATGTGTCTTATTTATGACAGTCCCATGCTGTTTTGATTAATATAGGCTTGTAGTATAGTTTGACATGAGGTAGCATGAGACCTTCAACTTTGTGCTTCTTTCTCAAGATTTCTGTAGTTGTTTAGGGTCTTTTGTGGTTTCATATAAATTTTTAGATTATTTCTTCTAGTTCTGTGAAAAATGCCACTTTTTCTATATTTATTGATATGATCATATGATTTTTATTTTTCATTTTGTTTATATGGTGTATAACGTTAATTGATTTGTGAGTATTGAGCCAACCTTGCATCCAGAAATACAGCCCATTTGATCATGGTATGATCTTTTTGATATATTGTTCAATTCAACTTTCTAATATTTTTTGAGGATTTTTGCTTCTATGTTCATTAGGAATTTTGACCTATAATTTTCTTTTTATTTGTAAAGTCTTTTTGTGGCTTTGGAATCATTTTAATTTTGGCTTTCTATAATGAGCTTGGGAGCCTTCTCTCCTCTTGAATTTTTTTTGGATTAGATTGAGAAAGATAGGTGTTAATTCGTCTTTGAATATTTGGTAAAATTCACCTATGAAGCCATCCAGTCCAGGACTTTGGTTTGTTGGGAGTTTTTTTATTACTGATTCGATTTTGTTTGTAATAATTGGTCCAGATTTTCTTTTTCCTTTTTTTTTTTTTTTTATTCAGTCTTGGAAGAGTGTATGTTTCTAGGAATTTATCCATTGCTTCCAGATTGTCCAATTTGTTGCCATATAATTGTTCATAATATTTTCTTATAATTCTTTGTATTTCTGTGGTATCAGTTGTTACTTCTCCCCTT
This sequence comes from Rhinolophus sinicus, assembly GCF_057876585.1. Classification (NCBI taxonomy): domain Eukaryota; kingdom Metazoa; phylum Chordata; class Mammalia; order Chiroptera; family Rhinolophidae; genus Rhinolophus; species Rhinolophus sinicus. Next base: position 94,206,654 of record NC_142517.1, read on the forward strand.
TCATTTCTGATTTTATTTTTTTGTGGTCCTCTGTTTTTGTGATGAGTATGGTTAAAGGTTTATTAATTTTGTTTATCTTTTCAAAGAACTACCTCTTGGTTTCATTGATCTTTTGTATTTTTTTTAGACTATATTTTGTTTGTTTCCACTCTGATCTGATCTCTATAATTTCCTTCCTTCTACTCACTTTGGTCTTTGTTTGCTGTTCTTTTTCTAGTTCCTTTAACTCTATGGTCAAATTGTTTATTTGAGATTTTTCTTGTTTTTTTGAAGGAGTCCTGTATTGCCATCAATTTCCTTCTTAGCACTGCTTTTGCTGTTTCCATAGAATTTGGGTTGTTGTCTTTTCATTTTTATTTGTCTCAAGGTAAATTTTTTTAAAATTTGTCTTCATTTTTATTTCTTCCTTGATCTCATTGTTCACCCATTCATTGTTCTAGAGCTTGTCATTTAGCCTCCACATGTTTGTGTGTTTTTCAGTTTTTTCTTGTAATTAATTTCTAGTTTTATACCATTGTTTTTGTAGAAGACGCTTGATATGATTTCAGTTTTCTTAATTAGTTGAGACTTGTTTTGCGGCCTAACATGTGATCTGTCTTGGAAGATGTTTCATGTGCACTTGAAAAGAATGTATATTCTGCTGCTTTGGGGTGAAATTCTCTAAAAATATCACTTAAATCTATCTGGTCTAGTGTATAATTTTAGGCCGCTGTTTCCTTATTTATTTTCTGTCTGCAAGACCTGTCAATTGTTGTCAATAGGGTGTTCAGGTCTCCTCCTATGACTGTATTACCGTCAATGTCTCCCTTTATGTAGGTCAGTATTTATTTTATATATTTAGGTCATCCCATGTTGGGTACATAAATGCTTACAAGAGTTATAGCCTCTTGTTAGATTGATCCCTTTATTGCTATGTCATGTCCTATATTGTGTCTTATCGTAGCATTTTAAAATCTATTTTGTCTAAGTATTGCTACCCCGGACTTTTTTGTTTGTTTCCATTTGCATGAAATATCTTTCTCCATCACTTGACTTTCAATCTGTATGTGTCTTTTGATCTGAAGTGAGTCTCATGTAGACAGCATGTGTATGGATCTTGTTTTCTTATTCATTCAGCTACCCTATGTCTTTCAATTTGAGTATTTAATCAGTTTATATTAAAAGTGATTATTGATAGGTACATATTTATTGTCATTGTATTATTCATATTTATGGATCTTTTTTCCCTTCATCTTTTTAAAGAAATACCTTTAACATTTCTTATACTACTGGTTTGGTATTAAGAACTCCTTTAGGTTTTTCTTGTCTGGGAAACTGTCTCTCCTTCAATTTTAAATGATAGCTTCGCTGAGTAGAGTAGTTTTGGTTGTAGATCTTTTATTTTCATCACTTTAAATGTTTCCCCCAATCCCTTCTGGCATGTAAAGTTTCTGTTGAGAATTCAGCTGATGGTCTTATGGAAGCACCCATTTAAGTAACTAGCTGCCTTTGTCGTGCCTCTTTTAGAATTCTCTCTTTGTCTTTAAATTTTGGCATTTTAATTATGATGTGTCTTGGTGTGGGCTTCTTTGGGTTCATCTTTTGTGACTCTCTGAGCTTAGTCTTGGCTGGTGGCCTGTATATATAAAGATGTCCCATGGGGCGCGGTGGTGCAGTCTCCCTGATCACTTGTGTGTGGTTCTCCTTGTCTGTGTTGCATGTGCCTTCCTTGATTGCTGTTGGCACTTCAGTGGGTGAGATTGGCCCTCAGGCTGACTGATGGTGAGGACTGGCCAAGCCCACATCATATGAGCTGCTCAGCCAAGGCTTACCCCACAGAGAGGGATTCACCCCAGTGGGTTCTGGTGCCTGCAGAGACCACTCTTTGGGTGTTCCACTTATGGGGCTAATCAAGTGGTACTCTTTTGTGGTCTAAAGCTGGCCTACAGATGTGTTGGTTCTGGAGCCTCATGGGATGGGCTTCTATTCAGGTTTGGGTCAGCCACAGCCTGCAGTCAGCTCGGAGCATATGGCAGTAACATAAAGTGATCTGCAGTTGATTGCTGCCTGTGCTGGACCTGGAGGCAATGTGGGAGAGGCCCTACTATGAACCGAGGCCGGCTGTTAGCAGATACAAGTATGATGTCAGTGCTTAGCCCATGGCCACTCAGCAAAAGTCTCAGAGCACACTGAGGCCAGCAACCACCCATGTGGGTCCCAGGGCCCTCCAAAAGTAGTCCAGGAAAGATTTCAATGCACACCAGGGTTTGCGGCCCACTGCCAAAAGTGTCTTAGGTGGCATTCCAGCCGAGGCGGGCTGCTTGCTACTGAATATGACTCTGGTAGTGTCTCAGTTGTTTAGGGCTGGTCCCAGGTAATAACCATAGTAGAGCCAGCGGTATTCACCTGGCCAATACAGATTCAGATTTCACTATGTGGGAGAGGGCTCAACACATGAAAGTTGTGCCTGCCCATAGGCTGCACAGAAGGAGGGTTCAATGCAGGGATAGTGGCGGCTGTCCTTCCAGCCCTCGCCCTGAAACTGAACAGCTTGGTCTCTCCCTGTTCTTTCTGGCATCTTCTAAGCCATTGTCCCTCCACCAGAGCCCAGGGTGAGTGCCTGGAAATGAGCGACTCTGTGCACAGGACCTTTAAGAGGACATTTGGATTTCCAGTAGCCTTTCTTCTCACCCTGAGGGACAGAATCCCCACTGATCTTCACAGCCAAGAGTTGTAGGGACTCTTCTTTCTGGCACTGAAACCCTGGTTGGGGAGCCTGTGTGGAGCTGGGGCCACTCACCTCTCAGAGGGCACCTCTGCAGCCTGTGTATCTCTCAGGATTCTCAACCACCACAAGTGGGTGTAGGGCCAGCCTATTTCAAGTTTCTGGCCCTCCTACCACTCTAGAAGTGGCTTCCTTTTTATAGCCTTACTTATGGGACCTCTGTTCAGCTAGTCTTTAGATGGTTCTCTAGGTCGATTGTTCTATAATTTAGTTGTCATTTTAATGTTGTCCTGGAAGGAGGTAGCAATAGCATTTTCCTACTCAGACTTCTTGCCTGAACTCTCTCTGTGTGTTTTTTCAAAGACAAGTTTTTATGGCTTTATATTTACAATTTTCAAGTATGATTTTTTTTGGTTCCAATTAGCTCATGTTGTAGTCAAATCAATTCATTTTTTGTAATTTTTTTTAATTGTCTCAATTCTAGAAACTTATTGCTTTTGGTTAAGCCTTAAACAAAATAAATTAAATTATATGTAATCTGTGGCATAAAGCAATAAATTGAAAGTCTTAGGAGCGGCTACAAGTTTAGTTCATTGAATCCCTATCCAGCTTTTTTTGTTTTTTTGTTTTTTTTCAATGCCCCTAGTTTTGCTCAGACAGGAGATAAACACCCATTGGTAGAGATATCATTATCCATTCGATTTTTGAACAGTTTATTATGTTATGTTGAAATACTTTTTCTGTTGAACTTTCTCCGTAGAGCCACTTATAACAAGTGTAACAGTCAGCCATGGTAGTTGCCTTACAATTTTGGAAATACTCTCTGATGCCCCTCACATCTCTCTGCAGTCTGGAAAATGCAGTCTCATTTCTCCAGTCAGCCTCATAATAATCTTATGATATTGCTCTATCTTATCCCTCATCTTTCTTTTAGAAAACAGTCCCATTTGTCAGCATTCATATTAAATGGTAAACTGGCAACTCTTGTTCTAACCTGTATTGCTTTCTGTTGATGAAACATAAGAAAACATTAGTTATTTTTCTTTTGTTGGTTTAACTTTATGTTTGCTTTTATGTAACACGGTTGACTAAAATTAAATATTTAGTCACCGATAACTTCTAAGTCCTTTGTGTTCATTTAACATGCATTTTTATTCTCTTTTGTATCTGGACAGTTAATATTTTAGTCTTATTTTCAAGATTTCATATTACAAGTTGCCATTTGAATTTTCCTCTCACACGCTCTGTGTTGACCTGCTGAGTAGATCAGTGAATCTACCAGTTGATGTCTTCACCTAATCAGTTTTTCACAATGAATTCATGTCATAGTTATTATAGCAAGACTTAAAATTATGAGCTATATTATCAAGTTAAATATACTTTCCTATTGATTTAAAGCTTACATATTTTCTATATTTTTAGAAAATATCGAAATAAGTATTAGATATTTACTCTTTAGCCAAGATGTCTAGATTAAGAGAGTAGAATGTCATTGTATATATACTGATATTGTCCCAAATTTTTAGTGTTTTAACCATAAGTAATTTTTGTACGAGTTCACTTTGGCATATGATAATATTATTAGCATGCACATCAATAACAAAATATACACCAGGGTTTTTAAATAAGCAGATGTTCTCCAAAAATAATTTGACAACTTGTTGGGGTATAATCTTCCATTTATCACATTTTACTTATATTTTATACATGCCTATTATAAGCAACACTAATTTCATCATGGTCTTATTTATTTCAAAACACTACAAATTGACTTTAATGTATATGGTGCCAAATTCAAGGGACTTTTCCAATAATGTACTGAAATATTGTTATACAAAACGTGTTGCAGAATAGAATTTCAGACATTTATTTTAGGAAATGTGATTTGCAATTATGGACTCTTAATTTGATTTACAATAAATAAAATATTAGTGGTTATTGGTATTTTTGAAATTTTTCTTTTCATAGTACCCAACAAAAGAAAAAGTTTCAGTGCACCAGTTACAGTAACGCAAGATTTATTTAGAATAAAGAGATTCAAATGGTAAAATAATGTCATGATGGATGTTTATGTCCTTTTAAGTAACAAAGAAAAGACAAAAATATGAGAGGAAAATGTCTATATTGTTTAGGAAAAACAGCCAAATCAAAAATAGAATAAGATCTATGGAAGAATAAGATCTATATATTTAATTCTACTCATGAATGTCTAGGGATAAGCAAGATCATTGATGTGAGTTTTATGGTGTCATCAATGTAACTCTTTGAAATACAATCTTCAAAAGTTCACTCTGAGGTTAAATAACGAAGTTCAATGTAATTATATATATTGTATGCAATATGTTAATATTACCATATATACAGAGTATATATACATTAATTTGGATATGACATACATAAATATGTATGATGTTTTGTTTTGATCAGAGTACTGTGCACTAGTTATCAGAAGAGAGTAGGGTACTTGCACCAGTTACCTACCCCAGGGTAAGACAACATTTCTTCCTATTGCCTCTTGGTATTGTAGTCAGCAAGAAAAACACAACACAATCAAGCCCTGGATGGAACAATGCTTTATTTCAGAGAGAAGAGACAGAGGAAGATCAGCTTTAGTGGTAGGCTTAGGTCCATCATGACCAGTGGATCTGTCCCAGTAAATGTTGCAGGGCGGTTTTCCTACTCACAGCCCTCTTATGCTGCAGTGGACCAAGTCTACTCCCCCAGGACGACAGATATAACAGTGGGGTTAGCCAGGTGCTATATGATGCACACACTTCAAACAGAGACAAAGAGCATTTATTGAGCCAGAAACAGGGAAAGATGTTTCCACACAAGGTGAGAAGCCTGGCATAAGTGTGGGCTCTTTAGCTATTAGTAAAGAAGTGTTGCAAGCCCACCTAAGACCCATGATTGTTACATAGCTGAGTGGGAGCCAAGAGACTAAACGCACAAGAGGGATTCGATATCCTTCTAAGTAACAAAGGCTGCCTTTCCCAACATTTTGTACATAAATTTAAAAATAGTAATAATGGTTGAAATAACCATCCAAGGTTGAAATAACTAGATGATAAATGGGCATTTGTGTGTGTTGTAAGTAACTGGGATAAGGCAAAGGTGATACATTATGACAGACAGTAAAACAGACATTACTGAGGTTGCTAACTACAGAAGTTAAAAAACCAATCATGACCAGTAACTTACGATCCTCCCCTCCACTTTTTTTGGAAAACATCTTCCTCACTCACCCCCCCCCCCACCATTGCAGTCATCGCTCTTTTTGTGTTAGTCTCTCTCCCACCTTTTCCAGTAGCTTGAATGTGTATGAATTGTTTAACTTGTTGGTTGTTAAACATAACATGCATGGAATTATATTGTGTGTATATTTCCATGACTTCTTCCTTTCACCATTATTATTGATATTTATTTATGTTGATGAATACAGCATCTATTTTCTGTTGTTACTGTGTACTAGTCAGATAAAAATACTGTATTTTATGTATATACTTTTTTTTTATCATTCATGGACATTTTATTTGCCAGTATTTCAAAATAGTAAAGTTTAAACAAAGCTTTTTGATTTTTTAAATATATTTATCTCCTGGTGATCATGTTCAAGTGTTTCTTTGAGATATAAAACTAAGAGTGCAATTGGTTGTAAGACATATGAATGTTCAAATTTCTTAGGTAATGCAAAATCTTTCCAAAGCTATTGTTTAAATTTACACTCTCATTCACTCTTGACAGCAGTGAATGAGAATGTCAGCTTATCAGTATCCTTGCAAACATTCAATATTGATTAGCTTTTACATTTTTGCCAACGTACTTGTCAATTGAAAATACTATTCCATAATGCACAATACTCAGGTATTGTGCATTTTCTTAACTGCTCTTTACATATTTATGGGCCATTTAGATGTCTTTTTAAATTAAATATATATTTATGACTTTCGTCCATTAAAAAAAATACTTTGTTTACCAATTTATTTTAGATTTGTCCTTTTATTTTAAAGCAGTCCTTTAGATAGCTTTATCATTAATCTTGTGCCCGTATATCTTCTCTTGGTTTGTGACTTCTCTTTTCATAGTTTTTAAGATGTTGTTTCATGGAAAGAAATTATTAATATAGTCAAAATTAATCATCTATTTTACATAGTTTGTAATTGTGTAATTTTTTTAAAAAGCATTTCATCTCATCGTGATAAAGATGTTCTGCATGGTCTCCTGCAGAATTTGATTTATATTCAAATGCTTAACCTACCTAGAATAGATTTTTGTGATTGGTGTGAATCTTGAATTAAATTTAAACTTTTTCAGGATAGTTAATTATCCTGCCTTCATTTACTATAAACTCCATCTTTTCCTTCACTGACTTAAAATGTCCACTATCAAATATCAAGATTCCATATATGCCTATTTTTCCCCCTGTGTTCTGTATTACATTCCATGTATAAGGTTTTTATTTTTCAGTAACAAAACCATTGTCTAAAATTGAACAAGTTTTTGTATTCAGTAGTGTAAATTCCTAATCTTGTAACATTCTTGGCCCTTTGTCTATGTAGATTTTAGAATAATTTTCTCAAGTTCAATGGAAAACATTCATGAGATTTTCATTGACATAGTATTACATCAATTTGTTGAGATTTCATATCATTGTAACATTTATTCTTTACCAAAACTGTACTGTTTATTTCTCTATTTATTAAGATATTTTTAAATATCTTTTTAGAAAGCATTGCCATTTTTCTTAAAGATCATATCACATATATCTTTTTTAAAATTATATCTATGTACTTATTGATTTTTATTGTTGTAACTTGTGCTGTTCACATTTTTGCTGATATTATAAATATTTTTAAAGGTGATTTTTTTAAAATTCAGCAAAATTTCTATGCTGTTATTCTATGTAAATATCCATTTATCATATTATCATTTATAGATTCTTTTGGTTTTCAAGTTTTTCTAAAATATTAACAGTACATAGAATATTTTTATAAGCACATATTTCTACTTTACAAAATATTAATATTATGCTTTTCATTTCCTTAAACACATTTTCCTCTAATGTATCTAATCCAATCTTCTGAGTTTATGGGGAAAAAATCCCTTTCATTATACTTAAAGGAAATTCAGTGTCATACTTCTACATGAAAAAGGGATAAAGGGAAATTATGTATAACAATAAATGCACTTTAATATACAAATTCTCAAGCAAAATACATTGTAAGACATAATTAAGATGTTTGACTCAGGCTTGTGAATCCAATGGCATATATATAACAGCTTCTAACACTAACAGATAATGGCGTTTTGTAGTGATGATTTAAATACACACAAAAAATTGTGATTCTTGGTGATCTGATAGCCTGAAATGGTAAGTTATAAACTTCTCCCCCATTTACATTGTATTTCAATTTAGTTATGTGCAAGCAATACACAATGCTTTGTGTTGGTATAGTGAAATGAAATCATGTTGTAGGTAATGATACTTAAAGACTGGCTATTTTCCTATGTCAGCAGCTGTTGGGACACTCTCAAGCCAGGCTTTGATACACGTTACAGGGCATCTATTCTCTTTGACTTCCTTCCACTAAATTCTAATAGTATCTCCCTATTATTTAGTAACTAAAGTGCCCCCTCAAATTCTCAAGGAGCACCTCTCTCTAGGAGGCAGGTTGCCACTGTTGAGAGAAACCACAACTCTGCAGCAGGGATATGGATGCACTTTGTGGAAAAGGGATTTGGGTGCAGCTAAAACAGAACTTATCACCAAAATGTATTCCATAAATCCTAACATGGGTAGACCAAATGAAACTCTTAGCAATCTGATATTAAAATATAAAGGGAAACATGATTAGTTACATTATTCTCTAAGTCTATGAGAAAAACAGAAACCAGATATGCAGGAAGGGCCGGAGAAATTTCCACCAGAAATTCTCATTAAAAGATACTCTGAAATATACGGGACTATATTTTCTATACTATCTCCACAATAAGTACAGAGAAACATTATATATGAATTTTCTTTTATCTCTATTCAATACAGATTGTGAGTATTCCACCAAAATGCAATTCGGGGAAAGAAAAATTACAAGAAGACTAAACAGTGGTATATGAATAACTCTTAACAGTTTGAGTTGATCCAAGAATGGCATCTAGAATATAAAGATACAGATGGACTGCATATATTCAGGCAGTTCTCTGTGAATGTCATTTATTTATTTATGTTTTTGCATCTGGGCAAAATAAAAGAAAAAAGAATTGAGCTGCTGAGAGATTATATTCTCCTGTAAGGACCAGGATTGCCATCATTCTATGTTGTTGATTAAAAGTATGATAATGAATCATTGAAAACTGGTTCAATTACATCTTTCCCTCTCAGAAAAAAATTGTTATTTCCTTGGAAGTCAACTTCTGAAGCCACTGTGATCAGCATAACTTCCTTGGTGAAATCAAATTCTGATATGCTTATAGCAGATAAATCTATAGAACTATTGCTATGTTAAACACAAAAATCATTTTATGTTGTAGTTGTAAGTTCAACCAATTTTGTAGTAGTCTCTGGAGCACAGATTCATTGCTTTAGAATGTCCTACCTATTACTACTTCTAAATCATTTTAGTTTAGTTTTTTTTTTTTTAAACTTGCCTTTATACAAGCAATCTGCAGACTCTAGGAAATGAGATTCTTTTTTTTTCCTTTTCATATAATGTACATGTAGGCGCACCAGAGTCATATCACTATATCTAGGATGACCAGTTTTATTTATTTATTTTTTGAGAATAATAATTCAGTCCTATTTGAAGGACTAAGGAAAGTAATAATGAATTTTTGACACGCACATATGCTATTTTATTGCTGTGAAATATATATTAATATACTAAGATCTACTCCAGCTCCATAGTTTATCCCGTAAACCAGTATCACTTAAAGATGCTGCAAAAAGTAATACTAAGGTATTTACTTTAAGACTGATTGACTCACAATGGGATTTATAGATGATGTAATACAGAATTGTACACCTGAAATCTATGTAATTTTACTAACAATTGTCACCCCAATAAATTTAAAAAAAAAAAAAGACTGATTGACCGTGATTATAAGAAATGCTAATAGGGCCACCGTAGAGGAAGACATAGACAGCTGCAATCATACACATAAAATTAACTTGCACAAAACATCAGAGAGAAGGACAAAATGATGCCTTGTATTCACTACCCAAGAAACTACAGCTCATTGATTCATTAATTACAGTTCTGTTTATAGTTAAAATAGTCAGGGCTCATTGAATACCATTTTATGGTTAAGTGTTTTGTTAACAATGCCTTTTTAAAAAATGGTTGAGGTTGTCTGTTACTAATAAATGCAATTTACTCTAACAGGTTCTATACTCTTTTGAAATTCAATCTCAGCATCTCTTACCGAGAAACCCAAACAACCGTATTTCAAAGGACTTCCATATAACACATGTTTTATGGTTGACAATAAAAACATAAGCATAACTTTAGTTAATACATGCAATATGAATTGTTCTCTGTGTAAAACTCTAATTGAAATGAATATTCTCTATTTAATATTTTAAAGTATAAATTGGATCATTCATCTGTTGAAAACTTTTGCCAGAATGTGAAAATAGAGCCCTAATTTCCTATGATAGCATTCAAAGACCTCCCCATGAGACCCTTATTTCCACCAACCACCTTCTTCAGCATTCTAAAGACTCTTTATTCCTCTCTGTACCCCAACCAAAGAGGATCAATTCTTGACACCCCCCCCAAAGTGTCTGAACTTTCTCATCTTCATGTCATTGCTCAATTCTAATTTAACAACAGCAAAAACAAATGAACTCCTGTTTTCTATTAGATTCTAAAGGAAGAAAATCTAGGCCACCCAGTAGCCAAGGTCCGAGGAGAAACAAATAAGCAGATAACTGCAATTGCCATTTGAGCAAAGTAGTGTGCTTAGGGTAACGTAAACAAGGATAACTTATTTGAGGACAAATACTATTCTGGTTTTCACAGGGGGAGCTACACAATTCCTAGCAATTATAGTTTTATGTAACCTAGTTTTGAAGGGTGAGTAAAATCAGGGACATAAATAATGAGCAAAGGTCATTCCAGACAGAAGATAGAGCCTAGGCTAGATTATGGTGTCTCTGGGAATCTGTAAGGAGTTTGGTATGTCTGGAGTATGTGGAGATGAGGGGAGGAAGAACAAGAAATGGAAGCTGGGTTTGGAGAGATAAACTGAGTCCGGGTACAAAACCTTTCCATGCCATACACAAGGGTGTTGATTGTACTTTGAATCAGTTGGGAGCATGACTTGACGCCATTTGTCTTCTTGTAAGATCACTCTCACAGTAATGTGAAGGATGGCTTGATGGGGTTCAGAATTAAGACCCTGGTGATATAGACATAGAGTATTGGAAAGATTTTTCCATTCACTTTTCATGCCTGGAATATCCTCTGTCTTTCAGTTTCGTGTGTTGTAGTCTTATCTATCTTTTAAGATCTGGCTCAAAAGTCACTCCTCAGTGAAATCTTCCTAGATCTTTCCTGCATCGAAGTATTATTTTCTCCAATTACTCCCACAATTCTCTTTCCCTTCCTCCCTCCTCTCTCTCTCTAATCTTTATTCTAGCTCTTGGATTAGAATTGTCTTGGGGCTGACTCTCTAATTAGGAATGAAAATAAAAAGGTAGTGGACACTCAATAAATATTTGCAGAACTAGAATTTTTAATTAAGTTTACAAAAGACATAGACTTACATTGAAATCTGAAAATGTTGTATTAATATAAAAGAGAGGAGAGATTTTGGAAACCGTGGATGTGAAATTAGTTTTAGATCTTGTTTATATCGTAACTACTAAGTTTGTTTCTGCTGTTACTTCACTAGCTCTGGTGTGCACACACCAGTTGGGGAAGGAATTTCCTTTTATGTCAAATAATTGTTGATATTAGACAGCAAAGACAAAAAAAAATCCTCTCAATTTTCTTAGTATGTTAAGAAGAACATAGGTGTACCTAAAAATAAATTTACATAATAATGATTTCTAGTAAATTCATTTTGTCAGGTATTTAAATTGCTTTTTCTTGAGATGAGGGGAAATGTAAATTTTACACTGCAAATGAATTCTCCACAAAAGTCTGCCTTGCTCTGAATCATTTTTCCCTAAAATTGAGGGGAGAAAGAGAGTATTTAGGGTGTATTGACTTATGGTAATTATCGTATTCTCCAGTACCAAATTTGCCCATCTTTGCTTGTAAAGTAGAATCATATCTTTCTATAAGCATTGTAGACATATATTTCTAAGTTGTATTATGTTCCATACTTAGAATTAATTAATATTTATGAAATATTATTTTATAGACATGTGTAATTTTAACAACATACTTGACTTTTTTTCTTAAAAACATTTCAAAAACATAACATATTTTTTTCTATCAGCCATCTAAACATTAAGACCCTTGTGGTATAGATGTAGAATATTGAGCTTTTCCCATTCTCCTGTATCTGGAAAACCCTCCGTCTTTCCATTCAGTCTGTTGGAGGCCTGGCTCTGCTAGTGATGAGCCAGATTTCTAAGCTCCCTGAGATTGCTGTGAGTTAATGTGGGAAATGAATCAATGCTTAAAGTCAATGATTTCATAGCCATTTAGAATATTAACAAAGAGCTGGCAGGCAGCATTGGAATTTGCCAGACCTGTGAATTATTTTGAGGTACTTACTGTTTACTAAAATAGCAAACACAGGAGCTAAGACTTTTGCAGAAGGAAAGCAAAAAAGAAATGATCGAATTGGTTTAACATATTTTTATATAGCCAATTTTATTTTTATTTAAATGACAATGGAGGATTCTGACCAACATAATGTAAGTGAACATTGGTGATAATTTTGAAGAAAAAAAATTGCTATCATTCTTTTCTATAAAATGGGAAGTGAACTTTTGAGTTTCCTTCCTTGGGTTGTATGTGGGTACTTAAAAATTCACACCAAGTAATTTGACATCTATATTTATAAGTACCAATGGCCATGTCAGGATGTTTTATTCTATGTAGATAAGAATATTTTAAAATGTAAATATTTAAATGATTCTAATTTTTATTTTCTTGGTACAGTTTATTTTCCCAATCATATTTAATTTAAGGAATATCATAGTTTAATACTGCACATTTGAATTTTAAAAAGTACATTGGGAGAAGAAAGATATTGTTTTTTGATGATATTTTAAAAATAATATATCATGATATTACCATCAAAGTAAATCGGAATAGACATTTCTGTTGCCAATATGAAGAATCTTAAAAGAGCAAGACTCTCTCATAACTATGTATGTATTGGATCATGAATTATTCTCCGAAGAATAAAAAGAAAAAAAAGAAAAGGGAGACATTTAAGTTATACATTTGCATTATGGAATATTAAAAATTATATTTCAAAGACGTGTAAATAGTTTATTCACCATTAAGTGAAATAAACAGTGAGGTATAGATAGATGGATAGATAGCTAGATATCCTCATTGATGTGTCTGCATTATATTAGCATTTATTTTATCATAAAGACTAGAAGGAAAAACACCAACAGGTTAATAGTAATTATGGTTATAAGGTTATTATTTTTATTGGTTTTTTTTTTACTTTTCATAGTTCTGTGTTTTCCAAATATTCTATTAGGGCATGTGTTTTTGGTTGTTGTGGAAATATTACATATATATAGGGAAGTAGACAATTCCCAAGTGTACAACTCAATGAAATTTTGCACTGTAAACACCTTTTGTGTGTTCAATAAATAAAACATTAGTGCTACCCAGAAGTGTCTCTCATGCCCCACCCTAGTTACGAACTCCCCCAAACATAACCACTATCCTAACATCTATCACTGTAGATTTGTTTTCCTCTTTTATACTCTGTAGAAATGGAACCACACAGTGTGTGTGTGTGTGTGTGTGTGTGTGTGTGTGTGTGTGTGTGTATGTATACTTTTTTTTTTGTGGGCTTATTTCATTCAACAGTGTTTGTGTGAGAGTTGTTCCTGTTTTGTGTATAGTATCTGATTGAATGTATCACAACTTACACATTTTACTGCTGATAATCATTTTTGTAGTTTTCAGTATTTGGCTATTATCAAAATACCTTCTATGAATATTCTTGCATAATGTTTTGGTAAACATATGTGTAAATTTCTAAAGGGAGTAAATTTGTTGGGTCATAAGAATTGTCTATACTCAGCTTGGGTAGATAGTGACTTGCTCCTTTTTGTCTGCAAAAGGAAAGGAAATGAGGGTAGGAAAGAGGACAGGAAGTGAGAGGAGGAAAAGAGAGAACAGATGAGGAAAAGAGGAAGGAAGGAGGGAGGGAGGGAGGGAGGGAGGGAAGGAAGGAAGGAAGGAAGGAAGGAAGGAAGGAAGGAAGGAAGGAAGGAAGGAAGGAAAGAAGGAAGGAGATAATTTGCTACTTATCCAGACAAGCTTGCTATTCACATTAACTTGGGCAGTATTAACAAGTTACTGACCCCTGGCTTAATACGTATCTCAGTCTTGTTCATTTGGTCCTGTTCTCCTGGTAAGGTTGAACAAAGCTGATGACCATTTATTTGTATTATTTATACAAGTAGATCTGCCTTTCTTTGATTTCTCAATACTGTGATTCTCACCTTGACTTTATTAGCAGGGACTAGCATGAGAGGGACAGTCTGTTCCTAATGTGACATAAAGATTAATGATGACATGTAGCTTAATCATTATAATGTGTTTTTTTTGTGTGTGTTTTTTTTTTTGTTTTAAATGCACAAAATTAAATTTCTTTACTCTGAGGCACAATCAAGAATCCAAAACAAGAAAGCTCAGAGATTTACCTGACCAGGAAACCAGAGTACAGGACAAACAAATGAAAGCAATATGCACCACTTGAGAGAAAAATGTAAACACTCTAAAAATCACATTAAGGGCTTGGGATAAAGTTTTAATTTTTAAAGCTAATTTTTATAACCCAAAATGGTATAAGCATCTTTTTTTAACTACCCTCACTTTTCACAATGCTCCTTTTGATTACCAGGAAGCTCAGCCTGAAGTTTTTGGAATGATCAAAATTAAGAACACGATCTTCATTTTTGTTGGCCCAGATATGTGCTTTAACACTTCAAACACTCTTTTAAAATATCTCACACTGTATCAAAAATAACTTTCCTTAGCCACAAAGAAATCCGAGAGCTCTGTCAGTCAGAAAGCCCATATGTAAGTGAGAAAGCAATGTGCTGCTTAGTTTACATGACAACCTATAAATCAAAACAAAATAAATAAATAACATTGAATTGACTAAGCCTTCTACTTCTTTGAGAATAAACATTGAATATAAATTTATTGAAATGGAAGAGTGAAGACACTGCAAGCATCTGTGTTGAAAGAAGATTGAAAATAAAGTCCCTGGTAAAAGAGAATTATAATTTTTAATATAGAATTTTAATGTTCACTGAAAAAATACTAATCAAGCATGGTACAGGTTGGTAGACTAAAAATAAAATGCTTTGTTCATCATTGTAGAATTCTAAACATGGCTCTGGAAAAATAATCTAAGCTTCTTCATGTACACTAAATATATGTGATTTGTTTGCTTTCATTTAATATTTTTAAAATGGCATTTTATTCATTAGCACATATTATTAAGATTCACTTCAAATGAAACCATGATCTACAGGATTAAAATCTGAGTAGCATTTTTTTATTGAGGAATTCCTTTTTTTTTTTTAGAAGGTCAACTATGTTTCCTTGGAATATAGAGCTTCTAACTTTGACACAGGGTTTTTATCTCTACGGTGATTTGAATTTATCATGCATGATTCTGAATCTTACAATAGTTTCTTCCATTCTTTAGGCTTCAAACTTAAGGATTAATCAGCTTTTTAAAAGAAATATTTGAAGGAGGAATTGCCTCCCCTCTGAGAAATAAGCTTAGAAAAGGAGTCCTCAGGGAGGGCTCAATTATCTTATATTCACTCTGCTCATGACCTACTCAGGAGATATCAAAGGAAGGAAGGATGACCCTCTGATATAAGTTTAACAGGAAGTTTGCTTAAATAAAGAGGATTCCACAATGTCAGAAAGCCACAGTATTATAATAAATGTCCTAAGTTGCTCTCAACCAAATCCTTTATTCAATTTTGTCAATACATCACAGAACTTGAATTTTGGTTGTTCCTTCTAGAAACTCAGTAGTGTTATTGGTGATTATAATCCTGTGAATATGTGGTCATTCCTACATAGATTTAACCTCAAGTGTTATAAAAATTGCTCTCTGGTACCTAGGAGAAAGAGAAGAATAAACTTGAAGAAGAGTGTGCCTGAACTCTGAGAGGCTCAAAATTAATAGAGGGCAGTTCAGATTTTTAGAGGAAAAAACTATATAGGGAAATAAATATGTACAATTCAAAACATTTTTAAAAACAACAGCAACATTTTATCATAATTAATTTTACATTACCTAACTATCATTTTTAGAATACATCAACTCTTGGGAAACAACTTTGAACTTTACATCAAGGATAGAGCTTTCCAGTATTTTAAAGCCAATAATAATATATAGCCTACATAAATTATACATGTGTTGGTAATATTTAATCAACCAGGATGCCATTAATGACCCGTGGGTAAAAATAAATATTTCAGCATTGATTTAAAAGAAAGCCAGCATGATTCATTACTCAGTGTGACCATAATCAGAACTTGGTGGGAGGTGGACATAATGGCAAGTGTGTACTCTTTCTCTCCCTATTTTACTTACTCTGGCTATGATTGGAGCTGGTCAAGGTCATTATGAAGCTCAAGATAATTCTCTGCAATAGAATTAAGTAGTTACAAATGCTTGTGATTTTCTCATGTCAGCTATATTATGTCCTAACATATTTTAAGTGCATCGAGATTAGGACTGGACACTAAAGATGTGAAATATTATTTTTCACAGTAGAAACCTATTACTTTAACAAGACATCTTAATCTTCCTTTAGGTATAAAATCCTGTGAGTGATTCAATGTTCTTAAGTTATTCCCTACCCTTTGGACCAACACGTTTCAACTCATTTCACATAGAGCACTAAAAACATTTATATGGCGATTGAGAGTAACCTCAACAGAATTTGGAGTGTCTATATGCAGTTTGGTAACAAAAAGCCTAACCTTGTATTTTTTTTATATTATTAAGAGACACAAAACATTAGAGAAATTTAAAGATGAAATTTTATAAACTGTACAAATAAAATTTTTTGGTGAAAAATGAAATTGCTTTTGTAATAGAATATTTTAATATGAGTTATACATCCTTGAAACAGCTGCAAGGAATTCTAGATATATAACTTTTAATAACAACCAAAGTCATCACAGGACAGTCATCATGGGCGTAATTTGAACAAATGAGTAAATGTTAGCAAATATCAGGAAAATGTTGATCATTTGTTTCCATTTAGCAAAAAGGGCTTTCATACTTTTAACAAGTATTCAGGTAATTTGATCTCCTTAAATGGTACTACAAGTGTGATTACTTTTTAAACATATGAACTCCTCCATTTCCTTCTTGACAAATGCAACATTAAAATTGAAATTTGAAATGGAAATTTCTGGTGATAATGCTAAAGGATTTTTATTTGAATTCAGTCACATTTTTCATATTAAATATTGCCAAATACAGAAGCTACTACCGTGTTTCCCCGAAAATAAGACCTAGCCAGACAATCAGCTCTAATGCGTCTTTTGGAGCAAAAATTAATATAAGATTCGGTACTATATTGTATTGTATAATATATTGTATTGTATTATTAATATATTATATTTTATATTATTTTATTTTATATTATTTTATTTATATTATATTATACCCAGTGTTATATTATTATAAGATATATTATATTATATAAACATAATTAATAATTATATTAATTTTTCTCCAAAAGATGCATTACAGCTGATTTTCTGGCTAGGTCTTATTTTCAGGTAAACACAAAAATAATATTTTAAGATTCTAAGATAAGATTTTAAGATAATATTTTACTATTCAATAAGTTTATTTAGTATTTATAGCTGATGAACTGTTCTTACCCACATTTTCCAAAATTGATTTTTCACTCTGACTCCATAAACTTTAGTGGCACATGGTAATGTAGTTTGACATGGGCATTACATATTTTTAATTATTTTTATTGTGATGCTGAAATATATGAAAATTTTAAAGCTGAAAACTACCCTCAAAATTTTTCCTTTAAGGTTTTTTGCTCATAATCCCTGACAAAGCCATTTTTTGACAACTGATGCAATTTGATAAAAATCAGCAGTTTTCTGGTACCATTTCTTCATATCAAATTCAAAACAGAAATGAGTGAAGCAGCCTAGACTGCATTCGATTATTTATTATGATTTTATCTTTTAACATGAAATTCAAATAAACTTTTTATGTGCAAGAGTTTCTTTGAGAATAAAACGTGTTTATTTGAATATCAGAATTTCTATCAATATCTAATTTCTTCCATTTCTATAATATTTCGTATATTTCAATACATTAATTACCATTTTGAATAATCACTGATATTATTATTTTGCTACTCATTTGAAGCACAAATCATGTTAGGCTAAGCTTAAGTTCTAACTAGAGCTATTAACTAAACAGCTATTCATATCTATAGATGTTTCAATATGCAGTAAATTTTCCTTTCCAATTTAATAATTTAATTGTCTTACACATTATTATTTTATCTACTAAGAGTGTTATTCAAGAGTGGCACCTTTTCTATTAACTTTCTCTTTAGTTCCAAACAGTGCAAGCTAGGAAAATGAGTAACTCTGTAATGGTGTGACACATTTGGCTTCAGCTGTAAATTGTCAGAACTTGTAATGTATAGTGCTTGAACAGGTCCTGTTGGAATTCACTCAAGAAAGATTCAGACCTTTTAAATTCACTGATGTAAAAATATTAATTTTTCCTGCAGAGAGTATTTTGCTATAAGATACCTGCATAGCATTTTAGCTTCATTGCATCATTTGCTATTTTCTGTATGTCCTTGGAAATTAAATATTTAGGCTAAGTAAAGAAGATATATTAAGGTACAAAGCTTTAGTTATACAACATGAATAAGTCATAGGGCTTTCATGTACAACATTGTGCTTTGAGATAACAGTACTGTAGTATGTACTTCAAAATTTGCTGCAAGGGTAGATTCTACTCATATGTTAAGCTGTTAAGTGTTCTCTCTCTCTCTCTCTCTCTCTCATGCTCACACAAACACACACACACACACAAGTAATAATGATAATAATAAATACGGTGGGTGGAAGATTTTGGAGGTGACGGATATGTTTATGGCTTAAGTGTGGTGATGGTTTCACAAGAGTATATTTATCTCTAAATTAATCAAGTTGTATACATTAAATATGCACATATGCACATCTTTTTGTATATCAATCATACCTTAATAAAGTGCTTTTAAAAAGAAGAAATATTTGTGCAAATAAGTGCATATGTAATGTAATCCTCATTATACTGTCTAATAAATAAATGCATGGTACTTGTTTTTCTGTATCATGTTTTATCTTCTGAAATTGTTGAATTTCCACCTCTAATTCTTTGTTTAGGAACTCTGCATTACTGTGGTATCATAGTCAGGGTTCAATAGAGAAAACAGAAAATACTTGCCTTATTCCAAAAAGAAAGGGATTTAACATATGGGATACAGTGCTTTACAAATTTTCTGGAAGAGCTGGAACAGTGATAATCAGGACACCACCTAGACAATTAGGACTCAGATCACCACTGTACCTATGATTAAGAAACCAGTGCTGTCTCCACCAGAACTGTCTCTCTACCAGGTTGCTGGTGACCAGACACTAGTACATATAGAGCACAAAGCAGCAAATGTTGATACCTATCCAATCAGCACTGTGGGTGCTGATTGCAGCACCCACAGTGGCAGAAAAATGACTGCCACGTCCTTTGGCCTTTCTAAGCTCAGGCAAGTGTATCTTCATGGCAGAACCTGTTCATATTCAGAACCCTAGCTGCAAGGGAATCTGGAAATGTAGTTTGTACCTTTCCAACCTCTGCCAGTAGAAGCAAGTTGGAATTGTAGTTGAGAGAGCTAACCCAGGAATCTTCTACAGTTCATACCTTTGGCTCTTCAAAATCCATTTACATTCTTCTAGAAATAATTAAACTCTCAAAGAGCAACTATAACAAGTTGAGCAGGTCTAGAAATACTGTAACTAACCATACACACATGTTTTCATTCTGTTCCACAAAGATGGAGACCCAAAATCCCATCAAGAACTGAATAAGTCGGGGACGGCCCAGTGGCTCAGGCGGTTAGAGCTCCATGCTCCTAACTCCGAAGGCTGCCGGTTCGATTCCTACATTGGCCAGTGGGCTTCCAACCACAAGGTTGCCAGTTCAATTCCTTGAGTCCCGCAAGGGATGGTGGGCAGTGCCCCTTGCAACTAGCAACTAGCAATGGCAACTGGACCTGGAGCTGAGCTGTGCCCTCTACAACTAAGATTGAAAGGACAACAACTTGACTTGGAAAAAAGTCCTGGAAGTACACACTGTTCCGCAATAAAGTCCTGTTCCCCTTCCTCAATAAAATCTTTAAAAAAAAACAAAAAAAACTGAATAAGTCTGTAGGTTGTATTTAAATTCTTCTATCTAGTTCAGTTGCAATCCCAATTTCCCATCCTCTAAGTAGTATCTTTTCAAAATGTAGAGAACTGGAAGAGGAGGAAGAATGAAAATTGGTTAATATATACAAATACACGCAAACTAGAAGAAAATATGGAAATCCACTATATCTTCTTATTTCTGAAACTGTTTATTAAATTCTACTCAGTTTATGAAAATCTTGTCTGCTTTCTGTGTTCCTTTTGTCCTCAGCTAACACTTCAGCTGTTCAGGGTTTTATATATGGTAGAGTAACCCAAACCTTAATTTCTTAGGTATCTAGTCAATTTGGGAAATATAATTTTGTATAAAGTAAAATCCATTGAAGTTTAAAATCCTTAACAGAGGTAACAAAAATAAGCAAAGAGAAAAAATGTAAAAGGAAGAACAGTATAACAATTCAAAAGCTTTATAAAAGCAATTATATGAGTATCTGGTGCATAATAACATTAAGAGAATAAATACACATATCTTGTATTTAAGAAGATGAAGGAAATAAGCACACATTTAAATCAAAAGAATGCTATGTATTTTGCTAATTCCTTACAAAAGAGATCTTCCAAGTAAGAAAATAATAAAGCTAGCAAACCTAATTCAATATGAAAGCCCAATTAGTGCTACATGGAATAGTCAGTTGAGAGGGGTATTGGACCCCATAATGTATTGCTTTTGAATTACCACTACAACAATATTTATTGGGATGTTGCCTACAAAATTTTTGGCTCCAAACTTGCACAGTTTATAAATTTAGTGCCAGCAGGCTGTTTTGTCACTTGCTGCAGGTGCTTCCTTGCTTAGCTCATGCTGGTTAACCGTCATTCTTTTACCCCTTCAGACTGCTGAACTGAAACCTGTCAATAACTCTGGAAACTGGCATAGACTTTGCATCTTTCAGGTTCTCCAAAGTCAAATTTTCTGTCTCAGACTTAAGGGAAGAGAAGGATGTAGACTTTTAGTGGAACTAACTTTATATCCTGGTTAAGCAAACAACCTCTTAGGAATAGCTATAAACTTTGTGGACATAGCTTAATTGTAACAGAAAGTTTGAGAATGAACTAGAAACTCCAGTCAGAGCCTAGGCTTTAGCTAACAGGGAAATATGTATGGCCTTTGAAGCTGACATTAATATTTTTAGATATTTCTCCCTGTTGATTTGACACACATATATTCCTGGTTTCATTTTTAAGTCAGGTTATTAAGATATACATAAGTTAAAAGTCACTCTTTATAGTTGTACGTTTATATGAACTTTGAAAAATGTAGTACCGTGACCATTACCATAATGAATATATAGAATATATTTTCATCATCCCCAAAAGTTCACTCTTGTTCCTTTGCAGTCAAACCTCTACCAAACTTGGATTAGATTTCTATCCCAATAGTTTTATCTTTTCTAGAACATCTTCTAAATCAAGTTTTACAATATGTAATTTTTTCTTTCTGGATTCCTTCATTTAACATAATGCTTTTGAAATCCATCTTGTTATATGTATCAGTAGTCACTGTTTTATTATTATTTTTATTATTGATTAGTAGTCCATTGCATGGATGTGCCACAATTTTCTCACCTACTCACCATTTGATGAAAAATTAATTTGTTTCAAGTCTCAGGTGGTTATGAGTAAAGCTGATACAAATATTCACATACAGTCTTTGTGTGGCCCTATATTATCTTTTCTCTTGGGTAAACACTGAAGAGTAGAATTGCTGGGTCTAAGAGTATGTTGAACGTCAGATTGTTTCTTTAGCTTATTGGCTTTAACATTTTGCCTTTCCTCCAACAATGTATCATAGCATGTACTGCTTAATAACAACAATAACTGTAACAATAACAATCTTATTGAGCACCTATTTAGCACCCCACCCCATGTAACAGGTGCTATCCTAAGCACGTTGCACATTTTTCATTTATTTCTTCATTACAAGAATATATGAGGTACATGCTCTTATTATCATCTCCATTTTAAAAGTGAGGACACTGAAACCCCCAAAATGTCATGCCCAAGTTGTCTCAGCCCACATGTGGTAGAGCTGATAGTCAACCCTAGACAGTTAAGCCATAGGATGGCCACCCCTGAACACAGTGTGCCTCTACATTTACTGGATAAATAGACATTAGGAATAATTTCGAGTTGGCCACTCTAACAAAAAATAGAATTCTAAAAATTGCCTTCTTAAAGAAAGTGTTGAAAGGCATTTTGAATAGAATATAAACTGGAAAAGTTAGCATCCAAGAGCTCAAAAATATGCCATTAGTGTGTGGGTCCAATAGCTATTCACATGTACAAGTTGCCTTATTTTTCTGCATTTACGCATTTCCTATTCAAATAGGAGCTTTTCTCTGCAAACCGATGTGAGGTTTGAACTGAATGTAAAGGTCTAAATTTATAATCAGAAGGGAAAATAACTTCAATCTCGGAGAAAAAGAGAAGTTGAATGAAACTCCAATACACAAAAAAATCTATTCAATCTTAGAAAGAAATAGAACATGACATATTTTTTGTTATATAAGCAGGAGAAGGATTTAGTGGGAAAATTCACATATAATTTATATTTTTATTTGCAGGTTAAATAAAACTACTCATGACAATTGACAGACACTAAGTAGTTTGGCAATTATGTTGCCCAGAATTATTTGTTTTCATAATTTGTTAATTATTTTGGAAAACCATTAAGGCCTATTTTTGACAGTGTATACTGAACTACTTACTTTCTTAAAATTATTTCTCCAACTACATTAGAAGTTGTCCTGCCATTTAGTTGAATGCAAAGAGAAGGACAGTAAAACTGGTTCTATCAGATGTGGCTGCAAGAACAATTTTGGAGATAGGCATGATACAAATAGATGATGAAAGAAAGAGAAAGAGGTGATAATCATGTTGACGTCTGAAGAACCTGAGTATTATATATATTGTTTCTGTTAAATCACAATATATAGAAAGGCATTGCATCTTCTCTCCTACTTTATCATTTGTTTTAGGTATTAATGCAATGCTATTTTTACCCTTTGTTTTTTAAAATAAAGATTCAGACTGAAAGTTCAAATACGAGTTTATATATCACATAGTATACCTAGGCTGAATTATATCAAATGTAGCAACTATTACCTCTTACCTCATTCTGGGTACTAAATGCAGGCAAGTAGAGACCACTCTGCCCAGATTTCTGTAAATAGTCCTTAAGTGACTCTGAAATCCTTATGAAGATTAAAAATGTTATTTGGGAATGACTGAAGCTACAATATGACCTATGGACAAAATATATACAGTTATCAAAAAACAAATTAATGCAACCAACAAGCGAGAAAATGTGAAATCCAGGTTTTTATTTCTAATTTCCTCTTTATCCAGATTTATGGCAAGGAAAATGATCTCTCAGTCTTCTCATCTGGTCTGCATCACCCAAATGTAGAACCTCGTGTGTGTGTGTGTGTGTGTGTGTGTGTGTGTGTCGTTCACTGCTCTAACTCTATGCTTTTTGAGTCATAATCTTCATTGTTTCAGGAGATTGAAAGTCTTGGCTTTATGTAGACGTTATCTACATAAAACCTTACATCTGTCTTGGATTTTTTTGTGTGTCTATTTTTTTTGGTGCTAACCATGGAAAATATGGAATCTCTAACCAGTCACTGGACTTCTCCATCTCTATTTCTGCTACACTGTACTGTTGTGGGGCAAGTTAAAAAGAATTCTACATCAGGTAGGAACCTGACCTACGATGATATTTGCAATATATTCTCTGGCTTTCATAGCTCAGGAATGTTTAAGCATTTTATTCTTAGTGTCATATGAACAACATTTCTTTATAAAGCAGTTGTACTAGC
The DNA here is from genome assembly GCF_057876585.1 of Rhinolophus sinicus. Lineage (NCBI taxonomy): Eukaryota > Metazoa > Chordata > Mammalia > Chiroptera > Rhinolophidae > Rhinolophus > Rhinolophus sinicus. The sequence continues at coordinate 94,230,863 of NC_142517.1, forward strand.
CCCTTAGATTGAAATACTCATTAAACTGGTTACTGTATTATCAAGGAAGTAGTGTGCATTTTCTAACAAGTTTCTTTCCAGCACATTTTTCGGCATGTGATTCAGTATAAATGTACATACTCATAAATGAATATAATTTGAGAGAGAACATAGTGAATATGGAAGAAGGCAGCCATGCATCTTTAGAGATAAGCCCACTGTTAAAATTAGGGTGTTTATTCATTGGAAGATGAAGAAATTCACCCCAAGTTAGCTCCAATAGTCAGAGTTTATTGTACTATACATGGTTTCCTCAGGAAAAGTAGAAATAATATTAAGGTTACTCCTCAAGAAGTGTGTGAAATATTTTACAGTTGGGTTCAGATGGAACGTAGCTCCAGAATCCCAGGCAGTTCTAAATGTCTCGGTAGTATATCTCTAGCAGCCATTTCTCAACTTCTAGTCTTCTCAGTCTCGTGGTTTATGCTTTCTCGTCTTTTTCACTTCTTCCTAACATGACCTCTGCTCTCTTATATAACCTCTCTTTACACCATTTCCTTTCAGTCTCTGTTCTTGTGTTGCAGTCTCTACATGTCTTCTTTTGCATTTTAAATTTTTAATCTTAAGAGTTAAAATCTAAATGACCCAATACATCTTCACAGAATACATCTTTGGCCAACCTGTAGATTGGTTTCTCTTAGATCAAGTCCCCACCTAATGGTCAGGGGAAGTCCCACAGTAATGAAGCATTTTCTCTGATGGCAACTCCATCAGGGGCTGTGGTCTTGGGAAGCACCATGTGGATGTTTTTTACATCTTTATAAAAAGACAAAGGGGAATTCAAATATTAGCTGCAGGAGAGCCAAGACTTTCTCCTTTAGTAACACGCTGTTATGTCTCCTGTTCTAAGAATGATATGTGACCCATTGTGAGCCCTAAAATATTTACTGAATGGATGACTAATGGATCATTTGGATTTGCTCAAGGAATGTGCAATAACTTCAGAATGGATTGGACCAGGGAATTCAACATTGTCCAAGTTCATGTTCATTGTGAACCAGCCTCAAATGGTTGCTTAGGTATAAACCCAGTGAATAAATGTGTGTGTGGTTACCAGAGAACAGTGTCCCAGTCACTTTCTGCCAGGTCATGTGTATCTGAATCTACCTTCTATAATCAAAAAAAAAAAAGAGAAAATTTCAAGTTGTTCAGAGTATAAGATAGTTAGAGTAAAAACATGGACTTTTTCCCCCATATGCAGATGTTATCTCTTAAACCACATGCAGCTATCTAACTATCAAAAATGCTGCTCTAGAGACAGCTGTAAGAGAAGCAATTCAAGAATAATCTTATTGAAGATGTATACAAGCCCTTGTAATTACACAGAACGAAAACTCTCTTAAATCCCTACATTTAGAAAGTCCAAGTGGAACCCTAACCAAGAAGATGGGAAATCTTATGGACAAAATTGTATATTAATATGACCAATTGGGGGAATTATGAAAGAAGCATCTCAGCACTTCTCCGTCTCATAGTCATCCCTGTCCTTATCACTCTTTCCCACAACTCTACTCACCAGAGGTTTCCATGCACATGTGCCTATGGATCTCCAGTGGATATTTCCTGAAAGCTGCTCCTTACATTTTTTCATCAAAATGCTAAATGCCAAATCATTCTGCATTTGCTGTTTAAAAAAATAGTACGGGTATGCAACTTATAGTAATAAATCATATGCCCACATATCTGAATAGAGACACAAAAGAAATTCTATGAGCCAAGTATCCATACTGTCTACATTTCACAGGTGAGAAAAAAGAGGCTCACCTAGGAGGAATGGCCGACCTAGATCTATTTATCAATAAATAGAATCATCCTGATGGGTATGAATGTAGGCCTTATAATACCATAAAGCTGTCTCGTGAGATTTCACACTTCATGACACTGTGATAACAATTTAACATATCACTAATTCCTATGAATGTTTACACTTTAATGTAAAGGTGAAGACTAGCAATAGATAACCCAAATTTTCCTTCTGAGTAAGAAATAAAATACTTCGACAGCTCTATAGAGATTTTGTGAGGAGGATTACCTTGCCATTTCTTAAAGGTGAGGATGACTCAGCACTGATTAATTCAATTTATGTCCAGACTGCCTCTTAGTCTACAAATGGGTTAAACAGCATGCTGATTTAAAAAAAAAAAAAAAATCTACTTTTATTATTATTTTTAATTATGCAGATTGGTTCTGTTTGCTTTTGAAGATTTCTTTCCATTATAATCTATAAGTTGGTTTCAGGATATATTAGACACTTGAGCAGAATGAAAAATTCTCTCAAGTCGATCAAGGTATTTTTTCCTGTACAACAGTAGAAATACACTAGATAAAGATATATTGAGAGACTGATTTGTACCACAAAGATAATATGAATTGAGCTGAAGGCAGCACAATCAAGAGAGGGAGAGGGAAGAGTGATGGGTAAGTGGGAATTTTATTACAAAAAATAAAAGTGAAGAAACCTAAAAAAACTCTTGATTCTATTTCTATCTTACTTCCTCACTCACGTCTTTTGCTCTGTTTCAGAATGACACAAATGGTTTCAAGATATTATGAGGACTTAGGTATGACATCTATTAAAACCCAAGAAAATTGTGATTCCAACATCCAACTTGGATTTAAATAGAGCTCTTATTTATATTCAGATCATCCTTATTTCTAAACTCATTGGGAAATATATTTCCTTTTTCTTTTTCTCTACCTTCTTTACACAAAGGCACTATTTCAAGCATTTTTAACTAGTATGGTAATAAATTAATATTTTTAATCTTCTGTAATAAAATATTCAATGGCACAGTCAGGCAACCTTCCTGAAGATGGTTAAATTAATGAGTACATCAGCTGAAGTACATAACGCAGGTTTTGAATTTAAATGTTTGTCAAACTCCCTTTGCAAAGAGTTATATATTATGTCACTAACATAATTTTCACTTCTTTTCATTCCTTATTCAATTTAAAGCCAGAAACAGCCTAGCTACATCATTTCATTCTAATGAGACAGCCACAGTTTCCATTGCTTGATAAAATCTTTTTAGTGAATAAAGTGAACTATTTTCTTTTCCACTTTTAAAAAGTTACTGGGGAAATGGAGGGAAATTCAATGTAGAATAGAGTACATTTACTACTACCAAGATAGGTAATAGAAACATATTTTGGACATGAATTCAAATTAAATTTATAATAAAAAGTTTCATATATGCAGGAAATCACTTAATTATCAATAAAATGTCAAATAAATGCAGTTATTAAACCAAATGAAGGTAAAGTATTAGCATTCTATGTATTTGTGTGTGTTATTGCAAGTTTGATGAAAGTCTATATATTTTTGCTTCAAAATCAACATTGTCTTTCTATACTGGCTTCTTAAAATAAGCTACAGATGCTAGTTGACTTTTATTTTTGGTATTTATTTTTAAAGTGGTTTTTTCCATTTAGAAAAAAAAAGTATTTCACAACATGCTGCAATTTCAGACATACTGTACACCTTTTTTTCTTTAAGTCTGGAAGGATGCATAGATCTTTTTATAGAGCTTGAAACATAAAATACATAAAGAGGTATACTGCCCTTTCTCCATACAAAGACGCTTGAACCTTTAGATAGAAACCCTATCGGCTTTAATTGTATTGAACAAAAGCACTGAAATGTGAGGTAGCTGAATATTTGATAGAAATGGGGTTGTAAAAGCTTTTCTTGGGGCAGTTAATGGGATATATAAAGTGTCATCAAAGTAAGGGTGGTAAATAAAAAGATAAAATATTAAATAGAAATGGTATGCCTCTATGAATAAACTAATAAAAGTTACTTTCTTTTCCCCTCAAGCACAAATGTCAGGGTTCAGTAATTCAATTTATAATATGCTCAAAATGTACATATTCACACATAAATATGTATACTGATGTGTCTGTGCATACGTGTATACATACACATAAATTTTAAATTCTATTTATAGTATTTTAACTTTTAAGTTGACTGTATGCCATGCTTTGGAAAGATTAGACCCAACGAAGAACAAAAAAAAAACAATGTTAATAAAATAAAATAATGGGAAAAATAAGATCTGAAAACACTTCATTTGTGGTGTCATTTGTTGGTTTGGGTCTTTTTTAGTAGATTTGCGTAGTTCATAATTGTATCGTCATAATTTTTTTTGTTTGTTTTGGTGGGCTTATGTTAATAAGCATACTAAAAAATTAAGTCCTGGTAAAAAAATAGTTTTATTAATTCAAAGATTGAGTGAATATATCTTGCTGCTAAAATCTCCTGTTTTCTGAGTCTGCTAACAAGTCCTTATTCTTACAAATGCTTGGTTCTCTAATGAATGTACTATTTTTAAAACTTAACTAACCGACAGCTATGGATAGATCATCCAAACAGAAAATAAATAATGAAAGAGCAGCCCTAAATGACACATTAGATGAAATGGACATAATTGACATTTATAGAGCACTTCATCCTAAAACATCAGACTATACATTTTTTCTAGTGTACATGGAACATTCTCAAGGATAGACCATATATTGGGACATAAAATCAGCCTTAGCAAATTTAAGAAGACTGAAATCATACCAAGTATATTCTCTGATCACAAGGCTTTGAAATTGGATATCAACTGCAAAAAGAAAGCAGGAAAAACCACAAATACATGGAGATTAAACAATATTCTTTTAAAGAACGACCGGGTCAAAGAAGAAATTAGAGGAGAGATCAAAAGATACATAGAAACAAATGCGAATGAAATACATCCTACCAAAAATTTTGGGATGCAGTGAAAGCAGTTTTAAGAGGGAAATTTATATCATTACAGGCCTATCTCAAGAAACAAGAAAAATCCCAATAAATAACCTCACGTTACACCTTAAAGAACTAGAAAAAGAAGAAGAAATGAAACCCAAGGTCAGCAGAAGAAAGGAAATAATAAAAATCAGAGCAGGACTAAATGAAATAGAGAACACAAAGACAATAGAAAAAATTAATGTGACAAAGAGCTGGTTCTTTGAAAAGATTAACAAAATTGACAAAACCTTGGCTAGACTCACTGAGATAAAAAGAGAGAAGACACTAATTAACAAAAGCAGAAATGAAAAAGGGGAAGTTATCAGGGACACCACAGAAATGCAAAGGATCATTCAAGAATACTATGAAGGACTATATGCCACCAATTTCAATAACCTAGATGGAATAGGCAAATTCTTAGAAACATATGGCCTTCCTAGGCTGAACCATGAAGAACTGGAAAATCTAAACAGACCAATCACCAGTAATGAAATTGAATCAGTCATCCAAAACCTTCCCAAAAGCAAAAGTCTGGGACCAGATGGCTTCACTAATGAATTCTACCAAACCTTAAAGACGATCTAATATCAATCCTGCTCAATCTCTTCCAAAAAATTAAAGAAGAGACAGTACTTCCTAACTCATTTTATGAGGCAAACATTACCCTGATACCAAAACCTGGTAAGGAAAAAACACAAAAAAGAAAATTAAAGGCCAATATCTCTGATGAATACAGATGCAAAAATCCTAAACAAAATTCTATTAAATCGAATGCAACAATGCATTAAAAAGATTATCCATCACGACCAAGTGGGGTTCATCCCAGAGGCACAAGAATGGTTCAACATATGCAAATCCATCAATGTGATACATCACATAAACAAAATAAAGGACAAAAATCATATGATTATATTAATTGATGCAGAAAAAGCATTTGACAAGATACAACATCCATTTATGATTAAAACACTTAATAAAATAGGTATAGAAGGAAAATACCTTAACATAATAAAGGCCATCTATGACAAACCTCAGCTAATCTCATAATTAACAGTGAAAAACTGAAGCCCTTTGCTACGTTCAGGAACTCGACAGGGCTGTTCCCTATCACCTCTGCTTTTCAACATAGTGTTGGAAGTCCTTGCCAGAGCAATCAGGCAAGAGAAAGAAATAAAAGGCATCCAAATTGGGAATGAAGAGGTTAAATTGTCACTCTCTGCAGATGACATGATGCTATATATAGAAAACCCTAAAGACTCCACCAAAAAGCTACTAGAAACAATCAACAAATACAGTAAAGTTGCTGGCTACAAAATCAACGTACAAAAGTCCATTGCATTCCTATATACTAACAATGAAATCTCAGAAAAATAAATAAATAAATAAAAGACAATTCCCTTAGCAATTGCAGCAAAAAGAATAAAATACCTATGAATAAACTTAACCAAGCATGTGAAAGACCTATATGCTGAAAACTATAAGACATTTTTAAAAGAAATTGAAGAAGACACAGAAATGGAAAGACATTCCGTGCTCATGGATTAGAAGAATCAACATAGTTAAAATGGCCATATTGCCCAAAGCAGTATCCAGATTTAATGCAATCCCCATCAAAATCCCAATGGTATTTTTTAAAGAAATAGAACAAAAAATCATCAGATTTGTTTGGAACCACAAAAGACCCCGAATAGCCAGTGCAATCTTAAGAAAAAAGAACAATGCTGGAGGTATCACACTCCTTGACTTTAGCTTGTAGTACAGACAACAATAATCAAAACAGCATGGTATTGGCAGAAAAACAGACACATAGACCAATGGAATAGAACTGAGAACTCAGAAATAAAACCATATAAATATGGACAGATAATTTTTGACAAAGAAGCCAAAAACATACAATGGAGAAAAGACAGCCTCTTCAATAAATGGTGCTGGGAGAATTGGAAAGCCACGTGCAAAAGAATGAAACTGGACTGCTATCTGTCACCATGTACCAAAATTAATTCAAAATGGATCAAAGACTTAAGCATAAGACCTGAAACAATGAACTGAATAGAAGGAAACATAGGAACTAAACTTATGGACCTTGGGTTCAAAGAGCATTTTATGAATTTGACTCCAAAAGCAAGGGAAGTAAAAGCTAAAATAGATGAATGGGACCATATCAAACTCAAAAGCTTCTGCACAGCAAAAGAAACCATCGACAAAATAGAGGCAACAACTGAATGGGAGAAGATTTTTGCAAACAGTGCTTCCGATAAGCGACTAATATCCAAAATATACAAGGAACTCATGCAACTCAACAATATAAAAACAAACAACCCAATTGAAAAATGGGCAGAGGACCTGAAGAGACATTTCTCCAAAGAGGACATACAAATGGCAAATAGACATATGAAAAAATGCTCAACATCACTAATCATCAGAGAAATGCAAATCAAAACCACAATGAGATATCACCTCACCCCAGTTAGAATGGATATCAACAACAAGACAAATAAAAGTGTTGGAGAGGCTGTGGAGAAAAAGGAACCCTCATACACTGTTGGTGGGAATGCAGACTGGTGCAACCGCTATGGAAGGCAGTGTGCAGGTTCCTCAAAAAATTACGAATAGAATTATCATATGACCCAGTAATCCTTCTCCTGGGTATCTACCAAAAAAACCTGAATACATTTATCCACAAAGACAAGTGTGCTCCAATGTTCATTGCAGCTTTATTTAGGGTGACCAAGACATGGAAACAACCAAAGTGTCCTTCGATAGATGAATGGGTAAAGAAGTTGTGGTATATATACACAATGGAATACTATTCGGCGGTAAGAAAAGATGAAATAGGACCATTTGTGATAACATGGATGGATATTGAGATTATAATGTTAAGCAAAATAAGTCAGACAGAAAAAGTAGAGAAAGATATGATTTCACTGAAATGTGGTATATAAACCAAAAACAACAAAAAAACAAAACAAACAAATAAGAAACAAAAACTCATAGACACACACAATAGTTTAGTGCTTACCAGAACGTAAGCGGGGAAGGGGATGGTAGATGAAAGTAAAGGAGATCAAAAATATGGTGATGGAACGAGAATTGACTCTGGGTGGTGAACACAAAATGGCATTTATAGATGATGTAATATAGAATTGTACACCTGAAATCTATGTAACTACTAACAATTATCACCCCAATAAACTTTAATTAAAAATAAAAAAATAAAGAAAATTTAACTAATGTTCACAGGTCAACAGAACAAAATGTGACCTCTCTCACACATGTGCAAATAATAAAGCAAAGCAGAGCTTCATTCAGAAAACCTTCCTTAATGATAATAATTTATGTAGAAGATTGAGTCATGTACTCAATGCACTTTACATATATCAATGCTATTCATCTTCATACTTATTTAGATACCACAGGTGCCAAAAAAATGTATGCACATGACTTGTATTCGTCTTTTGTTATGGGTATATATTGAGAATTACAATTTTAATACAGTTTTTTTCCCTTTCTTAAAATGTGTGTATATAGTTTTGGCACCTTCTGTGTATGATTTCTGCAATATAGCTATTATTTTGCCACTGTCAGGAAAAAAACTGAGGCACAGAGTTTACATTACTTGTCCAAAACTGCAGTGCTAACAAATGATGGAGTTCTGATCAGAGCCCAGATCTCACTCTCTAAACCCAGCCTTTTACAGTAAAACGTAATTCTTCTCTATAATCTCAAATAGAAAATTTCACTATAAAACATCAAGAAAAAAAAAAAAAAAAACACTAACAAAAAAGAAAAAGGCCCAGGAACCAAAATGGTATGCATTGTACCAGAACACAGCACTCATCCAGCGGACATTTATTGAGGTCCAGAAAGACAAACATAAGACCTGCTTTCTAGGAGCTCACAGCCTAATGGGAGAGACATAAGAAAAACTTCTAAAACCCTCACCGTATCATGTTAGCAATGATGTGTCGAAAGTGACGATAGGAGCACATGGAATGTCTCATATCCTTCAAGAAGGGATGAAGTGGATCTTCACAGAGGAGATGTTGGAGCAGAGCCTTGTAGTAAAAGGAACTGTAAAAGTTACTACAGAGAAAACAGTGTATGCGGCTTGGAACCAAAGAGGGCATCATGACTGGGGAGCATAAAAAGCATGGGCTGAAATGTAGGGGGACTGGGAGAGAAGGAGCCATTGAAAATGATGCCAGACAGGTAAAGAGGGCCTGGCAGGTTGTGAGAAGTCCTATTAAAATGTTTAAGGTAATTACCTAGGCTAATTAAAACATTAATAATATTACATATGTGAACTCATTGACCACATTAGCTGGCACTTCGTCCCCCCTGAATAAATCAGAGTCACAGAATGGATGCAAACATGTGTGTTGCTTTTAACTTGTACTCTGGAACAAGCAGTCTGGTCCTAGATCCTAGTCCTGCAGTGCTGTGGCTTTGGAGAAAACATTGAATCTCTCTGAGTCTCAGTTTCCCTTTTTGGTAAAAGACCAAAAAATTGCAGCCACAGCAATAATCACATCAATAGTAATATTGTGTACTAACAGTCTATCAAAAAGATAGAAAGATATTAAGCCCAGATTCCAAAGTTCACTCTTCAAAAAGTTAGTCTTTCTGAAAATTACTCTATTTAAGAAAAAATATTAATCAGTGCTATTCAAACCCAAATGCCAGATGTGCTTGGACTGTGGGGGGCTACGGCTAACGAGACCCCTGCGCAATGATGACGTGGAGTCTCCTTCTCAGATACATTTTCTGGGCAAGTAGCAAGATGAACCTCAAGTCGCTGTCATCAATTTCCAGATTAATTGGCCCAAACCCTCTCACAGCATTACCCTTTGTAGTAAATTAGACCACAGACTTCAAATTCAAAATAAGCCCCTTTCACTTGAACTAAAATCCTGCATGCGAAAAGGACACAGAGGATTTATGGAAGTGGAACTCACCAGCCATGGGCTAAACAGTTGACACTCATTTCTTATCATGTTCAAATTGTCGTTCTTCTTTTACATCAACACAATCTTAGAAGCTACTTGAACAAAATGACTTGTCACCTTTTGGAGGGAGAGTGGAACTTGTGACATGCAAGGGTGAGAAAACTTTGAAATTCTGGTCAGGTGAATCTTGTGTGTAGGAAATGCTGCTTAAATACACGACAAAGAGATCATCTTGTTTGTCTAATTAAGTATAAGGATCTATCAATTTGCTGAGCCCATACCTTTCTTACTATTTATGAGTAGTGGGGTTCTTCCTCACACTGCCTTGCTCAGAACTTGTAACATTCACGCCTGACTCTCAGACTGAATTCCATGCGGATCAAATCAGTGTCACGTGTTATGTGACACTAACCTGCCTTTCACTATGGCTTTCCTACCAACACTGTCTCTTCCAGCTGCAGAAGGCCCTGGTGACATGGCCTTTCAAGTACACATGCTCATTTTTTTTTCTCATCTTTTTACTCCTGTACTGAATATTCTAATACTACTCCTCATTTGTCCTTGACCAATATTTAGTATTGGTCTGCTTTACTCAAAACTTCTTGCACACATATCCTTGTACGTAATGTATTTTCCATGTTTTTAACATGGAAAATTTTTTTTTAATTATTTAGAACTTTATTTATTTGTGTTCTTAGTTTTTCTTTTTTCTAAGTGTGCTTGCTGTCTGATCAATAAAATCACGAGTTTATAGAGATGGTTATGTCTACTCCCTGTTTAGCTCCCAATACAGTGTTTCTACCCATCTACCTATCGTATAGTTACTAAAATAATTTCAGGCCTGCCGGTAGCCTATATTGTATACCTATGTGCCCAATTTTAAAAAAGAGTGTTAATGATATTTGTATAAAACAGTTCTCTTTACTTGTTTGTTAATTTATTCATCCATTAAACAATTATTACGATTGTATGAATAGCAGTTCTAAGTACTAGTTAATGACATTTTGGAAAGTTATTTAACAAAGAAAAGAACATTAAGTTAAAAAAACTACTGGTCACCTTGCTCTTCACCCTTAAGCCTCAAATCTGCATAGATAACAAACTCCACCCCAAGATATCCATCCCAGAAACCTAGCAGCAACCTTGTAACCCCTTTTTCCTCACCCTCTAGGTGCAATTCATCACCCAGTCTTTTGATTCTGCCTCCAGAATATGTTTCTAATGTATTCATTTTTATTTATTTTTCTTTCCTTCTACCACTGCCAGTATAAAGCTTTCATTTGAACAATGAGATGTTCTCCTCACTAGTCTTCCTACTTCCATTTTAACATCCTGCTCCTTATTCTCTCTACTGAAAGAAGATTAACCTTTTAATGCAAAAATTGACTCCTTTTTAAAACCTTAAAGTGGAGAATCCTTACCATAGCTTCCAGGGCCAAACTGAAAAGGTCTCTACCAACGTCTTTAGCTATTCTTTCATCCCAACATGTGCCAAACTCTTTTATGCCTGAGAAAAATTTTTCATAATGTTTCTCTCCAATTGAACCAGTTTTCTGCTATTCCCACTTTTGTCTTGTATGTGCTTATGCATTATTGCCTGAAGGAAACTTTATATCTCATTTCCTTGTTATAATCTCTTTTTGAAATCTTACCTTTCACTTCATTGCAAATGCAATTTAAAAGTGTGTATCTAATAGTGGGATTTTTTTTTTATCTGATGTCTATTTTTGCTCACTAGAATATCAGCTCCATGAAGACAGCAACCACGTCTATTGATTCACGCCAATTCCTCAGTAATTGGCCAAGTAATTAGCCTGAAACATGTTGGGTGCTCAGAAAACATTTGTTGAATGAGTGAATGGCAGGAGGCTTTTGACTGCTTCCATTGACTTCTGTGAGTCAGGATTCGCTTATTAGGTTAGTTGACATGACGGTACTGATCAATTATACCCCAGAAGAAGGAGATTGCTCCACTCCATTGTTCAGACCAGAATGTGTTTTCACAGCCAAGTGGATGAAGTGCTTGGAGCAGGAAGGAAGAGAAGGTGCAGAAGTGCACGTTGCTTATTTAATGTTTTAAATTGAAATAGCTATGGACATGTGGCTGTGACTGCCAAATAACAGGCTTTGTAGCAAGTTGTCATTTTAGAGCAGACTGAGCACATCTGCTGATAATCTTCAGTGTCTTTGTTTGAAAGTTTGCAGATTCGAAAGCTGATCTTAGAATGTAACTATGATTTCGTATTTATCGGTGACATCTTGTAATGTAATGGCAAAGGGAAGCAAATGACCGCATATAAATAAGTACACGTCCAGAGCATGAAAGAAGTTATCAGTGAGCTATGCTTGTACACCTAGTGTTGAAACAGTCACACACACACACACACACACACACACACACACACACACAAACTTTAAAATAAGCTATTGAAATCTCTTCTTCCAGGTGAACGTCATGAAAAAAAATGGATAATTATGCCTGAGAAAGTCTAAGATAAACTTCTGTAAAACTATTAAGCAATAATAGGATTATACAAAGTAGAATTGGGAAACATGTAGTTCAAGGAGAAAGATAATATGTAAAAAGAACTGACAGTCTGGAAGTTCATGTTCTTTTGGACAATGGGAGAGTTTCCTAGTATGGCCAGATTTGTACCTCATGGTAGGAATGAGGGGAAGGAAAAAAAAGCCTTCCTTAACACCCCCAGGTACTGAGATTGTTTTTCCTCTGTGATTCCACAGAAATTGTATATGGACTTTCATTTCATTTATTATAGCATATGAAAAAATGTTTAAATATGCCTTGTTCTTTAAGCTATAAGCTTATTTTTATGTGTATTTGCTATTAATACTATACCTGACATATTGTAGGCATTCAAGGACTATGTCCAATCAGAGTCTGGAACATTTAAGCTGGAACCGGATTCAGCATGCTCTGCCTTAATATGACTCGCTGAGAAGTTTCAAGTTGTGTTGCATTTCCTTTAAACATGAAGACATTCCTCTTAATAATCTGAATTTCTAGCTTCTCTTTAAAATTTGAAACATCTGGTAACCCAGAATCTGTAATCCAGCTGGGAACATCCAACTGATGTTGAGTGGCAGCTGCCACCTTTCACAGGGCTTTCTCTGAACATGGCCACAATCCGCATCCCCCGTCTTGTCTCCCACCCTGCTTGTTGCCCCAATTTATGTTATCTGCTTGGAAGCGGTAGACCTCTCTCTCTCTTTCTCTTTCTCTCTCTCTCTCTCTCTCTCTCTCTCTCTCTCTCTCTCTCTCTCAGAAGTATAAGAGACACACAGTATAGGAAGCATCACATTCTCAGGTATGTGTTTTAGAAATATGTTTTGGCAGCTGTGTGAACTGTACAATTAGGTTAGGTTGTAGAATATTATTATGTCTTTGGCAGCATCCTAAAATAGTTTTATATGCTTGTTAAAACAAATGTATGTGTATTATTGTTCCATAATGTTCTGAGAAGCCTAAGATTATTTTTATCATTTTAAAAAAATAAATTTGGTCCCAAAGTGAAAGCAAGCTTCTTATGTCTGTACAGTGTAGTTCCAAAATAATAAAGACAGTATTGTGATTTGCCCACGGGAAATAGACTTAATTGTAAAACAGAGAAGTTTAATTTGCTAAAAAAAAATTGCATCAGCTCATGAGGTGATAAAATCATTCTGCAGGAAGCAGGAGATGGAATATACCAACATGTGTTTACAAAGCAAACAGGCATTTACAATGCAACACAGATGATCCTTGAATGTGAAATGTACATTTCATTTCGCCTCCTTCATGGATGTGGTGTATTTTTGGCAGATTGTCTGTTTACATTATTTTTAGAATATAAAATTGCATAGTACAAGCTAACTAGGAAACATGTTTGTTTACCAGTCCTTTTTTTTTCCAGAGGTATTTTTATCGTGTCTGAGCAGCAGATACTTATATCTCTAATCCCTTCTCTAAGACACTAGATAGCTTTGAGTCCAAGTGTTATTTTTTTATTTTCCTTAACAACCACCTCTGTTTGAAATGAGGTGTGTTCGCAGTGCCAAAATTAAATATTCAGGTTTCAAGTACTATAATCTGTGGTACAGAATGGGTAGTTGAGAAAAATGCTAAAAATCTCAGCTTTTTCCTGTTATTGTATTATAAAAAATGTTGACAAACATTTGGAAGAAGTGAGAGTTGGCAGGAGCAGGTTAGGAACTGGTAGCTGCAGAAAGACCAGAGAAAATCGTCAGCTTATCTTTCCTGACATTTTGCTTATGTGTAGAGGAAGGTTTTACATCCCTTTCAATTTTTTCTTTTAACATTTCCTGCATAATTCGAATGGAAAGCCTGATGAGAACATACCTTCTTTTTAAAAATTTATGGGAAAAACAGCGTTTTTGCTTTTCTGCTGAATAAAATGACAGGATTGGCTCCAGGTTTCTTTCCCAGTAAGCCGTCAGGTTCGTCTGTGACAGGACTCTCCTAGAAGTTATTTTTACCTGGCATGGCTGTGCTGGTATTGATGCTGCTGCTCTCGATAGCAGAAATAACTTCTCCTGTGGGTGTCTCTGGCAGAATGAAAGCTGGGTCAAGGTGGAGAGGTGAAAAGAATCGTGAGTAACCAGGGTTCTTGAATCTTGATGCATTTCTTTCTTTCCTCTTTACATTTAGGAATGCATCGGGTCTGCCTAGCTTTGCAGTTCACAGCATTTCTCAGAGGTGGTTTTCAGACTTAAAAATATTTTTACCCGTTAAATATGCATGCAGAATAAATGGGCTCCACCTTCTGTACGCTCCACACATCTGAAATATTGTTCTGGATTTTATTGCAAGACTTTTGCTTGGCTTCTCTAGTTAACTCTTACAGTTCCTGAGACTTGTGAGGACTTTGAGCAGGTAGCTCCAAAGGCCATGTATGTAAGTTAACATTGCCTATTCTACATAAGGTTCAAATATGTTGCTGAGATTTGTTGATATTCAAATGCTAACTATGTAAAAAAAAATCTTACATCTAGCATTTTGTTCTGAGGGTAACAAAAAGATAAAATTAGAAATAACAAATATTGTATGAACTCTGCTTTGAATGACTTAAGAGTTGATGCTTTACAGTTAGGAGTGCAGGTTGATAAACACATCACTCTTTAGAGCCATTATCTTTATTCTTTCCCTATGGAAACACGAGACCTCTACAACTTCACTATTAAATGTGTTTATGTATTTAAGGCATACAGTATCTAAACTAATATTTTAGTTATAGAGCTGAACTGTTTCTGATATCATGACAGGAGAAGGAAATGGTTTTGACATGTGTTTCACTCTGAGCTAATTGGCCAGATGCAGCCACTGTCTTTACTCCCTTTTGTCATCCCACAGGCCACATAGGTGGAATGGTCCCACTTGTGTGTGTGTGTGTGTGTGTGTGTGTGTGTGTGTGTGTGTGTGTGTGTAGAAGGCTTAGATGGAGATATATTCCTTTAATTAAGTTTAGAAGTACAAACATTTTCCTTCCCTATATCTGTTTTTAAAAATGAGATACAGAAATGGACCCAAGAATCTCTTTGGGGAAGAGCAATGCTTCTTTTACAATATTGTTACATGCTCAGAGGAGGTACGCCAATCAACCTATTTTACTGGAACTTCCTCCCATTTAAGGTTAAGATTCAAATTAACCTTAAAACTATTGCTACGCTTATGACTTTTGCTTTAATCATGGCTTTAGCCTATTTACGGTTCTGTTTACTGGCGTGAATGGGAGTTGGAATGAGCTGATGGATAGAACGATGGGGATTGGAAGCCATACAAGCTGGAAAACGTTATCAGTTTAACCTGCCCAGCTCCCAATGGAATTTCTCAGTAATCAGTTATTACTGGCCTTTTATCTTTCTTTTTATTTTTCCTTTTTAAGAAAAAAAAATTTAATCTCTCCTGTTTTCTCCTCATGATTGAGAAAAAGCATACCTATAGATATGATATTTACACCAACCAAAAATAATAAGTGATTGATGTTATTGGCCATTTCTTCTCTGGAGGTTCAGGTTGCTTTGATGTTCCCCCTCACTGTTCTAATGTGAAACCATAAAGTCTAAATTTTGCATCTCCACTGGAGAATACTGAATGAGGAATTCATTCCTCCTCAAAGTCCAAGATTCATCAGTTTTACTTCACACTTTGGACTTAAATGTAATCACTCCAGTCCTTATTTTTTATACTTTTTGCTTGTCTAGCCTCATACACTTCTATCTTTATATCCATTATCTTCATATCCACATATCTACAGTAATTCCATGCTTAGAAAGGATAACTATGTCTACTTCCATTTAAAGAGCAAACTGCTAGACCAAAAAGTTAAATGCTTTGCTTCAGAACATTCACTCAGTTAGTTTACAGACTCAGCTCTATAATAACTCAGTGTCCTTTCCGTTTGCAGAAAGCTCGCCTCAGAGATCAATCTGACTGTGAAAAACCCATACCCCAGTTCCTGAGTCAGCTTTGAGTACATTTTGAAAGCAATTGCCTCGAAATGAATCAGTCTGAGGAAACTCAAAAATGTTATTTTTTTCATGCCACCATTCCCAAAGTCTTCCTCCTGATTGGTGTAAATAAATTCCATTAAAGGACTAGTAGTCAGTTACAAATAGCAAGTTTGAGTATTCCCAAAATTTAAAAAAATATGTTTTTAAGGAAATAATACTAGGAAAATAACTGGGGATAAGATGGGATGGGGAAATGGGTAGAATTATGATAAAACAATTGTTCTTAATGTACAGGAAAAAGTTTCTGTTTTCAAATTATTTGGCTCCTCAAGAGGTGACTGAACTGTAATTTCCTATATTATGATCACCATGGTGGTCTGCAATGCCACAGTACAGTAAGACAGGGGAGGTAATACAAAATCTTAAACTCATGTGTTTCAATCTTTTACTTTTCAAAAAATCTCTGGTAAACACAAAGTTGAGTGATTCAAGTACAGCCTTGCACTGAAGAGCTTGAGTGAGAAAAGCAGGGACAATTCATTGAGAATTTCTCAATTAAAAGAATTTCTGTTGAGATATAGATCAATTGATTCCCAACAATGAGTAAATTGTGAAAGAAAGCTTATATTTAACTTAATAGATATCTTTTGAGGGGAATTTGCAAAATATATTTAGAGAGATAATCAATTTCCTAATGAATTAAGAGTTATATAGTATACCTAAAATGGTAGTAATGAAAATTGAAGAAATTTCATTCATATTTTCTAATTTTCAAAGAATGTTAAGTCAGAGCTTTGGTATGAATCTGAATATCTGAGGAGATTTATGTTTTTTGTTGATATATGAGAAATTTTATTAAACTTTTTAAATCATATTTCACTTATGAACTCCTGAAAACATAAAAAAATTTAGAGATTATTAGACATTCTTCTACAGTAAAATGAGTAGTATTTGTTATTTGACTTTAGTGCCCTTAAATGTTTCCTTTGCTTACATTTTTTTCAATAACTAGAACTTGATCATTTATTTCAGTATTTAACTTTTTGCACATGTTTATAATTTTGCCCCTTTCCTGACATTGTGAACTCAAAGAAGAGACTCTATCATTTTTAGCATTCAGTAGAACTCCAAACACATTGTAGAAACTCAGTGACTATTTGCTTAAATTAATGGTCTCTTCAAAAATACAAATCAAATTTGAGAGTATAAGTCAGTATATCAAATTCTTTGGACTATGAAGAATTGTTAAGTATGGCCTTATTGTTTGACAAAATAATTTTTGTACAAAGATCTCCATCAAAATATTAATTATTGCAAAAAATATATACATGCAAAATATAAAAAGTTAAGTGAATAGAGTAGATTCTGTAAAACATAATCATTTTCAAACATAATAGCAGCATAAAAATGCTTAAAATGTAACATTTGGTAAAGAAAGATAAGTTGTACAGATTTATATATATTATGACTCAAAAAAGAACTTATAAAAAGTCCTTCTCAGATTAAAAAGCATTGCATGCCATATAACTCTCAATCTTCTAGTCCTGTTTGTTATAGCAATTATCATTATGTAGCTTTTTATTATATATTTATTTATATGTTTATTGCTTCACCAATAAAATGTAAACTCCAAGAAGTCAAGATATCTCTCTCTCTCTCTCTCTCTCTCTCTCTCTCTCTCTCTTTCTCTCTTTCTCTGTCGATTGTTTCTTTCCTCAGCTTTAGTCAAGTGTCTGGGAAATACATATATTCAATGAATATTTATTGATTAACTAATGTATAAAAAGAAATTCAATGAAAAGGAAATACTCCAAGTTATGAAGAGTTTTCATGAGTACTGTGAATAAGTATAATCTCTACTTATGTTTTAAATACTTTTCGTGGCTTTTCTCATTTAAAAAAATAAATATGTTAGTTGTTTTTATTTTTAAGGCAACCATATCATGCAATGAAAAGACTGGATCATAGACATAACATAACATAACAATACTATCTAATCTAAGCAGGAAAGAACATAGAAAGAAAATCACTGTCAGAATGAAATGAAGTATGCAGTAATGAATTGGAGAAAATTTTACTGAGCAAGTGATGTCTGCTCTTCAGATTCACACAAGTGAAACTTAACACAATAAGATCATAAGTTTGTATAATTTATTCCTTCCTCAAAGTCTATATAAGCAGAATTTCATTATCCTATAGGAAAGTAAAGTTTCTAGTATATTTCAACAAGATAAAATCCAAAAATTGTGAATTTTATGTATACCATCCATTTATTGCCACCTCTGAATGGCTTATCAGAGAGTTATAAGAATCCACATAGTCTTTTCTATTCTAGAATTTCAGATTTTAAGAAATGTGTTTGTAATTCCATGTTTCTACCTCCCTATCAAATTTGCAGAGGGAATTTTACAAAAGTGTAATGAAAGAAAAAAAAGAATTATGTATAAAAAAATAGCTGGATCACATTATTAAAACTCTAATTTAATCAGAAAATTCCCAGAACCTTTATAGAAATGCTTCAAATGTGAACTTTATTCTTGCCCTTAAACTCGTAAACCTAAGAAACATATTTCCTGGAACAATTCGCTGTGGCTGAAACACCTTAGGCTTAAACTGTCCCATTTATTTATGGAACCCTCCACCACTACCACTGCCAGACACACACACACACACACACACACACACACACACACTACCCATTAAGATTGCCCAAACTTCTTCCCTCTGGAAAAAAAATTCCTCCATAAATATACCACAGTGTGTTTTGTATTTTGATATTGTATTTTTAACTTCTCATCTCATCATTTTCAGATAAACTCTCTGAAGTAATTTATTTAAATATTATTAAATTTATTGGGATGACATTAATAAAATTATATAGGTTTCAAGTGGTGTACAATTGCCTAACATGTTATCTGCATATTGCATTGTGTGTTCACCACCCAGAGTCAAATCTCCTTCTGTCACCATTTTTTGGACCCTTTTTACCCTTTTCTACCTCCCCCCATGTCCTTTCCTTCTGGTAACCATCATACTGTTGTTTGTGTCAATGAGTTTTTGTTTGTCTTGTTTGTTATGCAGTTATTTTTAATCATCTGCTCATTTTCTTCTGTCACTGTCCATAGGTCAAATATTTCTTGCAGAAAAATTTTGAAACATTAGAATTATTCAGGTCATGTTCTTTAGAGATACACTAAAATCATTTAAAATAAATTTTAAAAAGCTTTTAAAAACTTAGCTACCATTGATCTTTCTCCAATTTTATGTTTTATCTTTGCCACTTTAATGAGAATATCCTACACTACACAATCCCATCAGCTTAATACTGAAAAACAGTTTTTAACTCTTCTTCCAGAGTGCTAGTTTTGTAAAGCTAGGAGACATGTGAATAGGCCTACAATGTTTTTATTGAAAAACAATGTTTCTCCGTTTATTCTTTGTCTCTTCTAATCTTTCCTTACACTTCACATTTGATGATTTTTTGAGAAATACTGTTTACAAAGAAATACCATGTTCAGTAAGTAAAACAGTACATAGCTTTAATCTATAATATAAATATACAAAGAATCTTTACTATTTCTTATTCCTTTTATACCCAGCAAGAAAATATTCTTGCAGTGTTGATCTGATATTAAGGTTGATACCCCAAATCAATAGATTTATGCATAAGTGAACTAATGTATAAGTAATGAGTCACCTAGCCAAAGATTAGTATCGTAAAACACAGTCTGAAGTCAACAGTACAATACAGACAACTGGGAAACAGAAGAAATCGATAGGATTTATGAGCAGGCACAGGGGTGCCTGACCCCTATGAGAGAAAGAGCATAGAGGGCTCCCTTTAAGATGAAAAGACAGAACCAGATATGGTCACATGCCATGGACATTGTTCCATTTGCAGAACAAATCTTCCTTCCTGCAACCGTCTGAGCTACCAGTTGCATTCAGGGTAGAGAGCGCATGTACTACATTAGAAAAGTTCATGGAACACAGATTATCTTTATATCATGACACTTTAAAGATACATAATATGTCACAGTGAAACTCTGGCAAATTATTTTTACGGGGAACAATATAGTGTTGCATGTCCATGATCATTTGTGGTATGATCATTGGTGGTATGCAAAACTAATGTATTCTCTATCAGTAATTCTTTGTAAATGTAGTTGAAATATATGGCCATAATTTCAATGGGATAAATCATGCATTTTCCATTCAACTCAAGGTGATGAAGAATAATTAGAATATTTATGCTATTATTTCCTACAAGAAAGTTCCAGAGAGACATTTTAATAATTATAGCAAGAAAAGAACTGAAATCAAATACATTTGACCACACATGTTTATTTTGTTACTTCATTTCTGTAAGTTAAGATATATTTGAGCTGAAGCAATATAACATTAAAATAACACTTTTTAGACATACCAATGATTGTATTCTACTATAGTTTTATTAAATGCTCATGGCAAGTATATGCTTTATAGACAATGAAATTATTAATGCAGCCACACAGGCCTGTTCTTCCTGAGCCCTTTTCCATTTGATCAATACTTGATGTTTCAAAAAACCAAGTTTTAACTGATGGCAGAACATGAGCCGCCTTCAGTGGTTGACATGAAATCATTTTGTCTACTACTAAGGAACTCTAGGACTGTAGCAACATAACAGCAACTTTATTGCATTCCATTTCTCCCCATAGATAGCTGTACCTGTTGTCTCAGGACAAATACAAACACCAGAGGACAGATAAGGATTTTGCAATTAGTTGAGTTCGTAAGACTGAGACTTCAATTTGGAACGTGCCTATTTTGTGTTTTGGATTGCACTGAGCTCCTAACACATAATTACGGTGGGTGTAGTTGTGTTAATATATACATTTATATGCAGAGAACACAAGAGTTGTGGAAGACGATGTTGCCAGTAGTTATGCGACAAAGGTCAATAACTTAAAGCTGTAGCAGATGAAAAGAATGTAAATTCCTTGATCATTTACATTCCTGGGTAAATTTGTTGCCTCAAGTTCCCTTAGTCTCAAAGCTGAGGACCAGGAGAAAGCACTCAGCTGTTCCATAGACGCTTAAGAAAACAGCTGAACTCAGCTGTCACACACATGAATAGAAAAGCAATTTCTCAGGTAATCCATTCTCAAACCATTCCATATTGAAAAGTTAAAACGCTATAGAAACAGTATTTCAAAATAATAATAATAAAGAAACAACAACTATGATCCCATTTTGATAAAACAGATAGAAATTAAACATATAAAGATACTGTAAAAAGGTGAGTAACCCAAAAAGATGAAGAGGATGAGTATCTGTAACCTCAGTTTTGCTAAAATCAGCATTCATCCCGGCTTTTGCAGCAGAGAAATTACCTTAAATTATTCCAACATGGTGATTTTAACTACCGCCTCTATATTGATTTCAGATATGATATTTTGGTTCTAAGTAATTTACTCATAAATTTGAAGGAGACTGAAAGATAGGGAGTCTGTAAGATTTCCCCCCCACCCCCATCTTATGGAACAGATGTGGACCAACAAATTTGGCTATGTAGCTTATTTCTGTCAGTTGACTACTATTTTATAACTGACTTTGATTTTAAAATTAGAGATTTGACTCATAAAAGATTAGCCCAAGGGTATGGTAAAACTACACCTAAGAATAGAATGTCTTTGAAAACTTGTGATTTTGAAATAAAGACAAGTTCAAAA
Source organism: Rhinolophus sinicus (assembly GCF_057876585.1). NCBI lineage: Eukaryota > Metazoa > Chordata > Mammalia > Chiroptera > Rhinolophidae > Rhinolophus > Rhinolophus sinicus. Next base: position 94,252,801 of record NC_142517.1, read on the forward strand.
TTTTCCTGTTCACTAGTACTTCTTAGAAACCACCTATTATTTTCCATTTAAAATTGTTCTTAGGTTACAGAAGTGTTAAAAAATTTTTATGTGCTAGAGCTCGGTTAGTTTTGGACAGTGTAGTGTAGTAGACTAGTATGCCTAAGGAAATGTGGTGATGAATATATCACTGCCATAACTTGTCCAAAATCCCTGCCAACATTTTTTTTTTCCTATGAATCTGTACAACAGTCTCACCTTTAAGCTTTTCACACGCTATGTCAGTTTGGTGTTGTTTAATTAATGTAAGAAAATGCTGAGCAGGCTCAAAAGTAGAGTTGTCCTGTTTCATCTCTTATTTTTATCATGAAGAAACAAATCCACAAAATTGCTAGCAGTACTATGTCTAGTTTGGTTACAGTAGTTTTTGAATCAGAGAGAAGGAATGGGGGTTCTTTTGTGACGTAAAACTGTGTAATTTAGAAGTGGATGGAGGGAGAGTGAGCGATAATTTGAAAACATTTTGGCAGCCCATTAACCTGAATCATGTAATGGTTAAATCATCATAGAGCAGCATTGTAACCTGAACAAAGTTTATGGTCCAGGTTATGAGCCTAGCCAGAAATTTCGTCAGTCACTGCCAAGGAAATTTCTTCTTCGATAAATGAAGACATCATGAAAATCATCATCAAAATTATTTCACTATGACTAGTACTACTTAATTTAGAGTAAAATGATTGTAAGCCTAACCCCAAATTTAATTTTGGGGGAAAACAGTTAAGAAATCTCCAGTATATTTCAAAATCATTATATCATGTGGACCCTATAAGAGCAGGTACCCTAGAGACAGACATACCAAAGTCCAAATCCAATCTCTCCACCTACATGTTGTGAGAACTGACTTTATTTCTCTGGGTCTCTGTTTTTCTCTGTTAAGTCAAGATAAGATATATTTTCTACCATTAACCACACTGACCATATGTTTTTTCACACAAAAGTTCAAACACTGATGATTCTGTTTGTAGTGGTTATAATTATTTTTGGTGTTGTGATTATTGATGTTAAAATTTTCTTCACAAAATACTTCTTTATTTATTGCACATATATCTCTGTAATATTAGCCAATGGGGAGGTAGCTGTTTCCTGAGAGCATATTCCTTGGCTGGTATGGAACCCAGATCACTGTATACAACGGGAAAACTTAACATCAAGATGGCATCGAAGGAATGGTGATACGTATCTATTAAGGTCTATAATATCAAGAAAATTGTTGGCTACCATTAAAGACAAGAATTTGGGAAATTGATATAGTTTGGAATATATTTAATGGAATAAGAAATTCATTCAAGGTTGAAACATAGTCAAATTCAAATCAAATCATAAATCTAGTCTTATTTATGTTTATTTTCTCTAATTCTCACATAAATTCATGTGGTACTGTGATAAGTGCTGAGAAAGACAATTATCTTGTATTTTGAGATTTATACTCTCATAACTTTTTATAAAACACACTTAATAATAGGTTATATATTATATACTAATTGTAAAAGAGTCAAGATATGTTTAGAAATGTAAATTAATAATCAGTTAAACTGTGTTACATACATGTGTACATCTGTGTACATACATGTATTACATGTTTATGTATACACACATACAAACACAGATTATCCAAGAATAAGTATGGTTAATTTTCTTTGCAAAGTTACTTGTAGGAGCACGTAAGGTTCTTGTAAATCATGCCAGGATTAGAAAATTAGAGAAATTTGAATGCTTTGTCTTTACCAATAATTCGTTTTATCTTTATTGCTATATAGTCTGATTTTATGTGCTAGAAATTATTGGAGATTTCTTAGTTTTAAAAGTACTCATTTATCACTGACTGCTCTAATTACTGATTTATGATGGGCCTATACTTTTGTTTATAAATACACATTGAATGTGTATGAATATTCAAAGTTACTTAAATTCTTTCAGGAACTTAATTAATTAAAATGCTTCAAACTTAAGGGATTCTCTTTCTTCCTCTTCATTATCTAAAGTGTTCATATATGCAATATTAACCATTTACCAAAAAGCTTAATTTTCCCTCTGCTATTATTAAACATTTTTATGAGGAAGAAAGTAGACCTAATTCATGTTTAATACTATCTAATCTCAGAAGATGTTGAGTGCTTAAATCAGCAAAATGTGGAAAACTAAACATCAAGTATTAAATCTTTTAGCCTTTAAATTTTAGCTAACTGTAGCATCTTCATAATAAAACCCAATTTAACAACACATTTTAGAGATGGAAACTTAATAAAGATATAAATAATGAATTCATGAATGAATGAATGGACAAACATTCTACAAACAGTAAGCTTGGGGAAATTAGGGCAAATTTTTTTAAAAAACATTTTATTTACTTTTTTCAGTTACAGTTTACATGCAATATTATTTTATACAGAATGCAGCATAGTGGTTACACATTTATGTAATTTATGCAGTGACACCACCACCACCACCCCCCAGCCACCACAGTCTAGTACCCACCTGGGAATCCACAATTATTGCTGTATTGTTGACTACATTCTGTTTGCGGTGCTTTACATCCCTGTAACTATTTTGTAAGCACCAGTTGGTACTTCTTAATCACTTCACTTTTCTAACGCAGTCCCTCAACCCCCATCCCATCTAGTAACCATAAGTTTGTTCTCTGTATCTATGAGTCTATTTCTGTTCTGTTTATTTTGTTCTTTAGATTCCACATATAAGTGAGATACTATGGTATTTTTCTTTCTCAGTCTGACTTATTTCATTTAGCATAATACCCTCTAGGTCCATCCATGTTGTCGCAAATGGTAAGATGTCATTCTTTTTTATGGCTGAGTAGTATCCCATTGTATATATGCACCATTTCTTCTTAATCCAGTCATCTATTGATGGGCACTTGGGTTGCCTCCTTATCTGGGCTATTGTAAATAGTGCTGCAGTGAACATGGGGGTGCATATATCTTTTTGAATTAGTGTTTTGGATTCCTTTGGCTAATACCCAGATGTGGAATGCTAATTTTTTTTAAATCAGTAATTCTTAGAAACTAGCTACTGAATTAAAAAAAAACAATAATTCCAAGTGATTAACTTTGACTATAGAGCTAAATTTTGGGTTTTCTTTGTTATGTCAAATTTACATATGCATGTATGTGTATGTATGTATATATATAGTTTCAGCTTTAAATCTGCTCTGACAAGAAATCGATCAATATTCATCGAGTAGTAAATGTTCACAGTGCTATTTCCTTCCTTTTGTCAAATTGTACTTCTAAAATTAAAATTATTTATTACAAGATGAGGGGCCCACAAAACTTAAGCAAATGTAAGAGGGTATCTTAGAATTACCTTTAACAAATCATTGACTTACTTACGAAAACCCGTCCATTTACACATTTAGACACTAATTATCTAAATGGCCAAAATTTTAACAGTGTCTTTATGTGTTCATTCAACATAATACTCATATTTAAAGGAACAATTATTTAAAATATATATTATTTAGAATGCACATTTTCCCCAATATGTAACCCATATTATATAAAATCACAAATAGCATTCTAATATAAATGATTTAAAATCAAGTTCTCACCTCTAAATACTAACTTGTTATCAATACTTAGTAAAAAACTGAAAATTACTCCTATTATGAAAGTTTGTCTTGAAGTTTGTAAAGAGAAACTTTCAAAGTATAAGTGCAAATGTTTAGTGTGTTGAGAGGAGAAGTAAAATATTTTCATGTAGAAAAGAACCTGAAATGTGAAGGCAGTTGTGGGGATTAAAATACAAAATTTTGTCAGATTTCTGCCAAATATAATGCAATGTATTATCTGTTGATACTATCATTTGTTAAATATGCAGTCTGTGAGTGTGTGTGTGTGTGTGTGTGTGTGTGTGTGTGTGTGTGTGTGTCGTGGGGCTGTAAAAGATACAATTTTTTATAGAGTGACTCAGGAAATTGATAGAAAAACTTGGAAAATATTTTAACACTTTGATTTTTATGTATAAGGAATAATTCAAAATGTTGAATATGTTTTAATGACTGCAATATTTTTCTAATTTAACAGTTTGGCTGAAAACTCACATTTACTGTATTTTGAAATAAATTTACGTTTGGTGACATAATTTGGAGAACTGATTGGCACACAGCAAGCTTTTCTGAATAAGTAATTAAATATGAAGCCAGGGGTGAATGTGTACCCAATAAACCTCAGTATTATGAATTCTGCTTGGCTACACAAGGATCTCATGTGAGTGAATCAGTAACTCAGGTCTTTAATGTCATTTTTTTGGATCATGTTTGCAACCATCTGTAAAAAGCCTGTCACAATTTGTATTATAAAGAACAATGTAAGTGGATTTCATAGTCTCATTCTTGTAATGATATATAAATAGAAAATAAAAATATCTACAGGTGGGAAAATATGAAACACCTTTAATTTATGCTCAATGTAAGGACCCCATGCTCTTCTGTCAACCCGAAAGCATCAAGATTTTTTTTTATTTTTCTATTAAAAACAATCTTGATGTTTTTAAGGTAAATTTTATAGAGTGTTAGAAATGTGGTCATTTTCGGTTTATAAGTAATTTCAAGTATTCTGGCAGTCCTCATGAGTAATCATGTACATGCTAGAATGTAAAGAATCACCTTTGAGTTCCAAATATATGTTTAATCAGTATATATTCACTCACTGAACAAATTAACAGACCTGAAAGAAGCAAGGAACTCAGCTCCTATCAGAGGGATGAGTGTTGTAAAAAGCGGGTGTAATAAATACGAAGCATTGCATATGAAGATTGTGCTTGGCTTGTTCATTGGTGTGTGCTCAGAAGTCATTGTGCCCAGATTTCAATAGGAGCTTGAGGGGGTAACAGATCATGTGGGGTCTTATAGACCAATGCAAGGGTTTGAGATTTTAATCAAAATAAAAGGGGAAGCCACTAAAGGGGGTTGAGCAAAAGAATGAAATGATCTGACACTTTTATAGGATCAGTCTGGTTATGTGTATACACAAACTTACAGCATCTCACATTTCTCTATTTACTGCTGTCCCAGATGAGCTGTGAGCACACATCGCCAAAGACTAGGGAACATGTTATTGATCCGAAGACCCCAGCATGCAAGCCTGACATGACTCTGGCATCATGACCTGTTCCATTTTTCAGCATAAGCTGTAGTTCTCCCTGGGGGTGGTCCAGGCGTCATAAGGCAGACACTCTCTATGGGGAAGTTTGCATTCCCAAGAGGGAGAAAATTTGATCATATGGGGTGAACAAATTGTACATTTATACGTATAAAGCACAGTGTATCTGTGCTATTAAAATTTCATTGATGGAGCACTATTAAGATAAAAATGTCTAAAAGCCTCCTTGGGAGTGGCAGTAACAAATAAAACTAATGAAAATCATGCTCTTAAGGATAGTTTGGAAATCTGCATAGGCCTTAGGTTGTTGTAATTATTGAAGAGGCATTGCCACCAGCATTTAATGGGTAGAAAGCAGAGATTCTGTATGTCCTGCAATTTTTAGGATGGTTCCCCTGAATGAAAAACTTTCAAAAATCCCACTGAGAATTCATGTAGGCAAATATAGTGTCTTCAATTATATGAACAGAGAAGCTAATTCTGTTTTCCATAGTACTGCTTATCACACAACTACCTTGAGAAAGGAGGAAAGATTCCACTTTCTTTGGCTCAGACACATCGTAGACAAAAGTGTCTCATTTTATTTGGGAGTCGATAATAGTACATACCTGTATCAGTCTACATTTTTAGCTCTCATATTCACAGTGATTCTGCATATGGTTGCAAACATATGACTATTTTATATCTTCAGTATATGCCCAAGCATTCCTTATGTATTGAAATACACGTGATTATAGTATGATTCATGTCCTTTTAATTTCCTGTATACATATATATGTAAATATGATACATATAATATATGATAGCATGTTATATACTTATTTTTTGAGGATAATAAAAAATACAGTAGAAAGGGGGGTGTGTTGAACTGGGAGGAAGAAAGAAAAGAAGAGACATTTCTTGATTATTCAAATTGCAGAAATTAAATGATTGAAAATCATTTTTCATTAATCATGCATCAAAAGATTTATTCAATAAGAATAAATCTTAATCTAGCACTATTAGAAATTTGGCAGTGGATAACTAATAACAATTAAAAGCTAATAGTATACGGAAGAGTAAAAACTGTTTCTTTTCTAACTGCTAATTAACTGCTAGTTGGTGACTACCTACGATTTTGTTTTGAACTCATTAAATGCTCATTCTTCACTGGGTGCTGTTGTAAATACTAATTTATTTTAACTTATTTAAATTTCTCAGTAAACCTAGGAGGTTTTCCCCATTTTACAGATGAAGAGGGGTTAAGTAACATAGTCCAAAGTCCCAAAGTGGTAGAGCCAGGATTTAATTAGACAACCCTTTGTTAAAGTTTTATCATTGTCATTTATCTGGCATTAAACTCCCCTAGTCTCTGAATGTTTGTTTTTTATTGAATATTCAAGTGCACAATATCCCAGGCTTACTGATTATATGAGTCATGGTTAATTTGTCCAACTGTCTGAATGTCTGCTTATTTGTTTGGTTGCTTGTTTTGAATTTAAGGTTGATGTTGCTAATTTTTGTTTCACGAATAAGTGAAGATCTTTTGTCTAATGGGATATGTCTGATCACGTAGTAAATTAATTTCTTAGTAAATTTTGCTTGTCCAGTGTGCTGATCCTTTTCAGATGTTTCTCCATAAGTAGAGTACCCTGGAAAATGTTTGTCCAGGACCACAAATGGCAAAATGTTTACCAGCTGAAAGAAAGTATTCATAATTTACAGCATGATAGCTGATGAATGTGCCTAGCTCCTGAGCTGAAAATTTAGCTGTAGTTTTTGGAGCCTATTGACTAATCATTGTAGCAAACACAACATATATTTATATACTTTAAGGCTTCCAACATGCTCTTAAATGTTTATACACTAGATGTATTCTTAGACAATAAATTTGAGGAAATTACTATTTCAGTAGATCGGTTTTTAGTCTGTTTTTCACAGAGAAATATTCCCCCCTCTGGTAATCAGTGATTATTTTGAATAAATGATAGACGGACTAATATCCAGTGATAGAGCATTGGTTAAATAAATTAGAACATAATCCTAAAACAGAATCATACAAGTAAAGTAATGTTTATGTTTTTTTCTTAATAATGTCAGAAAAACATGTTATAATATTATGCAGTAAAGGTATGATGTAAAAATTTGTATTTAGTGTAATCTCTACTATATAAATAAAAATAAATGCCTATGCATAGGATAGAAATATTGGAAGGAAATATACGTAGATGATAACAGTGATTGGAATTATAAGAATTTTTTATTTCCTTCTTTATATCTTTATACTTTATGCTATAAGCACATGAAATGTTATATTTGAAAGAAAATTTAATTTATTTTCAGGTATTTCTGCCATGTATTTCTTTTCATTGGCCATCTTATCAGATGGGAAAATTTTTATCCTAAGGGGTCCTGAAAAGAATATGGAGATCTATGATGCCAAAAATGCACAGTTCTCCTTCTAACATACAATGCAAGATGTTGAAATGTTGTTTCTTATTATCTTGACTATCAAAAATAAAAATGATACTCTAGTGATTTAGATCCCATAATTTCTAATAGGTGTAATTAATATAGGTGCAACTGTATTTTGTGTCACTATATTACATGCATTGTACTAATAAAAGATAATTTATATATCAGAACATATACATTAAAATACCAGTTAAAATAACTGATTAAGATTGTGGTTTAAATTTCAAATACTCTGTGTTTTTTTAACACTCACTAGCACCTGCCTATTAACATCATTAAAGGTGATGATAGGTTTAGTTTTCACAGATGACATTTCTATCGAGAATAAGAGGTCCAGTGGTTGCTTCAGCAACACATACACTAAAATTGGAATGAAAGATTAGCATGCCCCCTGCACAAGAATGACACATAAATTTGTGAAGTCTTCCATATTTTTTACTAAGAGACATAGGAGATCTACCTCATACATAGAAGCAAACACAGACAGGGAGCCTGAATGAGGAAACAAAGAAACGTGTCCCAAAGAAAAGAACAAGAAAAAAAAAAAAAAAAAAAAAAAGCCCGAATGAAATGAAGGCAATCAACCTACCAGAGACAGAGTTTAAAATACTGGTTATAAGAATGCTTAAGGAACATAACGAAAAACTTCAACAAAGAGATAGTAAGCATAAATAAAGACATAGAAACCATAGAAAAGAACCAGTCAGAAATAAAGAATACAATAATTAAATGAAGAATACAGTAGAAGAAATCAACAGCAGATTAGATGAAGCAGAGGAGTGAATCAGCAATTTAGAAGACAAGGGAACAGAAAGCACCCAATCAGAACAACAACAAAAAGAAAAAAGGAGAAAGCAATGATAGTTTAAGGGACCTCTAGGAAAACATCAAGTGTAACAACATTTGTACTATAGGGATACCAGAAGGAAAAAAGAGTGAGCAAGAGGTTGAAAACCTATTTGAAGGAATAATGACTGAAAACTTCCCTAATCTGGCAAAGGAAATAGATAAAGAAGCCCAGGAAGTGAAGAGATTACCAAACAAGGTAAAGCCAAACAGGCCCACAACAAGCCACATTATAAAAACATGGCAAAGATTATAGACAAAGACAGAATCTTAAAAACAGAGAGAAAAAGACAACTAGTTTCCTATAAGGGAGCTCCCACAAGACCTTCAGCTAATTTCTCAAGAGAAACTTTGCAGGCCAGAAGGGAGTGGCAGGAAATAATTGAAGTGATCACAAGCAAGGACATACAAACAAGACCACTCTACCCAGCAAGGCTATCATTTAAAATGGCAGGAGAGATAAAGAGCTTCCAAAACAAGAAAAAGCTAAAGAAATTTGTTACCACCAAGCCAGTATTACAAGAAATGTTAAAAGGACAACTGAAAGAAGAATAAAAGGGAAAACAAACAAACAAAAGAAGATCAAAAATATGAAAAATAAAATGGCAATCACTATGTACCAATCAATAATCAGTTTAAATGTTAATGGATTAAATGTTCCAATCAAAAGACATAGGGTAGCTGAATGGATAAGAAAACAAAACCCATACATATACAGTTTACAAGTGACCACCTCAGTTCACAAAAGACACATAGACTGAAAGTAAAGGGATGCAAAAAGATATTTCATGCAAATGGAAATTTAAAAAAAAGCGAAGGTAGCAATATTTATATCAGACAAAATAGACTTTAAAACAAAGACTATATAATAAGGAACAAAGAAGGATATTACATAATGATAAAGGTCCCAATCCAGCAAGAGGACATAACCACTAGTAAACACGTATGCACCCAACATAGGATCACCTAAATATATAAAACAAATATTGACTGACATAAAGGGAGAGATCACCAATAACACAGTCATAGTAGGGGACTTTAACACCCCACTGACACCAAAGGATAGATCTCCCAGACAGAAAATCAACAAGGAAACTTAAGCCTTAAATGATACACTAGACCACATGGGTTTAATTTATATTATTAGGGTATTTTACTTCAAAGCAGCAAAATATATATTCTTTTCAAGTGCATATGAAACATTTTCCAAGACAGACCACATGTTAGGCCACAAAACAAGTCTCAATAACTTTAGGAAGATTGAAATTATGTCAAGTGTTTATCTGTTATGACCATGTCTTTTCTGACCACCATGGTGTGAAACTGGAAATCAATTCCAACACACACACACACACACACACACACACACAGAGGCTAAATTACATGCTACTAAAACACTGAATGGGTTAACGAAAGTGAAAACACAACAACCCACAATATATGGGACACAATACAATCAGTCCTAAGAGGTAAATTCATAGCAATGCAGGCCTACTTCAAGACACAAGAAAAAAATATCAAATATACAGTCTAACTTTATACCTAAGGGAACTGGAAAAAAGAAAAGCAAACAAAGCCCAAAGTGAGTAGAAGGGAGGAAATGATAAAAATCAAAGTGGAAATAAAAGAAATAGAAGCTAAAAAATCAATAGAAAATATCAATGAAACCAAGAACTGTTTCTTTGAAAAGATAAACAAAATTCATAAACTGTTAACCAGACTCATCAAGAAAAAATGAGAGAGGACCCAAATAAATAAAATCAAATATGAAAGAGAAGTGACAAGGGACACCATAGAAATACAAAAATTTTTAAGAAAATGCTACAAGCAATTATGCAACAACAAATTGGACAATCTAGAAGAAATGGATAAATTCCTAGAAGCATATAATCTTCTAAGACTGAATCAAGAAGAAACAGAAAATCTGAATCAACTGATTACTACTAATGAAATCGAATCTGTAATCAACAACCTCCCAACAATTAAAGTCCTGGACCAGATGCCTTCACTGGTGAATTCTGCCAAATATTCCAAAAAAAAATTAACACTTATTCTTCTCAAACTATTCAAAAAAATTCAAGAGGTGGGAAGGCTCCCAGCTCATTCTAAAAGGCCACCCTTACCCTGATTTTAAAACCACACAACGACATTCAAAAAAAAAAAAAAAAAAGTCTGTTCATTAAATGGTGCTGGGAAAACTGGACAGATACATACAAAAAAATGAAACTGGACCGTCTTCTTATCCTATACACAAGAATAAATTCAAAATGGATTACAAACTTAAGTATTAAACCTGAAACCATAAAGTTCCTAGAAGTAAACACAGACAGTAAACTCTCAGACATTAACTTCAGTAATATTTTTACTGATATGCCTCCTTGGGCAACGAAAACAAAAGAAAAAAATAGGCAAATGGGACTACATCAAACTGAAATATTTTTACACAGCAAAGGAAACCATCAACAAAATGAAAGACATCCTACTGAATGGGAGAAGATATTCACCAATGATATATGTAATAAGGGATTAATATTCAAAATCTATGAAAAAGTCATGCAGTTCAACACCAAAGAAGCAATCCAATAAAAAAAATGGTCACAGGACCTGAATAGACATTTTTCCAAGGAGGACATACAGATGGCCAATAGACATATGAAAAGATGTTCAATATCACTAATCATCAGAGAAATGCAAATTAAAACCACAATGAAATATCACCTCACACCTATCAGAATGGTCATATCAATAAATCAACAAGCAACAGGTATTGGCAAGAAAGTGGAGAAAAGGGAACCCAACCCCCATGTACTGTTCATGGGATTGCAAATTGGTCAGCCACTATGGAAAGCAGTATGGAGGTTCCTCAAAAAATTAAAAATAGGACTGCCTTATGACCCACCAATTCCATTCCTGGGTATTTATCCAGAAAAATCCAAAACATTCATTTGAAAAATATATGCACCCCTATGTTCACAGCAGCACTATTTACAATAGCCAAGGTATGGAAACAACCAAAATGGCCATCAAATGCAATTGGATAAAGACGAGGTGGTGCATATATACAATGGAATATTACTCAACCATAAAAAGGATGAAATATTACCATTTGCGACACATGAATGGACTTAATAAGGTATTACACTAAGTGAAATAAGTCAGACTGAGAAAGACAAATACTCTACGATCTCTCTTATATGTAGAATCTAAAGAATAAAATAAACAAACCAACAAAACAGACCCATAGATACAGAGAACAAACTGATGATTACTAGATGGAAGGGGGGTTGGGATGCCAGATGGGAAAGGAAAGCCATTAAGAAGTGCAAATTGATAATTACAGGAGAGTCACTGGGATGTGGAGTGCAGTACGGGGAGTGTGGTCAGTGGTGTTGCGGAGAGTGTGTGGAGTCAGGTGGGTGGTGGACTTTTTGGGGTGATCATTTCGTAAGTTATGTAGGTGTCTGACCACTACGCTGTGCACCTGAGACTAGAATAACATTGAATGTAAACTATAATTTTAAAAATAGTCATGTGAACGTGTAATGCATCCTGGGGAATATAGTCAATAATGTTCTAATGATTATGTACAGTGTTAGGTTGGGTAGTAGACTTGTTCATGTTATCACATTGTTTGTTATGTAAATGTCTGACCACTATGTTGCTCTGTATGCCTGAAACTAATAAAAAAATAAAATAAAAAGAATAAGATGTCCAACAATAAGTTCATTAGTCCATTTCATTAAGAATGAATGGTACTTAGGTTATGAAATTGAGTTATCACATTATTAAGAATTAATAATGGACAGAAACATGGTTCTTATATATCTCCTTATATAGTTGCTTCCTCATGTCCAAAAATTGTTTATGTCAAAGAATGTGTGTGTATGTGCCTGTACTTTATTTTAGTGCATTCATCTGATTTTTAAAAGAGCCCTGTAATATCAAGTAGATATTTTGAAAGTTTTTAACTGACTTGCTAAAATTTACTTAGCTTATGTGTCCTTTCTGTCAAAATCAATTGATTTTATTGCATTTTATGTGAATATGAAGATCAAATTGTGCGAACATTTTAACAGGACATATACACATTCTTAGGTTGTCCTTGCACACAGACTATCAAACTCTTTTCTGACCTGAAATCTCTTATGTGTCAGGTCGCTTCCAAATTTTTGTATTAAAGAAATATTATTGTTCCTACACCAAAACAGAGATCTGATTGCCATCTAACTTCTCTTGATTTGCTTCAGCAACTATTCCAATTCCTCTAGTGTCTTCCTGTAGTACTAAGAGACATCTAAAGTCAGAGGGTCATCATTCATTACCTTGTAATCTTTGCCCTGCAAAATGCTGATGCATTCAGTTTGGCATTTGCACAAGCTGCAGAACGTTTTTGGTTTTTTTTTCTGTTTGCTTAAGTTTTTCTTGAGATAAACATGGCAGCATCCTCACAGAGTTTCTCTACTTTAACCAGATGTTCACAGTTTAGTGATCTCCCTACTACAACTTAAAGTAATTATCGACCCCTTCAAATCTGACTTTTGACTTTCTTGTTGATTATGTAGTATTTGATTAGACACATCTATTACCTTTTCATAAGATATTTTCTTCCTAATAAGACTCCACAGAAGCATAGTCACCTTTATATCAGTCCGTCCCTTTCTTATCAGTTTCTGCTTCTGACATTTGTGATGGAAGTCTTCGTAGACCATTGTATCAGTCACTTTCTTTAGTTTATATCTACTCCATTTGAACTTTTAATGATTTCCAAGATTTTTTTACTATGTTCTCTCTTCTGAAGAATTCCAGATTCTTTTTTCTAGTCCTCACCTCTAGTTAATATCAAGCTAAATATTTTAGAACCAAAATGTGCTTATTTTTTATGTTCCTCCAATTCTCCGCAAATGTATTGTCCACGTTAAGCAGGTTTAAGCTAATTGAATAATGTTTGCATTACATTCTACTTTAGACACTGTTACATTTTCTGTTAGGTTTTTGGATTTTAAAGTATCCTACTTTTAACTTAACCTAGAAACTCTTCTTACTCTCCCTCTAGCCTTTGTTCCCCTCCTTTTGAAAACATTGCCCTATCAACCATCATTTCCTTAGCTACAATATGTTCTGTTCCCTTAGTTATTTTCTAATCATATATAGACACAGATTTCTTAGATTTTCCAAGTTTGCCAAGAGTTTACTCCAACCTTTCCTGTGCCTCTCATCTCTCACCAGTGACCCAGACAACCGTCTGATAAATTCACTGCAGTCAGGTAAAATGATCTACTCTGATTTTTGTGTGAGTTCATTTGCTCCTTTGATCATCGTGTCCCCTAGAAAACCTTAAATTAATTCAAATAGTTCTCCTAAGCAATATTAAGATTCTTTTTTTTTTTTTTTTTTACACTTTATGTTTCTTTGGAAGAGAGAGCAAGAGAGAAGATAAAATATCATTTGGACCAGTCTTGTCTTATCAAAAGTACTGTTATGGATCATTTTATATAACATTTCAGTTACTATAAAATTTCAAATGGCTTTAGAAAGTGAAAAGTTTGAAAAATTCTGATTGAGAAATTCTTCAAAATTTTGAACTGCATTAGAAAAGCACGATTAAAAATTTTTTGTCTATTAAACTAGAATAAATCAGTTATATGAAGGTTTAATTCTAATAAATTTTTAGGGAAGTTGAGTTTATTTAAGTGTAACTCTTTACTCTGTGATAAGTAAAATAATTGATTCCAGGTTATGGCAAATAGTGAAAATTTCTCTCTTTAGATACAAGGTTAGTGCAACAACACATTACCTTGGAATGGTACTGTGTATATTGATATAATGAATTGAAAATTAAATTATTTTATATTTATATTTTTAGTGGCTTAATTTTTATTCAAACTTGCCATATGTGGAATTATAATTTCTATCTATAAAAACTAGATTCTTGTTCATTTTTCCCTTTAATAGTCATATATAACCACATATAATAATAGCTGTGGGTGTTATCAAAATATTTTTCAAAATAATTTTAATCTATCAAAATGTTAACGTCGATATAACTCTTCATTTTCCCAAAGTATCAATAGGATTTACTTTGCACATTAAAGTTCATGAAAGGCTGTGCTCATAGGTCATCTATTTGCCAACATAATAACAGTGTGGAAATGTGTCATTATTATCATCCCCATTTCCAGGTAAGGAAACTGAAAGGTGAAAGTTTAAATAATTTGTCTACAATCACACACTGTGTTTGGCTTCAGTAAATAATTGAGCTTGAACGGTCCTATATCTTGTAATTTCATGTTATTTTCTCTAAAACTCAATGAAAATACATGTCACTACACTCCATGGTAACTGATACTACACAGTGGTAAGCTCTAGAAGTTGTGAATCTTAGAGACTTTAGAGAGAAACAGCTTGATTCCAAAAGTGGAATTATCAGAGGAGCGAAAATCAGACAGAAAGGGTTATTTAAAAATAAAATTAAATCTGTTCTCTGAAATAATAAAAATGTCCTGTGAATCAGAACATTACTACAGAAGTCCTGTGATTTTACTCCATAACCTCAGTGTTTCCACCCTTTAAAATTCACTATGTTAAAATATTAAATTCATTCTTCAGAGAAAAAAAAAATTTACTGTGTCTTCTGGCCCAGTATTTACAGAGACTTCTCACCATGAACGGTTTCAGTGCAATGATGCCACTCTCTGAAAAATGCAAATATTATTAGGCTAAATGTGATATTAAATTATGTGTCTCCATTATGTTATCTAAAATGTTTTAAACTTAGTATAAATGAAACATCGAACCCTTTGTACTAGACATAGTATCATGATTACATAAGGCCAATAGAATTAGTTTTAAAAATACGCGTAAGTCCAGTCATCAGGAGAATTTATAATTGAATTTAACAAATTATTTTTTCACTTTGAGATGATAGATAGATAATAGATAGGTAGATAGATAGATAGACAGATAGATCATCATCCTATATTTTCTTAAGGCCTTGGTATTGTCAGTTGTAATATTGCCCTCTCTTGTCCAGTGTATTACTTAGTAAATGTGTTATAGGATCAATGCTCTGTCAATAGATTCTGTTCTAAAAGTACTATTAGATCCAATGCAAATATAGCTTTGGTTATGTATACCTATTAATTTTTCTTTTTTTCCCTTTGTCTTCAAGTTTCTAATAATTATTCCAAATAACAAAATTACTATTCTAAGTCATTTCATCTCAGTTTCTTCATCTATAAAATAGGGCTTAGACCACTTTTGACCGCTTCCAACCTAACATTTTTATACATTTATGACTTTGTCAACTAAAAAATCCACAATATTGATTAACTATAATCATGAAAATAATTGCCAAGATATTGTCTTTGAAATGGGTCTACTTTTTTTTCCCTAAAACATAATGTTAAAATAGAATGTTTCAGATTATTTACTGAAATTTAGACATGATTTCAAATTACAAAATTATTTATTTTAAAGGGGCTTACATGACAATCTGTCCAAAGATTAACAAATGTATAAATCATAGAAGAAATGAACAAAAATGTTAACATTATATCACAAAGGAATAATATTTGGTATAATATCCCATTATGTATACCCAGTAAATATTATATTAGCTTCTTTATCCATAAAATGATATTCTCTTAGATTTTCATTTTGAAGTATACACAAGTTCTAATTTATGAATAAATTTATTTAAATGTTCTTAGCCAATTCCCATTTTCTATTAGGTTCAATCTTTGGAAACTGTTTATGGTCAACTAACCTTTTCTAAAAATGGAATTTCCTGTCATCCAAGCTAATTCATATATAGGTGACTAGTCAGTAACCCCAAAAAAGCCATTTGTGAGCATATGCATGCACTTAAATTATGGTAAAAATGTACGTATATATAGTTCATATATACATATTACATACACACACACACATACAATGTGTGATACAAAAATACAGTGAATGTTTAAATTAAAGAAAACAAAAAAACTATTACAGTAAAAGACACATTGCCATTTATCCCTCCCAAAATCCTCCCCCTCACTTTGAACACACTTATCCCATTGTTCTTGCCACTTTTGAAGCAGTTCTGGAAGTCCTCTTTCATGAGGGTCTTTACCTCATCCTCCATCATGACAATGCTCCGTGTCACACATCGCTTCTGGTATACGGCAATATCTGTCAAATGAAAACATTGTGGTGTGTCCTCATCCACCTTATTCACCAGATCTGATGCCATGCAACTTCTGGCTCTTCCCCAAAGTCAAAATGACCATGAAAGGAAATCGTTTTGAATCGATTCAGGACATTGAGGCAGCCATGACAGTGCAACTAAAAACACTCAGGAAAGAGGACTTCCAGAACTGCTTCAAAAAGTGGCAAGAACAATCGGATAAGTGTGTTCAAAGCAAAGGGGGATATTTTGAGGGGATTAATGTTAATGTGTCTTTTACTGTAATTTTTTTATTTAAATATTTACCATATTTTTTACCACACCTCGTGTGTGTGTGTTTGTATATTATAAATACACATATATATTTATGTACATTTACGCTTACTGATTCTGTATTTGTATTGATCTTGGTATTTTCTACTTACATGTATTCCTAGTTCTGTGTTGTCATTGTTAAAGGTGAGGAATTTACTTCATATACTCTACAGTACATTGCTTTCTAGAGATAATAGTGATGAAATTTGGACACATTTCTGATGAGGTATCAGCCCAAATACAGTTTTAAAAGTCTGGAAAGTAATTTGACTATCTATAAATTTGTAAAATGTAAAATCTTAAAAAGTTAATATTAGATTTTAGATTGTACACATTTAAGGATTTTGATTACTATTAAATATGGAGAAAATATAGGTCCTAAATGTACAATTTCATTTTAAAGAAAGGAAAGTTTGGCAATGGAAATCTCACAAAATTTAATTTTTGGAGAGTACACTTTCTGCTTGTTGAATAGCAGGGAAACTTATGTGAATATTTTTATCCTTGACAAAAGCATCTATAAATAATAAATGCATTTGCTTTGGGTGGGAGATGGAAAAATGACAATAACAAAAACAGTAGTCATGGGCCTTATACGGTGATTTTAAACATGCTCACATTGTTGCATTTGAATTTTACAGTAGCCCTGTTAGGGGAGTAGGATGCATGTCATCCTTCTTCAATGACTTATCTATAGTATTTTATCAGTGTGCTGGCATTTATTCCATAGACATTATTGTAGAAAGTCATTACTACTTGTCTATTCTTTATTAAATTTATATTATCGAATCTAAAACCTCTGCTCTAGTATATGACCTGTCTTTGAATCTAAAGGTAGCAGAACAAGATAAACAAATGGATGATAGTTAAAACAGGGTGTTGGACTTTTTATCGTAGGGAACTCAGTGAGAATGACAATCATTATGAAAGGGGATAACAATACTAAGCTTATTTTTTAGGGAGATCATTGTAACAGCCATATAGAAAATATAACAATCAGAAATATATTGGTAACAACGATCTTCAAAAAGACTCTTGATAGCATCCAGAAAGAAAAAAAAAAAAGGAGAAGTCCAAACTACAGAGGGTGGGAAGAAATATCAATTCTGATGATGATTGTGATGTACAATGGATGCCTAACACGATTGGGTTAATCATGTCATATAGCATTCACATCTGGACACTTTTGAGAGTAAAAGAGGTTTCTGTTAATAATGGAGCTGAATGACAGTTATAAACTGGAATTGTCCCTACCAAGGATGAATTCTAATTTAAGGCATGCTGGAAAGAAGAGTCAAAGAAGCCTTGAAGAATTTCAGTGGTGTAGATTGAGATATATTTTCTATAGGGAATTCAGGGGACGTTAGTTAAAGGAAAATTTAATGAGTTCTGTTTCTGGCCCTATGCATTAAAATAAAAATGTATAGCACACATTTTGAAATTAACTCTGTATCTCTAGAATTAGATATGTAATAGAAATATACCTCAAAGTTCCTGGCATACTGGCAATGGTTGCAAGATTTGAAGTAAATCACATTATCGTTTAAAAAAAAGGTAGAAAGGGAAGCAATTAACGGTTTAATATGTAAAGTGTTAGGGAAAACGGCTGTTCACAGAAGACAAAAGATAAGAGAATTTTAAGAAGCTCAGAGAGATAAACTGTCAAGTGTTGGGAAGGGCTGTATATAACAGGTAATAAAAATGGGCCTCTGAATTTGTCGTTTAGTTGGTCAATAGTGATCTTTGTGAAGGCAGTTTCAGTTGAATGACACAGAGGGCAGATTTTAACAGGATGACAATACATGGAGGAGTTGAATAATGCCCACTAGACATAATAAGAACCTGACATTTAGCTTTTACTATATGCTCGTTTATATTCTAAGCACTTTATATAAATATTCTCATTGAATTCTCAAACTGTTCTGATGAAAGAGTTATTATTATTAATCTTCATTTTTTCAAAGGTGGAAGGAACCTGAAGCACAAAGTGCTTGAACAATCATTGTGCCCAAGATCACTGCTACTAAAAAGTGGAATGTAGATTGAAACAACACAACCTATCTAGAGCCTATTCTTTTAACCATTGAGTGTTAGTTATTTTCTCATTCATTAAGAGTAACCAACACACAACAGTTAAGAGACTCGGCTCAAACTTTTCACCCTTCCTTTGAGTTATGAAATTGTAATAATCTCTTCAGAACGTGATTATCGAAATTCACTTTCCCCAAATCCCATGCAGTCCTCAAAGTAGTAAAGCTGTAGCAAGTTCTATGGATCTACATCAGCATTGCTTAATTTCCAATTTACTCTACCAGGAAGGCTCAATGGCATTGTAGTCATATTTATTCTATCTATCATAGATATTTATTCTATCTATGACCAAATGATATATGGGACAAAGGAGGGAAGACAGTCCCAACATGTAGTAACTTGAGGATTCCTGGACAGAGAAGAAAGGTCTTGAGTGATTTGTCATAGATAGACACTGAACACGTAGGAAAGAGAAACCGTCCATTTGGACGAGGGCAGCAGATTATGTTTCAAAGGGAAAGGAAGAAACTTTTTCAGATTTGACTAGGTTAGGCCTGATGCTGACAGCTGCTCCTGATTTGTGACCTTGAGCAAATCATTTAATTTTTCAGTCTTAATTTTCTTGTTTGTAAAATGAGAAGATCAGGCTAAGCGATCTCTAATGTGTCTTCCAGTTGTAACTCTTTTTTAAATAATTTTAAATATTTGCTTAGGCTGTTTCATTATTTTGTTTGATGATCTACTGTCTGTGTCTGTGTAAAACAAAGACTCTTTTATTGCCTGAGGGCAAAACCACATGAAAATATTAATTGGGTAATGAAATGGGTCCTTGAGGTTTTACATGAGATCTTTTATTTAGTCATGCTGTAGAAGTGTATTTTTACATTTAATAACCAAAAATGTTATTAATACAGTTTCTGTTGTAAAATAATGCCACCCACTTTTGGGATATCATTCTTCCTGAACTTGATATCCATTCAAATAATCACAAGCATAAAGTATATATATATATATATATATATATATATATATATATATATATATATATATATATATATGTAATCATTCCTGCGTTAGTGTCTTTCTTTTGGAGGGCTGTCAGGTGAAGTTTACAAGAGCAATGGATTCATCTGACCTTGTAATTACAAGGCTTGTAGCATTCTCTTCAAAACTGGTAATTATTTCTTTTTAAAGTAGCTTGTTCTTCAAGACTTATTCTTCCAGTAAAACACCAAGACACAAAATGTGTTCTTTGAGAATATCGGTTTGTCCAGTGATTACGGCCAAGTAGAGAGGGGCAAATTAAGACTCCCTGTGACGATTACTGGTGGGACTGTGTCAGATGGTTTGGATGTTCATTCTGTGGTTGTTTCTCTGACACTTTCTGAGAAGCTCAATTCCTTGAGTGATAAAATGGAAATGGACAACTTTTGTTGATTCCACTTCATTTTTCCCCTTTCGGGGAGAATTCTGAATATAAGAAATCAGAACTTCTGGTCCAGTGTTCTTGATTGCTTTCTAGTGATTCAGACTTAAAATAAGAGGTAACACATCTTTGTATCTGGACATACCAACTGGAGAGTCTTACAAATTCGGATACAGATTAAAGAGAAAAAAAATGATACTTGGTTTGCCTTTGGAAACCAGTTTTATTTTAATATTGGTTTCTTTTTCATTTTGTTGTAACTTTGTTTCAATCCAAACTGAAGCATCTATTTGCAAACATGATAGTTAAATATATAAGGACTATTGCAGTAATTCTTACTAAGTGATTCTCAACTGTATCTTATGGCTATAGTGACATATATCTGTTACTAGATGGCCAAAAAATTATACTGTTGCTCACTTTATAACTGGACTAGGAGTCACCAACTGCTGACCCTGTCCTGGTTTGTACTATTTATTGCACTGCAAAAGAGATTCAAATTTAACTTTTAAAAAATAACAATAATGTGTATGGACTTGTTGGTCCTATGCAAGGACGAGCCTAGAACCTATGTTAGGTTCTGCTGCTGTTATTTTTAATAACTTGCTAAGAATATGCTGTATTGTTAAAGCAGCGCTTCTGGAGTATTGTTAAAGCATTCTGCCTCCTTCTCCGTCTTTGAACATGTCCTATTTCAGGTTTTCACAGCACAGCTGTCTAGGTATCACCTTCGCATCCATTCCCTGTACATACCCGAAACAAAAGTATTGCTGTGGAAGTAGGACAAATATATGCTGAAAAGTTGGCCTCCACTCCTACTGCGTTTTGCTCTCAGGTTTGATTTCCCTCACTCTCACTCCCCTCCCTAATCAGGCCTGCAACAACTCCTTTCAACATTTCCCCTTAACCACATCCCCAGGCATGCACTTCACTGAAAAATGAAAACTAATCAGTGGTCATCATGTATCCTGCCATTGCCAAATCGACCAATCAAACTGTATCCATGTTTTACCCATATTTTTGCCTTCTTTTCTAATGCAAAAGTACCACTATTTTAAAAGTTCCTTCTTAGAATGATGTTTCCCTCCATGCTCCTCTTTTAAGCAAAATTTCTTAAGAGTTGTTTATGCTTCCCTTGCCCCTTTCTCACAATCTCTCCTGATCATATTCCGATAAGCACCCACATTAAGCACTCCATTGAAACTCTTAATAAGAGCCTCATCCATCTGCATATTGACCAAAACATAGTCTGTACTTTCTTCTCATTTTATTCTGACTTCATAGCATCATTTGACAGTTGTCCATTCCTTAAAATACATACTTCTCTTGGCTTCCAGGACACCACACAAACCTCGTTCTCCTGCTACGTTATGAGCTACTATCTTTCCGTCTCCTTTAATATTTCTTCTTCTTTTCCTGGTCTCTGAGTGCTGGAGTGTCCCCTGGGTTTGGAGCTTGTTTGCTCTTATCTACAATCTTTCTCTAAATGATCTCTTATAGTCACTTCATTATAAACATCTTATGTTTCTATAACACCCAAATTTATAACACGAGTTCTGAATTTCTACCTCTTTCTTCCTTCCTTTCTTTCTATCTTCTTTTACTTTCTCCTTTTTTCCCTCCCTCCCTCTCTTCCTTCCTTCCTTCCTGCTTTCCTTCTTCCTTCCTTCTTTCCTGCTTTCCTCCATTCCTTCCTTCTTTTTTCATTCTTCTTTCCTTTCTTTTTTTTTCTTTGAGCTTCAGAATCTTTTAAATAGAAGCCTGAACACAATGTATTTTGATTTTTGCATAGCCATTGTTTTTACTCTGTAATGTGATTGATGAAGACCTCAGATAGAAGTAGTAGTAATAGTTTCTGCTACTGCTTTTCCACTGCCATTTCCTGGTTTACATGTACTTATATTAGTTGCATGATTATTAATCCCTGGTTTCTTTGCAGGGATCTTTTCATGCACTTGCCCATTTCCTGTGGTCTAATTGAGTTAAAACTAAATGTTATAGTCTCAAATTTCTTTCCCTGGATGCATCTAAGTTATAAAATAGTTCACAAAGTGCTGAAAGCAAACAGATAAAGGAGGACTCCACTTGTCACCCCCTATACATTGCAAAACTGCTACCCTGCTATTCTTAGGAGGCTGTGCATTCTTATATCTGACAAGTGACAACTCTGACATATGGTCGGCCAAAGAAAACGTAAATCTGTGCAGTAAATAAAAGTACAGCTCAACTTTTCTTGTCTTTTTGATACAAAAGAAGAATGAAGTAGGTCTGCTATTATCTTTTCACATCCCAAAGCACCTATCTACCTTTCATAGTCTGTAAGGTGTGCGTACTAGAGTATGCTGGTGAATTAAACTCAAAGTCCTTTGTCTGGCTTCAAACTTCTCTGTGACATGATTCTCATCTATTTGTCTTTGTACAGACAGTACGTATGTGGAAGTATTTCTCCCCATCTCCTGATCGAGCCCCGTTTCCTAAATCTGTGCTTTGGTCCTTGTTATGTCTCTATTGATGCCTTGTCAGCCACAACATGAGAGCAATAGTATCGCTCACTCATCTTTTGCTGCCTCACATCTGGCATGACTCACAAAGCGTATGGGTCTGATTGAGAATTCATGATTGACGTTAGTCTATTGGTTGATAGAAAGACCACCATCTTTCAAATCAGTGAGATTTTTACCCTAGTATTTGCTATTCCTTCTTCCATTCCTGAATGGACCAACCACAATATTACTAGTACGTCAGTAGAATTTATTTTCCTTTCTCTTTGACATCTTAAAAAACGTATCCGTTATATATTCAGTATTTTTTCATAAAAATGGTAATTATTTGGACAAATGAATCAGTAGATGAACAAAATATTCTGGAGTAATACACATAACTGAGGTTCACAGCTGTGTTTTTTTGTTTTTTTTTCATATAATATTGTTTAGTGTCCATCATACATTCTGATGTGTTATATTTGTTTCTAATTAAAACCTCATCAAGTAGTTCTGGTGAAAAAAACAATCTTGGGTAAAATCTATTACTATAAGTTCATGACATCCAGGTATATATAATGTCATATCAAAAATCCATGATACATTGGGCGGCCCGATGACTCAGTTGGTTAGAGCACAAGCTCTCAACAACAAGGTTGGCAGTTCAATTCCCACATGGGATGGTGGGCTGCACCCCCTGCAACTAAAGATTGAAAACTAAACTTTATTCTTTGGTGATAAGCTCTCATTTACCTCATGATATAATAATTTTAGGAATCTCTGTTCAGCAACTAACTGGATTTTCTCAGATTTATGTTATCGTCCTCTTAATTTTTCAATTTTTTTTTACATTTTTTAATATAATTTCCTTTTACTCCATAACATAAACATCTAGCAGGTGAATGACTATTTACATATTGTTTTGATCACTGATTACATTTGATTTGATATATATATATATATTGTTTGTTTTCTCTATGTATTTTAAGACATAAAATTTCAGAAAATAAGTTTGATGATTGTGTTTTCTACTTGTAAGTGGAATTCAAAAAAATAGAATTTTAAATGTAGAATACATAATGTGACAAAACTGAAGAATAACACATTCAAACTGGTCATCAGTTATAGAAATAGCATTTACTTTAAAAAATAAACAAAATAATAAAGTATAAATATTTTCTGTAACTCTGGAATATTAACAAATTTTAAGTTGACCCATCAATATTTTCTTTTGGCATTGCTCTCCATAGCTTGTTTTTGAATGGATAAGATGTTTTTATGCACTGCATATGATATACATACTGATATACCCAGCCCATTTGTAATGAAAAAAAGAGAAATTATTTCTAAACTAAACAACTAGTTCTCAAAATAAACAACTAGCTAGATAAATATGGCACAAACTATTACTTTGGAATGTTGTCTAATATTTTTAAAAGACTGATTACTAAGCATTTACATTGTAAATCACAATGAACCAAAGATACTCACAGTTAAATAGATAGTTAACTCACCTGCCCCGGCATCTATACTGGCAATTAATTTAATGAAACTTAACAAACGAAAGAAGGGGAAATTATTAGTATGAAAGCCAAATGAGACATGGGTTAACTGAGTACATGAATTTTGAAAGGGGCATAAAAGCTCTCATGGCTACATTTCTTATCTAGATTTGCTGTAGGTTAATAGACTAAAAAATGTTTCTTTGTGGGAAATGTTTGGCAAAGGAAGAGGAAAAACAGAAAGATCATGACTTCATTCCAAGTCCTAAAGAAAAACAGAACTGCAAGGAACAAAGATCTGAGACTCTCAAGGCTGTGTTTATAATATACTACACTTAAATTAAGAATCACAATAAAACTGAACCCCTAGACTCATTTTTACTCAGGTTTTAACGGTTGAAAGCCACTTGTTATATGTCAATTAGAAAAAAAAAAATGTTGATAAAGTAATTTATTTTTACACTTACCTTATGGAAATTATTTTCTCATTCTATTATCAACCATTCAGGGCTAACATATACATACATACATACATACATACATAAATGTGTGTATTTATTTGTGTGTATGTTTGTTTATACATACATATAAACAAACAAACAAACAAGCTTACAGTTCCTCAGTGGAATAAAATTAGTACCAAACTCTACGTAGCATTTGAAGTACTCAAAAATAATGACATTTCATTGTGTGGCATTGATCTTGCATATTTTAACTTTGATTTCAAAGGAAATCTTGGCAGGCAATTAACCTACATATAAAGATCTACTTAATAGGGAGCTCTTTTTGAATTACTAATAGAATTCCTTTTCTCCCCAGCCATCTATTGAGAACCCGTCTCTTTAAATGTGAACTATATATTCCATACTTTATTAGCATCAGCTCTTTCAACTGTCCTTGGTGTCTAATGTTACATGAGCCCTCCATAGAGGTGTTTGTCCTTTCTCTTTCTTAGGAAATTTATTCTGTATAAAGGGAAATAGCTGAAATACCAAGGCCTGTTAAAAAATGCCAGCATCTAAATATATGTCTCAGTGCCTATGCACCTTATCAACTAAGAGTGGATGACAAGAAACTGAGAATAGAGGGACTACAATGAGATAAAAATAGACATTAGTTAGTATTGTTTTAGGCAAACAGACATTGTATATCAAGAAAGATTAGTTATTGATCAAGAAACTTAAGGATGTAAACTGAGACTACGATGAAACTTGGTTCAATGGCCACGTGTCTAAGAGAAAAAGTTGGGAAAGTACCAGCCTTAGTAAGAATCATACCTTGACCTAAGTTTCAGTAACATTTGGCCTAGGAAACACTATGTGTCCCTCCTTATATCCTAGGGCTGCATTCAATATTCTCACAAAATAATTAGCAGCATCTATTGTAACTCTGTCCAACGTTTCCACTCCTGCATTCAAGAACATTTTGTCATATCCCATATTTTGAAACTTACATTCCAAATACTTCCCTAGACAAATCTATCTTAGCCAAATGAGTTTATTAATTTTTCCTTAAGTATACCTTTATCAGAATTTCAACTCTATTTATTTCTTCTTGCCCTATGCCTTCAATTCTAAATTGTACAGTGGTTTATTGTTATTAAGTGCACTACTTTTCAAAGGTATTTCTGATAAAGTTTATTTTGCTAGTTTCAAGCCATTAATCCACCTTTTCAATATTTAGGAGAAGGGACTAGGGTATAGCATCCTGACTGTGCCATTCAAAATGCTGCCTATTTCTTCAACACACTGTCAGATCTAACTGGATCATGCTTTCTCTATCTTCGTGTCTAATGAAACATGCAGTAATTCAGGTGTGAAGTGATAAGACTTAGATTAAACCAGTGGTAATAGAAATGGATATTATATAATCTAAAGTAAATAGAAGAGATGAATCAAAGATTTAAAAAATGATTGTGAAGCAAGAGAAAATATGTTTGTGGGGATCGAGGGAGCTACATTATATAAAGAAAAAGTGAGTTCCATTTAAACATTACATTTGAAGAGATGTATAAAATTATATTTGGCAAAAGTTCTCTTGATAATGGGCATATTACTATAATTATGTATTTTTACGTACATAGTAATATGTGGGATTTCATATATAAAACCATGAGTTCTCTGCTTTATAGGCAATACATGTCCTGTTACGGACCCTGATCATGACCTACATGCAATTCCATCATACAGGGCTAGAGATTAGGTAAGACATTCTAGCTAAAGATGGTCTATAAAGTAATATGAACATAAAAGTGGCAGCTGAATGTATGCAGGATAAGTTGTCAGTTACCAAGAAGAGAGAAACAGTGATAGTGACAACTACAGCCAAGAATTATGCTATTGAAACAAAGTTTTATTTTTGTATCAGTTAGCTATCATTGCATCCCAAATCACCCCAAAAGGTATGGCTTATCACAATACAAATTGATTATTTCACCAAGTTCTGGAGTTATCTCAGTGTCTCTACTGAACGAGGCCACATATGCTGGAACTCAGGTGGGCTCACTCATGCAACTAGTCAACTGGAAAGTCAGCTGAAGATTGGCAAGTCTAGCACGGCCTCAGCTGACTAAGGTGATTCAGTTCTATGTGGTCTCTTTTCTCAGACAGGCTTGTGATCATGGGAGGGGCAGGATATCAAGGGAGAAGGTGCAGAAGTGCTCAAGACTCCCGAAAGGCCTTGGCTCAGAACTGGCACACTGCATTTGATTCGCCAAAATGAGAGTCAAAGGCCAGCCCAGATTTAAGGGGTGAGAAAATAGACTGCACCTCTTGATAGAAAGATCTACAGTTATGTTGCGTAGGGCAGGATACAGGGAGGCCATAATTGGGGCCATTAATAGACTTACTCTGCATGTCACACAATATATAGATTATGGTAGATAAAGGGAGGACACACATTCAAGGAGATAACATTGCTTGATGAAAGCTTAACAAATTGCAAACTGAAAGTGGCTGAAAAATTGATTAAAAAAAAAACACCTGAGCTTTGACAAATGTCCGGGAGAGTGATAAAGATAAACATTACATAGCAAGAAATTTTGATTGCAAGATGTTGAATTAATGCGTGCTGACCACTTCATAGCTGGAAAGACAGCAGACTTTTTTTTTCATATTATACATTTGAAAATAAGTAGGAATAGAAGAAGGGAAAGAAATATATATGAACAACTCATGTAGATTGTGTATACTTGGGAGGAACATAGCCTTAAAAAGGAAATATGACAATCTTTTACTATAAATAAAGGAAAGAAATGAAAGGTAGGTACAGAGAAATTAATATATCTATAAGGAAAGGAACTCCTCTTTGTTCTCGATGAATAGAGATCAGATGATAAATGCTTTGTGATGGAACAGATGGACATGTCTTTTTGTTTTAGTAAGATAATGATTAAATAAATGATTGTATAAGCTGTGTTTCTTAAACTTCAACATACATCAGAATCACATATAGGGCTTGCTAAAACCATATCAGTGGACTCACCCCTGAGGTTTCTGAAATCAGTAGGTCTGTAGTGGGGAGCAAGGTCTTATATTTCTAGTAAGATCCAAGTGATGCTGATATTGCTAGTCTGGGGGCAGTACTTTGAAACTTGGTGAAATCATGCGTTTGATTTCTGTGAAAGCGTTATATATTTAATAAATATAAAAATAAATGCAGCTTTATTTTATATTATTAGCTTATAAAAAAGTTTTATTCTCAACAATCTACAAGTCTGAGTTATTATAATATGGCTGCAGAAATATAGCATTGAGATTTTCAGATTGCAAGTGAATGATGACTAAGATAAATATTACTTGAAATACCCTCTAGGTTTGGTAACACATTGCAGATAGGGTCAGATCTACTCCACATCCTTTCATGCTGGGTTCAGTTTGAAGGGGCAACACCTACCTGGAACATGCTGGGCTCAGAGACGTTACAACAGCAATAAAAGGCACATCAAACCTCAGACTCACATTTCAATCCTCTGTTTCTGTCATGTCCACTAATGTCCCACTAGCTAAAGAAAGACACACGGCCAAGCGCAAAGGGGTAGGGAAGTACCGTCTACTACCAGGAATCCATGGCAAAGTGTGGATATGTTATTCCATCAAGAGAGGAAGTGAAAATGTAATTGAGAGCAATGACAGTCATTAATTAGTATCTTGTCTTAAAAGACAGTTTCACTCCATTTCTATAACACTTTTCTCAACTCTGAAGGGTTGGCTTAGATGATCTATAAGGTTCTGTTCTGTTCTATCCTTTAAGAGTCTGTACTATTCTGATGGTCGCTGTGTTACAAAGTACTTGTATGTGTATGGTATACTACTGAATAACCTATGAAAATCTATAAAGAGAGATCATCAGATACCGTCCTACAATTTAGATTATTTATGTGGAATCTGTTACATTCATTATTCTTATGTTGATACAGTGGCTTCAGAGCACATGCAGAAACATCTGTGACTCTTTGACCCTTACCATTAGGTAGATAAACAGGTAGGCATTATTGAACTCACTTGGCAGATGAGACACTGAAGCTCAGGGTTCAAGTTGCCTGTTCAAGTTTGCACAACAAGAGCCAGAGCTGGAATTAGAGCTAAGGCCTTCCCCTGCTCCACTGCTCTGTTTCTTATACCATGCGTCAAAATATCATGCTACATTGTGTGGGGAATGCAAAAGTCTATTACAAATAGTTGTTTCTGCAAAACATTTAACTTCTTCTCTGAGCATAGAAAGTGCAAAGGCATGAGAAATAAAAAGGAAATAAATACATAACAATGCATGCCATTAAAAAATAGGAAAATAATAGAAGAGGTCTCCCCAGGTAGCCTCTGATTGATTTCAATAAGTGATAGAATTCTAGAGAAAAACAGATTAGAATAGCTGGAGGAAATACCTCATTACAGTGTTTTAGAAGAAACTTTGGAGCACTCCTGTGAAAATGAAGAGCATAGTAAATATAGTCTCATAAGTAGTCATGGATTCCTCACCCCATCACATGAACTTGTATGTAAGACGAACAAAGAGCAACATCTTAAGGATTAACCCTCAGAAACAGTAAGTTTTGACGGGGTGGGGATATCAGTGCCCAGTAGAAAGTGCTGCTAGGAAGGCAAGCCCGCTGGGGACACTGCCGCACGGGACACCGGAAAGACGTAGACAGGGGACCTTGGACAAAGGAGAGCATGGGAGAGAGGTCTCCCAGGCTAGTTCCTCACTTCTGGATGGACATAAGGCAAGGCCTGCTTAAGGCCTATCGGGAAAAGAAGAGGTTTATGGTGTGTGTGTGTATGTGTGTGTGTGCAAAAGCACGTGTGCATGTGAAAGAGGTTGATTCTGTATGTGCTTTAAACAAATATGTAACTTAAAAGCACATTAAATACTCACTTCCTCTGCAATTGCAAGTGCATATAGGAGAATAACGCAGGGCCGGGGAGGAGGTGGGCTTGGAGAGGCACTGAGAGAGCTGCGAGAGAGAACATCAGAGCGTCCCTCCAGTTACTCCGTATTTTACCTTGTCATGTAAACCCTGCTAATCTGCTCGGTTAAATTATTCAAGTCCTCTGTCTATATTATTTGGATTATCAAATTTTAACCATTCTAAAGGTTTATCTTCTCTGATGCCCTAGCGAGAACACTCCATATGAAATTAAGAGAACAGGAAAGTGTGGCTGAAACACACAGACCATAATCAGTTGGGCTCTGAATAGAGAGAATCTGCATATTATCAAGGGAACCGTGCTAAACTGGACTTAATGGCGACCTTTCTTCATTAGTACAAACTCTGATGAATTACTAAGTGAAACTGTTGTCAAAATAATGTATGACACAGAGTATAATGAAGAAGATAAACATATGTGTAGGCCAGAAACTACATCTAATAAATTAATTAGAAATAAAGAAGGTGGTAATATTTTAAAATAAAAGGGTGCAAATCCACTTATGGAAAGTGGTTCTGCGATGGTCCTTCTGCTCATTACTCAAGTAGGTCCCCAACTGCTACTAAAAATCATTTTGTATTAGAATAATTGTATATGTAGAAACATTATCTAAATAGCTTTGCTGTTTCCTCAGAGATATTGGGCAGGGTTAGATTATTTGTTCAATGTTATATTCTATCAAGGAATTACTGGAGAAAAAGCTGTTAAATTTTTAATTTCTGCCAGAACGCTTTAAGTGTCAGAGTGATGAACTCTTAAGACCCTGGCAACAGATTAAATAACTTCTTTAAATATGGCTTGACATTTATTTGAAAGAGGTGTATATTTTTCCTCTTTTATTAAGTTATGGTTGTCACCACATAAAGATGAAAATAATATATTTTCAAAAGGCCACATGTACAATAAGCAGACATCAGGTCTACTCAGTTGGTTGAAAAACTTGCTTTTCTCAGCAGGTTGACTTCTTAATTATCTTACCCTTTTAGAGCTCTACTATATATCTTGCTTAATGATCTAATTATATATTTTTATTTCCCCTAAATGGTACTGTTGTTTCTTGTATGTGTTTCTGCCATTAGGTAAATTAAGGTGAAAGTGGTAGGCAAAGCTTACCTTAGATCTTGGTCACCTGTTCTTGATTTCCTTGGAGATAACCCCTTCATCCATTCCACTGCACTCCTCAATTAAATAGAAATTTGAAAAGGAACTATTCAGTGCATTCTTACTAAGTTTAAAATACTACCAATTTTGTATTGTTCATTTTAACATGGAGCAGATGAATGGATTTAAATCATCAAACTTGAATCCATAAAACACATAAAAGAAAGAGCTTAAGGGACAAAAGCTTCTGAAGACAAGCATGGTGAGTCACAATGCTGGCCTCCGGCTAACCCTTCCTTAGTAACTAGATGGAACTGGTGTTACATACAATGCAGAGATTTGGGGACTAAGGAAGTCTGTGTAGTTTTATATGATTTCCAGTAGGTTGAGTATCTCATAAATGAATTAAGTTCAAACAACAAAAAATAATAAGAGTGTTTTAAAATATCTTAAGAGTGCAACAGTCTATTAAAGTAGCACACTGATAGTTATTTAAACTTAAAATAGTAAAGGTACATTGACTGGAAATGATGTACAAAGTAGATCTGCCTACCACAGCAAAAAGAACATGCCACACCTTTTGATGTCACCTAGACTCTAACTTCTGTGAAATTTTATGGCACTCAGACCCAAACCTGGTCTATAATGCAAAGTATACTTGCAATGCACTTCTGAGGAAGCTCTTAACTCATTCATATTTATCTTAAACCTCAAATACAAACCAGCTACAATCTATAGTTTTACATTTTCTGTAGACATTTCTGTAAATGCAGAAATTCTCTTTATAAATGAAATTTATAACACTATTATCATCTAGCAGAACTGAAGAGAAGCATCTCAGATATTCATCAGTTTCCAGCTCTGGATACTTCATTAAATCTCTGAGTTTTTCAGTTGCCAGCTGGGGCTTCACATCTCAGATACACTGTCAACATGGGCAAAAAGTGCTGCTTTAATAAGCGCACGTTTGTTTGTGACCCTCTGTTGAAAGCCCTGTCAGAGCTTTCAAGCTATTCTGGTGGTAGCTTTCTACAGAGAGATTATTTTTCAAACTTAATCTAAACGTTTAATATTCCAATAAATTTATTTCACATTAGTTGTTTTCCAGCACATGACTTTCCTTGGAATAAAACAGGATTTGAGAAATAGAAGGCTTGGGTTTGAGATCTAGTTCTATCATTTTTCTGGTTGTATGATATTGATCAATTAGCTTTTCCTAGATCTGTCTTTCTGGTCCCAACCTGAATAGCAGCTCTGGGGGCCCCTAAAAAGCAAAGAGTTCCTCTGAAGGGAATAATAGACCTTGTCATTATCTTCAGGGCCACTAGCTGACTGTTTACACTCTGAGCTATAGAATTGAAGTATAAACGTTTCCGCTACTGGTCCCTTTATCACTGCCCTGGAAGTGTCCTGGATGTACACTCTTCTGGCTAATAAATAATGACAATCGCATTGTAGGTAGGAAGTGTTGATTTCACCCCACTGGGCTGCTGCTTGGACATTCCACTGTAGATGCAATCCTTCTAGCACCACCTTTTCCTCACCTCCCCAAACGTGTCTACATTGTTCTTATCAGACTATTAAGTTGCCAAGTTGTATGAGCCTCAACGACCCATAACAGAATACCATAAAGTGTCCCCTGACCCTCCAACTAAGAGGTGTCTTTCCATATGTGAACTCTACATCATATCCAATTGATGCCATTAAATTCACCCTTGTTTATGACATGAATGTTTATTGACCGTGTGAATTTCCATAGTAGATTTGAAGACCCAAATTTTGTTTTCTGTGATGTTAAGGACTATGTTTGGAAAGTAGCTAGCACTGAATAAATAAATGTTGAATAAGTGAATAAAAAATGGACAAATGCAAAAATTATATTTAGAATACTCTTGAAATACATTTCTTTATGAAAAAAGGAAACATAAGACTAAAATTAACTTTCTAAAGCTGACCTCCTAGTAAATTTTAATTCTGTTTGCATATAACCTAAAAATGCCGGTCCACTAAAAGCTACTGAAGAATATGACAGATTCTCCCCAGAGATCGAATTTAATTCAATTTTTACTACCAAGTAAGGCCTGAAAAAAAGGTAGGTTAGGCATCCCTTCCATTAATATGAACTTTAAAAAATTGGTATGTATGCCCAAACATTATTCCAACTAAGAGTTGAGTTCAAATAACTTCTAAAATATCACATTTTTTAAATGGCAAACACACACACACACACACGCACACACACACACACACACAAATCTTGAGTTTAAGATGCCATACTCCCATTTAAGACTAAATACTAAAATTAAACAATGATACCATTAAACTATTTTATAAGTGGTCAAATGCCAGCTTGTATGACAAGTAATAATTTTATGCATGCTCATTTAAAATATCACCATATCTTATGGTTTAAACATTATCAAATTAGACCAAAATCATTCATATTTTAGACTGCCCCTCCAAAAAAAAAGTGAAATCTAAATACAATGGTTTTCTTCTTTTTCAAATCAATGTCATTAAGTAGCTTGGGGATAGGTTTTCTCTTTCTAAAGAAGAGGGGGCGTCTTGCATTTTAAAACACATACCCAACAGAAACAGACTCGTAGATACAGACAAAAACTGATGGTTGAGAAACCGGAGGAGGGTTGGAGGACTGGGTTTAAAAAGTGAAGCGATTAAGAAGTACAAATGGTAGTTTCATAATAGTCATGGAGATGTAAAGTACAGCATAGGGAATATAGCCAATAATATTGTAATAACTATGTGTTGTGCCAGGTGAGTACTAGACATATGGGGGGAATCACTGTGCTGTACATCTGAAACTAATATAATGTCAACTGTATAGAAAAATAAAAATGAAAGAGTTCTGAAAAAAAAAGCATATACCCTTCATTTTATTTTTAAACATATTCATGTGAAAGAATTTCTGAGCTGTAGGAATATTTACTTGATTACATTTTTAATCCAGGTGTCTGTGAAATTATTTTCAGAATCTTAAGTAGATACTCATTTATATTGCACAAGGGACTAATGTATTTGAAACTGTGACTGGAATTGGATGATAAATTTAGCCGAAACTTCGCCTTCCATGCACTGAAAGAACAAACTCCCACGTTCACCCCTAAGAGGCTCTGTGGCAGATACTTTTTCTTTTATTCCACTTTTTACAAAGTCCTTTCCATTCCCATCACTTTTCTATGTAGTCTTTCAACAGTTAACTGAGACTTGCTTTTGCTTTTCATATGAACTTATAATATAATTACTAAATAAAAAGTAAGAATGATTGTCTTATTAAATAGTCAATATGAGATAAAAAGCCAATTAAAACCCCAGATGGAAGTGATGCAGAAGAAAATAGCATAAATAGATAAGAGTAATTAGTTGATTGGTTTATAGATCGAAAGTTCCCCAAGGGATGATTTAAATGCACATAATGGTCCAGAATGCTGAATTTTGCATTTGGGAACTTTTATTGAACTAAAAGATCCTTAGATGGCTATGCTCCCTCTTGGCTTCATATCCAAGTCAGACTCAACCGGTAAATTATTTCAATCAGGGTCTGGAATAAACTGCACACAATAAATTCACTTCAGAAGATCTCTGTCAACTCAGCTGGAGGCTACCCTTTATAGATACTAAAGATCAGATACAAAGCCATAATTTTAGGGAAAAGGCAGAATTCTAGTGGCTCAATATTTGACAATATATTTATTGTTCTCTGTAGAATTATAGTCATTGTGTGTGTATGTGTAGATTATAGAATGATACAGCCCGCCTGACTAGCTGCGCTTGTAAAGCATGACAACAGAGAAATCGGTGTCATGTAAGACTCCCCTCTCTTTCAGCTGTTCAGAATTAATAATGGAGTTTTCCAAGTGTTATATTATAAAAGAGATCATGATCCACAGATCATCTGCTGCACATATTCTGGGGCAGAAGTAAGACGAAATAAAAGAATAAAAGGTAGACAGGAGACCTAGTCAAGATGTACGCGTCTTATACATAGGAGCAAAACTATTTTATGTTTTAACAATAAAATGTAATACTTTAAGTATGAAGCGAATTGAATCATATATTGTTAGCTCAGTTTCTTGCTAGTTACAAATACTGAACAGGTTTTTTTGTTGTTTTTGTTGTTGTTTTCATAAAAATGAAGGAGTTAGGATTTTCTTGTCTTTCAAAAAATCTAAAACTTATTATTAAACCAACTTTAGCCTTGGTTTTAGTCTGTTCAGAGTGCTATAACTGACTGGGTGACTTAAAAAAACAAATATGTATTTTCTGGCCGTTCTGGAGGCTGGGAAATCCAAGATCAAGGTGCTAGCAAATTTGATTTCTAGTAACAGCTCTCTTCCTGGCTTACAGAGAGCCACCTTCTTGCTTTGTGTTCCCATGACCTCCTCTTTGTGTACAAGCAGGGGGCAGAGAGAAAGCAAGTTCTCTGTTGTCTCTTCCTATAAAGACACTAATCCTGAATCAGGGCCCCACCCATATCACCTCATTTAACCTTAATTACTTGCTGAGAGACCCCAGCTGGAAATACAGCCCCTACAGATTGTGTTTCAACATATGAATTTGGAATGAACAAACATTCGATTCATAAAACCTAAAAAGATATTATTTTGTTCTCCTGTACTTTCTCAATTCTCAGTGTTATGCATTACCCCTTACATGGCCTATTGCTTCGAAAACCAACACGTATTGTTTGTATGTGTGCATTTGTATTTTGATGTTCTCTGCCTTTATATAAATTCAAAATTTCCAAAGCCAAATTTATATTTACTATGAAGAGCCTGGCTTTTCTTATCTACTTTTTTTTCTCTTGCATATCATCTTCCGTCTTCTACATAAATGGAATAAATTGCACAATAGATACTTTAATTTCTTTTACATGTTTCTCAATTCTCTAAAGTTGGTTTATATTCATTTGAAACTTCAAATTCTATCTTCTTAGAAATATATATTCAAATATGATTCCAGAAGACACATCTTGCAGGTTGATTAAATATTTATTTCCGTTGAATATAAATCATAAAACTGTTGAAGAAATACAGAAGGTAAGAAGTAATTATTATAGTCCATTGGAGAGACTTGGATATCAATCCCAGGGTAGCCACTTTGTGGATGTTTGACCTAGGGCTGGTTACTGAGCCCACTGAGCCTCTTTTTCTGTATCAAACAAACATGAAAGTTATATAACAATTGTCTTACCCATGCATAGGCTTGTTGCCAGGATAAAATTAAACAGTATATATGAAAAATACCACACAAAAGTTAGTTATTAATCAAAGAAGTAATTGAGCAAAAGTATAGGGTTTTTTTTTTGTTTTTTTTTTTAATATCTTATTTTTCTTCAAAGGAAATGTAAACCTGAAGAAATATAGAATACAAACTTTCACGTGTTCAAAAAATTAAGCTTGACAGAATTCTCTCCCACTTCTATCAGGTCATGAAAATTTCTTCTTATATTTTTACTTACATTTTACCTATATTTTTATCTAACTTTCAAATTTAGCAGCTGCATGCAAAATATTTAGAATTATCAATTTTGAATTATTTTTGGTAAAGATTTTAGTTTCACCGGAACAAATTTAAGGAATATAAATAACATACTTTTTTGTATTACAATGGCCTTTCTACAATCGAATGAGAAATAGACATTCTGGTCATTTTGTACATTCGTTTAAGATCCCCCAACCACCAAAAAAAAAAAAAAGTCCTCTTTAAAATTTGCAAGAAGTAAGGGATCATTAAAATGGTCACATATTGGTTAAAGGAAATCTAACGGTTTAATGAAAAAAAAACCTTTCTGAGAAGTTTGCTCACTGACCCACACATGGCACAATTAGCAAATAAGAAATAGGGGTGTCTCATTGTACTTCTGAAAATCAAACCCAAGGATTATCAAAATCACCCTCACAATGTGTAAGGGAAGTTTGCTTTTTAAGTGGGCCAAAGGGATTTCACACATGGTACTTACTGGGTTTTCCCACATTGTATTCTTTCTACTTGGGGAATTTAGATTTCTGTGTGACTGAGGATTCACAGATTTTCCACAGCTTGATGAAAAGCAGAGAGAAGGAAAAAGATGATATCCTCCTGAATCCTGGATCTCTTGTGTCTTTACATTAACCTATGTGATTGACTTAAGGCATGTTAATTTTGAAATAAGATTTTCTAATTTTTCCCCACTGTTAAGATTGCCTTTAACTTCTGAAAGCTAACTTCTGTGAAAGTTATATGAATTCACAGGGTATTTGAAAGTATTAGTTGTGCAAAAGAGGTGTTTTCTTACAAAGTTTCATATGAATTAAATGTGTATTTTTCAAATGAGATTTAAAAACACACAGAAGCAGGTATTATTTAAGACATTGGTGCTGTGAATCCTCTTAAAAAATAAACCTCTTGTGGGTGGCCGGTTAGCTCAGTGGGTTAGTGCACTTTGCTAATAACACTAAGGTTGCTGGTTGGATCCCCACATGGGCCACTTTGAGCTGCACCCTCCTTAAAAAAATAAAATAATTAAATAAATAAACCTCTTGTGAGGTTAAAAAAAAAAAAATGTGAAGCAATAGTTTAGTCTGTTTGGGGTTATCTAAGTGTTTAAAAGCAAGACTTGCCTGGATTTAATTTCTTTCTTGATAAGTGAGGAGCAAAAACAGTGGGAGTGAGTTGCAATGGCCAAATCAGAACAGATAGTTTAAACCACACTCTGAAGTCAGTATCGGACATTGGGGAGGGGGAGGGGGGGTGGCGTATACTGAGGACAGTCCAGAGAGACAAACTGCCGAGAAAGTGAAGTGGATATTTGCAGCAACAGAACAGTTTCTGTGGTTAGAACAAGTGTGGTTCTCAGACATAATAGCAGCACTCCTGGCAGAATTTGGGGAGGTTGATGTGTGGGAGTTCTTAGCTCCCAGAAAACTCTGTTATCCACCCTCAAGCAGGTCCTTAGGACTACTACACTTTGTTTATATGGATTGCAACACAATCTACTCTCTTTTAATGTACAGATGGTAGTACTAGCCTTTATCATTCACATAATAGTTTGCAAATATTTTTTTAAACTTATGTTCCACAAAGTCTCTCTTGTGTTCCTGGCAAATCATCTCTAGGACTTTAGTATGAATGAACTGATCAAGTAACTATGAAAAACACTTGACTACCTGGCTGCCAGGAAAAGACAAAGGAAAGGCAAAGAGAAGAGTACAGAAAAGAAAGTTTATTATTCATCATTTATCCATCCACCCATGTGGTGTTCTCTATGTGCTGACACACAAAAGCATGATCCCAATCTGCTTGCATGAAAATCACAGCTTCATAAAAGAGAGCGATATGAAACTAACAGACACATAATATTTACAAATTGTGAGAAGAGTGGAAAGGGTTGATCAGGGATAGCCTCTGAAGAAGGAATATTTAATGTGAGACTTAACTCGTAATATATACTTCCTATGGTCTCAGATCCTCAATAGGAGGTGCTATTATTATCCACAGTAATTACTCCTTATCATCATCCATAGTTTATAGATGAAGAAACAAAGATGTCAAGAATTTGGAAGGCTATCCAAAGTCACATGTTTTCACCAACAATGGATTTAAAACCAGATACCTGGCTTTAGCGTGCCTAACCACTGCACACTACTGCCTCACAACTGAAAGGCGAAGAGATAGCAGTCTGGCAAGTGTCCAAAGCAGAGAAATCTGAAGATAAACTTCCAGCTCTCAGTCTTGCATAAATTTGCTGAACCCTCAAGCAGTACAGAATATCAGAGTCAGCATCATTGCAGTCGATCGTACTAATTATAAACGTCAGGGACATTAACTGTACAAGCTGCTAGAAAATGTGCTTACTGTAAGGAGAGAATTGCTGTAGGTGGCCCCTGAGCCAGAGGTCACCGGAAAGCAGGAAATACCCTTATCCCATTCCAACTGAGCCAGCCTTATCTTCTTAGTGATAAAGACCAAAGACAGTGAGTCAAGACAGAGATAAAAATTAACATATTTTATATGACACCCTGCATGTAAGATGTTTTAAATGTGTTCAGCTATTTAGAATAATTACACCTAATCACATAATTCCTGTAAATTGGTAAAGTGACATAATTTAGATGTTTAACAAGAAATGTAGATTAAATAATTACAATGTATAACTATAATTTATGGATAATGATGGGCAAAGTTTAAACTTTGCCAAATAGTGTAATTTGAGCCTTCATGGAAATGTTTCTCACCATTTCTGTTTCCTATTTCTGACCAAGTGTGACAGCTTTGAAAGCTGCAGAGTATAAACTTAAGGGCTTCCCTCTGTTTCTAGGACATCCTAAATACAGAGTATTCTTAAGAGACTAGTGTGCTTTTAGCCTCATTTCAGGAATCTCATATGAAATGAATTCTCTTAGAAGGAATTTTTTAGGACTTCAGCTGTTTTTTCAACTGAAGTAACTATCTAGAAAACTGAAAACTCTGCAGAAATCAATGGCGAATTTGATGCTGGAGGTCTCGTTCATGTGTTAGATGTTAAGTCATGCACCCCCTACCTATGAGTGGCCATTATGTGCCACATGTTGTGGCGGCTGAGTGCTGGACATTTCGTAGGGAGCTGAGTCCAAGGCAGCCAGAAAAGACAGGAGATGAGTAAGCAGGGCAGGCCCTATATTGTTAAGTCTTCCCAAGAGAGCAACTGAGATAAGAGTCTTTTAATAGGGAGCTGATGTTGGTGACATTTATGAGGATGTGCAGTGGAGTGGTGATGTCAAGCCAGAGAGAGTAGGCTGGGAGGCACATCAGAGGTGAAGTGGAGAGAACACTTCTTTTACAAAGTTTCCTAGTGAACCAGAGGCGTGTAGGAATGTTGAGCTGAAGGCAGTCCGCTGTTCCCCTACACTCCCCATGGGACAGATTTACTTGAATGCTGATGGAAAGTATAATGGTAGCAAAACTGTATCAAAAGCTTTCATGCCGGGTTTTTACCTTATCTATTATACTCATTTATTCATCACCCCGTTCCTGTGAAGTATCTGCTCTTATGTTCCCCTTGTATAGTTGAGGAAACTGAGTTTTAGAAAGGTTGAATATCTTGCCCCTATTGCTTGTAATAAACAATAAGACTATGATGAACTCCAGGTCTCTCTGCCTCCAGAGTCAGCATGAGCAGCTTTTCTATAGGTAAAATTAAACATAAGAGGATAAGAGCATATAATTCAAAGTTCCAGGTCCCTAGAAGTCTGGAGTGGATGTAATCCAATGGAGAAATAGAGGGAGAAGACATAATTTAAGACAATTTAGGATATTGAATTATCCTAAAAGAAAAAAAAAATCAACACCATTTTAATAGAAGGGAGAGATTAAAATATAATTAAAAATGCAAGTTGATAGACTCAGTGAAGAAGGTTGGTGGCAGTTTCATGTGATGGCTTCTATTTGTTTATAAAATTAAAGGTCCTTTATGATAGAGGAAAGAAATGAAGGAGCCAAGACTTCAGAATGAGTGGCAAATGGTGCCATATTTTAACCAGGAGGAATAGCAGAAGGAACTACTGCAGAATCGCATTTGCTTGTCAGGGCCAAGTTAAGGTTGTTGACAATGAATTTCGTGTGGATATGCAGGTGTAAAGGCCAAGAGCTAGACTGAAATACTGTTGTATACCTGGATGGAAAGGAAGTGAAACAAGAAGGGAGCCAATAGATAGGACAGAAGAAAAAGAGCCTAAGGACTGGAAATTCTCATTCAGTCCATATTCAGATACATTTGGGAGTTGAGTGAGAGAACTAACACATAAAGAGGCTGTAGTTAGAGTGAGGACTCAACTTGTAATTTCCAAATTTAGCTAAAATGGAAGTAGCCCCCAGGTATTAGGAGAGAAGATAGGCCCTAAAGAGCACTACTTCTAAGAGAACTTACTCACCTGACTTTCAGAGTCGTATCAGAGACCGGAGTTACGTATACTCAGTCAATTCCTTCAAAAGAAAACATACAGTCTGGAGGTTCACATGGTTATTAAACATGTTAAGCTAAAGTTAGGTTTTCTGATGTATGATTAACATGTAAAGCTGTAAAAACTGTTTTGTATGAGTTCCTGATGTCAATACCTCTTTTGATGATGAAAGTATTTTATGTAAAAGGAGAAAAAAGTGTGGTTAATGACCACAACTAGATGATAACTGAATTGATTAATCAGTGCAATTTGTGATCACAGTTAGACAGGTTAATAGTGGCCTATTAAGACTTGAATCTCAATAGGGAGAAGCTAGAGAATAAAAAGTTAATTAGTCAAAAATAAGTAAAGAAAGCTAGAATTAGAGGTAAGGAGAAAAAAATCAGAATATGGTAAATGTATGTGCGTGGCATGAGAGTCGAGTAGTTATTTAAACAAATGGAGGTATTTCTCAAAAGTAATGATAAAGTTCAAATGACAAAACCAAAAAATTGTCAGACCATCATTGAAACATAGAGAACATGTAATTATTATAAGAAAAATATAGATAGATGTCAACAACTTACAAATCGTTCCCTGGAATTTAATAATTTACCATATTTAAAGTGAACATCAATTCTGTTTTAGCCTTTATTATAGTCTAATCCTTCAGGATGTGGACCATGGTTTGTATGGTGAAAATTGCTTCTTGGCAAATGATCGCTAAAACGATTATTATTTTTATTGTAAACTTGATATTGTGGCTTTCAACTTGCAAGTCAGAATGAAAAAAAGGAACATGAAGGTAAATATGTCTGTGCACATACGTGCGTGTTTATATGTGTATAGATGTGCACATGTGGACACGTGTAGGAGCACATGTGTGCACATATGCATGCCTTATGTACATGTGCATGCGTGTCTATGTGCAGGCCTTAGACTCCTCCATGACACTCTGGAGTCTTTCTTTGCAAAGTGTTAGTAGTCATGATTTAATTATATACACTTTCATTATATGGTCTTCCAGGTAAAATGTGTTGAGTAATCATAACCATGGCATTCTCATTTGTACCTGACTCATGATGTATAATCCGAGGATAGTCCATGTAAAAATGGCTCCTTAAAAGTTATAAAATCATTGGTATTGTCAGCAAGAAAATTAAAAATAATTTATATTTTAAAAGGTAGCATTGCCCCAGTCCCCTCCATTTCTTCTTATAGTACGGTCATGTTAATACAGGAAAGAAAGGAACAAAGAGCCTAACTGAAGAGAGAGTGT
This sequence comes from Rhinolophus sinicus, assembly GCF_057876585.1. NCBI lineage: Eukaryota > Metazoa > Chordata > Mammalia > Chiroptera > Rhinolophidae > Rhinolophus > Rhinolophus sinicus. The sequence continues at coordinate 94,294,901 of NC_142517.1, forward strand.
TTTAAATCATCCACAGAAAAGGAAAGAAATCCCGGCTGTTTCTGTGTTTCAGTGACTGAGAAAAGCCACCATGGCTAAGATTGGGGGCAAGAGAAGCTGCGCTACTCATCTTATTCACACCTCTGTGTTTCACATAACCATATTGTTTCCTCGGAGTGGCTGAGAAAAGAAATGGCTTTTGCTTTCTCTGATAGCTCATTGGGAACGTATAAAAGCCTTCCTCATCAGGTTGAGAAAATTACATCACTGATAAGTCAACCTGCTGTACCCCTTTGGATGCTAGTCTCTGGGTAGAAAATGTGGCATTTTTAGACATTAAAACTATTTTGGATTCTTTTGAATTCATCCAAGAGCAATTGAGTCTGATGTGATTTTTTTCCCCCCTTATCTCCTGGGATATGAAGAGCTCTTTTATCATTCCAGCATTTGAGTTGGCAGAGTCCCTGGAATAGGTCAGAAAAAGCTCGTACAGAGATTTTTATATTACAGCATTGTTAGCTAAATTAATCCTTTTGCCTAGATTTTTTTTTCCCTGAAGAGAAATTTTGTAACGTTAATTGGAGTCTCAGGAAAAGAAATAACAAAAGGCAGAACTTCAGCTGGGTCAAACAGGCATATTATCTCAAAACCAAAAAGATGTATTATGAAAGAGGATGCTTGGCTTTTCATACAATTAAATCCTGAAAAGATATTTAATTTCATCCAGTCCATTCTTTTTCCCCTCAAGGTAAGACAGTTCATGAACCTTTCTAGAGGGATATATTTTTAATCGTATTATTCAGGAACTACAGTGAGAGAAATTATATAACTCTTCATAAAATCTAATGGTTATCAAGTATTTTGCTCAGTAACCTCTACTCTTCTCTAGCTTAAATATCATATTATGAAATTTTATTCAATTTTTGCCTAGTCCCTCCTATAAGGAAACCGAAAAACAGTCTTTTTTCATTATGAATGGTTAGCCATCCTATTTATAATAACCTTAAGCATAATATTGACACAGAAAACATACGTTCGTCTACTGTTTTGTAAATCTGCTTGATTATCCTTTCCCAGTATGAGGTCTTGCTTATCCATTAAAGCTATGTTTTTGTATCTTTTCATATATTGTCTATGCCTTAGATACACATAATTTTTTATTCCTTACTCAATTGTTGAATATCAAACTTTTATTTTAGTAGAATTATTGTATATTTGTCTCATTATTATGTATTGAATTAAATCTCTTTAGAAAGAGATGTACATTTTCACATTTATATATGTATATATTTGATGTGGATGTGTCAGACACACTCTATTGACTTGAGCCTAAAAGATAGGGTCTTAACTGGTTTTTGCCACTAGATGGCACTGATCTGCTTTTGGAAGCGGCTACCTTGGCAGACATTTGCTTGAGAAGTTTTGTGGGGTTTTTTTTAATTAAGAAATATATCACTTTTCTTAAGCCATAAACTTTTAAGCTTGCATGAGTTTTTAATATTTGCAAATATATGATATTGCTTGGAGAAATCTTAAAATGTTAAGAGATCAGACAAGAAGTGAGTATTGCTCTTTCCTATGGTAACACTTTTGTCCCTCTGACTCCACAGTACATTCAGGAAAAGTAAAGTTCAACATTGAATTTTAAAATGTTCAGCCTTGCCAATGTTTATTAGTATCTTCTTTAAAAGGTACTTATTCCTTTTCACTGATTTTCAGTGGCTATTTCTGGGAGTTAAAATTCTAAGTTGCTTAAAAGGCCTAGTTTTGCAAATTTGGGTGTCAACTTTTTTTTGAGAAGGTATATGTTTGCTTTTTCTCTTTTAGCAACCTATGTCAAATCGCAGTAAAAATATAATTGTTTGCTTGTGTCATGTTTACCTGACTCCAGTTTGATCGGGATTACATTTTAGAAAGGAAGTTAATTTTTATCTAACACGAAGATGCATAATAAGAAAATTCTATTATTCAAAAAAGGCTGATTTTTTATCCACTCGAAATTAAGATTCGTTGTAAAATACATCAAAAGAAATATTGTAAATATTTGTCTCAGTTCATCCTACTTTAATTTACCCTTATGCGAACTAATGGAGGGTGGCAAATGCAATATCGTAAATTAGTTTAGGATATGATGTGTCCATTAGATGTCACAATGCTTCAGACTTAATCTACATCAAGGTTCAGAGCCCCAGAAGTGTGCATCAGAATTAGTTGTGGAGATTTTTAAAACTACAGAAACACAGATTCAGTAGTTGGGCGTGAACATGGCCATCTGGTTAAAGGCTTTCGGAACTGCTCTCCTGTGCAGCCAGTATGAGAACCAGTCCTCAAAGAGGAGGTTTGATTCAATAGCATCATCTTACTTAAAAATCTTGCACCATGGCTCAACACTCTGGAAGCTGGAGCCAACTTACTCCCAGGATTTCCACTTACTAGTTCTGTGACTTAAGCAGATAACTTATGTTGCTGTATCTGAGGTTTCTAAACTATGTAATGGTAACAATAAGAATTTCCACCTTACAAGAGGTTGCCCTGAGTAGTAAAAGGGCAAACCCATGTAAAGTGGCCAAAACTTAGCCCTCAATAGGTGAGAGGTTATTATTATTATTATTACTGTTACAAAAATACAGCTGCTCTATACATTGATAAGGTATACATTTGCATAAATTTATATTACTTTTGCTATATTTATTTTTACTTTTGTCCAACATTGGATAAGAGTCAGATGAATTAAAGTTTATAAATATTAATAGAAGGTTAGGGAAAGTGTGGTAACAATTTTTCAAAACACAAAATCTTCATGAATTATTTTATGAGCTTCTGGGGTCAATAGCAAATCGGTCACACAGAAAATTCTTTTATGGAAAGTCAAGAATTAGTTTGTTATCTTTTTCTTTTTTCTTATTGTCATCTAAGATTTATTTAGAACTCCCACTAATAAAAGTTAAAATACTACATGCATTTTATGTATAAAGGATTTTCATTCTGATATGATCATTAAGACAGAGCCAATATCATTTAATTAATACTGTAACTAGACTCTTTTTAAAAAAAACTCTTAGTAATTAAACCTTACTGAAACTTGAAGTTGGGAATGTTTGAACTCCATCCAAAATGTTTTCAAAGCACATATATTATGATCTCTCATACAGTTGTCTTGGGTGCTACTGCCATAGAGTTCAAAGAGTATTCCACAATTTCCTCTGCCTGAAATTACTTTTCTTTTTTATCTGTTGATTAAAGTTATACTCTTTCAAGTTTAGCTCAAGTAGATCAAGTAGCACCAACAAATTTAGCTCAAGTAGGACCAACTCTAGAAATCTGCCCAATGGGCCCCCATCTACTTACTCTGAAGTCCATCACTCCTACCATTTTTAGGCCTCTTGGGCATTTAGGCTAGTTCTATAGTGCTATTTAAGTTTTTATATATGTGTATAATATATATATATATATATATATATTGCTGTTCCATCCCGAATTGGATTGTAAGCTTATTGAAAACCAAAAGCCATGACCAGTATAGTTTGATATTTCTAGTCCTGGCATCATGAGACCTTTTAATCAGAAATTCATTACGTTGATAATAATTTTTTTCTTTAAGAGCTTCTTCTAACCATATTGTTATTCTAACCATAAATATGCTTATAATAATAAAAATGTGAAATTCTAGCTTATACACTAAATGACCAAGGCTTGGATAATTGTTTTCATAGTTTATTCAGTAGGTTGGGCAAAAAGTGAACAAATCTGGCATTTAGAATGAAACAGAAAATTTGACCCATTAGGATCATAGAAATTTGATAATTAGAACCCTTGAAACAAAGTCAACATCAGCCACCAATCCAGTAACAGCAAGAAATATTTTGGAAACAATTCATATACAGACAGAAAATAAACCAACTTCAATTTTTGTATGTGTATGTACCGATAGCTATATAGTTTTAATGACTGACTATATGTTATCTGTGAATGGAGACATTACATATGATATGACAACATAAGATATCAAATATGGTAGCACTTTGTTTCGAATTTCATCCAATAACTAAAGTAAGCACCTTTTTTTTTTTTTTTTTTAATTAAATTTATTGGGGTGACAATTGTTAGTAAAATTACATAGATTTCAGGTGTACAATTCTGTATTACATCATCTATAAATCCCATTGTGTGTTCATCACCCAGAGTCAGTTCTCCTTCCATCACCATATATTCGATCCCCCTTACCCTCATCTCCCACCCCCCACCCCCCACCCCCCGTTACCCTCTGGCAACCACTAAACTATTGTCTGTGTCTATGAGTTTCTGTTTCTCATTTGTTTGTCTTGTTCTTTTGTTGTTTTTGGTTTATATACCACATATCAGTGAAATCACATGGTTCTCTGCTTTTTCTGTCTGACTTGTTTCGCTCAGCATTACTCTCTCAAGATCCATCCATGTTGTCACAAATGTTCCTATATCATCTTTTCTTACCGCCGAATAGTATTCCATTGTGTATATATACCACAACTTCTTTATCCATTCATCTATCGAAGGACATTTTGGTTGTTTCCATGTCTTGGCCACCGTAAACAAAGCTGCAATGAACATTGGAGCACACGTGTCTTTATCTCTAAATGTTTTCAGATTTTTTGGGTAGATACCCAGAAGAGGGATTGCTGGGTCATATGGCAATTCTATTCGTAATTCTTTGAGAAACCTCCACACTGCCTTCCATAACGGCTGCACCAGTCTGCATTCCCACCAGCAGTGTATGAGGGTTCCTTTTTCTCCACAGCCTCTCCAACATTTGTTACTATTTGTCTTGTTGATGATAGCCATTCTGACTGGGGTGAGGTGATATCTCATTGTGGTTTTGATTTGCATTTCTCTGATGATTAGTGATGTTGAGCATTTTTTCATATGTCTATTTGCCATTTGTATGTCCTCCTTGGAGAAATGTCTCTTCAAGTCCTCTGCCCATTTTTCAATTGGGTTGTTTGTTTTTTTGTTGTTGAGTTGCATGAGTTCCTTGTATATTCTGGATACTAGCCCCTTATCGGAGGCACTGTTTGCAAAAATCTTCTCCCATTCAGTTGGTGGCCTCTTTATTTTGTCAATGGTTTCTTTTGCTGTGCAGAAGCTTTTAAGTTTCATATAGTCCCATTTGTTTATTTTAGCTTTTACTTCCATTGCCTTTGGAGTCAAGTTCATAAAATGAGTAAGCACCTTTTTTAAAAGTATGTTTACACAATGCATTTCATTACGTTTATTTTCCAGAATGTAGCCATTTATAAAAAGCAGACAGACAGAAAGTAGACAGGCTTATTTTGACTTTATAAATTATAGGAACAAATCATGTTTTTGATATTTATCAAAGAATTAATTGAGTGATTCACTTGCTGTTTCATCGTTATATTATTATAGCATTTTGATGTGTGATTTAGTTTCCATTAAGTATTGCTAGGAGATTAATCTAGTTTAAGATGCTGACTAGGCAAGCAAAATGTTCGCTCACTGCAAGCATTTTTATAATTAACTTAGGAGCACAGAAAAATAAACAGGTAATTTTATGGTAGCTCAGAGGACATAATATGACTGATCTCTGAAGAAACGTGTTTTAAATAGGAATTCATTGATTTACAGGTGAATAATTATAGAGGGAAAAAGTCCTCTCACTTGATGTTCAACCATGACGTATGGTCCAAAATTGCAATATTTTTTTATTAGCATGCAAAAAAAGTTTGAAGACAATAACATACATGTTAAATAGTGCAGTGTCTTCCTGATTCATAATGGCAAAATGTTTGTGAATGGGTATAATTTTATATAATCATTTCTGTCTTTCCATGTGCAGGAAGGAGACTGCTATTCCACTCTTAAAATTATAGATCAAGTTCAAGAAAGAAGATATTTAGCTTAAACTGCTACACTTTTGGAGTTTGTCACTTTTTTAAAAAATTGAAAATAGGTCTCAAAAACGCAAGTAGTATTAAATGCACAGTGAGGCTTCTATCATGGTAAAATATAACTAAAGCACACCCCGACACACCTTGGATTCCAATACATGTGTTGAAATCCCAAGACAGATTTATAACCAAAGTATTATCTGCGGAATCAACAAATGAAAGAGAGCTTCCCCTATCACAGAGTAGTACTGTCTTTAAACGACTTCTGCAATAACCAGTTATGACCCCTTTCGACACCAGTCTACCTAAACCAAATCCAAAGAGGAGTCAGAGGTTGCTCTCAAGGTGAATCTTTCATCTGACTTTGCTTGTTCCTTTGGACCCCTGGTGACTAATAGTTACACATGAATCATACTACATTTCCGTGTATCAATAATAGTAGCTGGCGTTTCTATCATTCTTATGTTGTGCCAAACACTATTCTTTGTGTTTTACAGCTAGTAGAATATGTAATACTTGTCACATCCCTGTGGGGTAGATAGTATTATTTTCAGAATCTCATTTTACAGATAAAGAAACTGAGGCAAAGAGGTCAGGCAACATGACCAAGGTCATGCAGCTGCGTAAGTGAGGAAGCCAAAGTTCAAACCAGAAAGTCGGTCCAGAGACTGTGTTCAGAACAAATACTCAAAACCATCAAAAAACACACCCACACACTAATCTGCTGGGAATGCAAAAAACTGAAAAGTCTATGTGTAGAACGCTATCTGCTCCCTTTCATTTCATGTTTTATTCCTCTCTTGCACTGATCTATAGAAGAAATTTGATTCTACTTATTTAACTTAGGAAAGTCTGGAACTGGATTCCATATTTTATATGTGCAGAAATACCTTCCGGCTCCACAACCAGAGAAGGTTAGTGCTAGAGGTTAGCAATTATACTTAAATGAGACTCCTTTCAAACAAAGTCAAAATTAAGAAATCTGATTTGGCTATATGTTGTGTTTGTAGAAGCCTTGTATTCTGTCCAAACCACCTTATCCTCAGGGTCTTCATTAGCTTACAACCAGACTTGTGGCAGATGCAGTTCAAATGGGTATTTTGAGTGTGTGTATATTTAGTCTCTCCGTAGTTGTAATTTTCGGTTAGGTAAATACTTCAGATAAACAGCTTCATTATTTTTTTCCCGTATAACTGAGAATAATTGTATAAATTATAATTAAATTCTATATAAATTATGGCCTCCTTGCAATTACCTCAATTAATGTTTTTAATTGACATAATTATTCACTTTTTAGCTTAATACCTGAGGCATTTCCATTAACTCTCTGGCATGAAACACCTATTGCAATTGCTCATGAGGTATATGTCTAACAGACAGTTTACCCCTTAAGTATACCAGGGGTGCCAGGGTGCCAAAAGAATGTATACAAGTGGACACATTGGTCAACGTTGCTCAAGCAGTAGTTCTCCATAATCAGAAGTGTCTGGACATTGATGGTAACCACTTTGAGCATCTCTTATAATTGCAGAAGTCAAATCATGATTTGTATTCATCTTTTGTTATTGGTATATGTTGAGTATTACAATTTTAATACAGTTTTCTTTTCTTAAAATGTATATACTTTTTTTTGGCACCCTCTGTATATAGAAACCTCTTGACTTACAAATAGGATAGGTTCTGAAAGGTGTCGTCAGCCCCTTTATAAATTCAAAGGAATGTCATTCAAGTGTGTGTTCTTACTACCTGTTAGAGACAGGCAAAGAAGACAAAAATAATAAAGCATGTTTTATCATTTTTTGAAAATGTATTTTTAAAACAATTTTCTTGAACTTCTAGAGTAAAATTCCTCATTCTTTCTCTGTAGTATTCTGGCCCTCTACTGGTGATCATAAGGGCAAACTTCTCCAGAACTAGAGATAAAGAGAAAAGTTGATGATTAGAAGTTTGACTGAACTACCATATCATGGCTTCTTGAATGCTCAGCTCATCTGTATACACAACAAAAGAAAACTGTTCCTTTTGTCTAAAATTGAAAGTTGCCCAGGAACAAAGGAGTTTTTCATTAATACAAGTAATTAATAATAGTAGTAATAATAATAATAATAATAATAATAATAATACATAACCTGAAGCCAGGCTGCAATTAGAGGAGTCAAAAAACTCTCTTAACTCAGGGAAATTCCAGTTTGGGGGTTGGTCGAATGACCTGTCCTGAGTTCCCTGAGAATCTCTTCTGTTCATTGCCTTTACAAATGGAAAGGCAAACCACAGACTAGCAAGCACACTTACTAGCAAATTTCAACATTAGAGAAGTAGAGACAAATTCAGATAGTAGTATTAGTATATACAGGACATAAATGGAAAGGAATAAAAGGAAAAACAATGACATGCGAGGTTAAAAGGTTGAGTGATACTGAATCATGAGCCCTCTTACAGATACACAATGTAAAACATGTTGTTCATCGTGGGTGTGATTCTATCATGTCAACATTCTGTTAACTTATGAGTCTTATTTTCCTGAGAAGGATTAAATCCCAAAGAGAATACATTTACTGTTGAAAAGCCCTATACTAAAAATATGGTGAATAGTTAGAGGGGGACGTTTATACTTTCATCAAAGCATCTTTCGTATTTTGCAAAGGTGTTGGTCTTTATATTGAAACCTTCTCTATTAGTGAATTTTATCTAAAAATCCTGTAAATCTGAGGTCAGTAATCTCTTCTGTGAGCATGTCTTCAGAAATGATAAATAATGGCTCCTCTTCATCACACAAAGTTAAATAACGTGAATGGTGTACTTCTTAGGAAACTGAACTTCTAAGTTCTTAGATTTAAAGCATAGAAATGAGCCTGTGAAATACTACTCAAGTAGAATTTATGCAATTATTATTTATGGTTAGTATTTATAAAAATTACAAATAATTATGAAAATGATGATTCCACAAACAGATCTATATGCTAATGACTCCAAAATGTGCATCTCTAGATTTGATCTATTATCATCATCATCACTACTACTTCTACAAACCTTTAAGTAGAGGAGGAACATGACTAGGTTTAGTAATCGCCCTCTATTACTGTGATGTCCATTACCTGTTTGAGTAGATGACTCATGGATTGTGGGAAATGTGTCAAAATAGACAAGCAAGGAGATAAAAGGCAGAGCTGATGACAAATCTTTAAATGTTGGTCAATGGTGCTGAAAACCCTGCTATGATTGGTAACCTTGAGTTGTTTTTGTACCTGTCAACATATTTGAGTGATATTGTCCAGAGTACCCAGCTGTATAATTGCAGAGCAGAGACGTGGGCTAGCACGGAGCTAAGGTCGGAATACTACTGGGCAGCTCTGGTGGAATGATAGGGATACAAGATAATCAAGGATACTGGTGTGAAAACAGTAAGGATGGTAAATCAGGCCTTTGGAAGGCAGAAGAGCAGAAAAGATCAGAAAGAAGTTGACTGAGATAAGATGAAGACGGCAAGAGCCTAGATATCTATATGAGATCAATTGGCCAGTACAGAATTCAGAAAAGAACAGGGAAAATAAAGACGTTCTAACTGTTCCTTACCATTCTCCTTGCCACATAAACTGTGGTGAGGGTTAAGTCTGACTGTACACATTAAAAGTTTAAAGGAGCACATGGTAAGTACCCAATAAATTTTATCCAGTAGTAGTGATGATGGTGGTAGTAGCAATAGTAGTAGTAGTAGTAGCAGCAGCAGCAGTAGTAATAGTAGTAGCAGTAGTAGTAGTAGTAGCAGTAGTAGTAATAGATGTAACAGCATCAGCAGCAGTGTTGGGCCTTTCCTAGACTATTGCAATAATTTCTTTTCCATTCCTTTGGAACCTAACTTCTAGTACATACTTCACACTGACAACATAACCCTCTGTTTAAAAATTTTATTAGCTTCCTATTGACTTCCTATTGATTGAATGAATTGAAATTGTTTAGCTGGACATAAAAGAACACTCTGAGGGTATCCCCAGCCCTGCCATGTCCATACATTTGAATTGAGGGATTGAGCAGATAAAAGATTATCAGGTACAACCATATTGAACTTCCCATGATTTCGTAATTCAGTGAGCAATCACAGGACTATTCCAAGTTTGATTGCCCATACTTGGAAATTATTTTGGGTGCATGTGTGCTTGTGTGCATGTATATGTGTGTGTGCCATGTATGTTTTCTGTAAAATTAATTCACTCAGATTCAACTAGTCAGAATTTATGTTTTTTCCCTTTTGCTTCTACTTTATATACCTAGTGGCACATTTCCTACATAAACTAGCAATTTGTCCCGCTAAATCCTTAACAGTTTGTCTCAAAGACTCAGAATAGTACTTTATATGTAATACTAACCAAGTAAAAATTTGGAGAATAGTAAATACTACCATCTAAACATAAAAAATAATAATAATACATTCAGTTAACTACATTGATGTACTTTTGCTCTCGTCTCACAATTTTTTTATGGATAGACACTTTTAGGAAAATAGCTTGTCAACAAACAAACAGCCTATTTGTCACTAAAGAGTTAATGTTATCCAGTTGTGCAAGTTTAAAAGTTAATATTGATCCTTAACTCTTTCTAGACAGTACAATATCAATAAATTGACTAATTTAAACTAGCGTGGGTTCTCTTCAATATATCTAATAGTTATACTATGTGCATGTGAATTTAAAGTGTGTATATATGTGAAATTAATCTGTCCAATTTATAAGGAGTAAGCATCCATAAATCTTGTTAGTTGGTGAATTAAATATTAAGGAAAGTCAAGAGAACAGAAAAGCAAAGTATAATTTGTATAGATATTTTGCAGAATTTTTGTTTTCTTCTCCATGATTTTCTGGCATTATTACAGCATTATGGAATCCTGAACTCTGAAGGAAAGTAAGCCTAACAGTGTGAAGGGCTTCTTCCATTTTTAGTCTGTAGTCCTGCAGTTTATGAGGAAGAAATTCAGCAAAAGGAAGATACAGCAGCAGGATACTCTGTTCGAAATTACCCGTGTTGGTATTTTTTGTGTAATGGAATTAACTCAGCAGGGCCAGAGAAATGCTTAAAATGGCAGTTAGCTTCTTCCTGTTGTAAAGACACATGCCTTGATTTGTAATTACCAGAAAAACAGGTTGTACATACCATACTTAAAATCATCTTCCCAGTAATGGAGTCTAGTACTGACATGCGTGCAAAGGACACATCATGATCTCCTTTTAATTTTTCAAAACTTTTTTTTTTTAAATCATATTCCTTTTATTAGAAATAATGTCTGGAGAGTTAGCTTTTGTATAGCTTTGTCTTTCATTGAAAAAAAATAACAATATGTAATAAAAACAGACATCATATTCCATCACTAAATTGAATAGAGATGAAATGAATACTCACTAAAAATCTTACAGGGAACAAACAATAGAAAGTGTTACCCTAAATTGATTAGGAACTTAAAGAAACTGAAAACTTGATTTGTCAAAAGTAAAATCTCTTTTTGGCCTTCTCTTTACCATTATTCATAATCAAGCAACAGCAACAACAATAACAAAAATCTTTCTAAACTGAGGAACATAGCTAGAAACACTGTGGACTGTGTTTGCTGTATCAACTATGCTTAATTGCTGTATCAACTATGTTGACAACTAAAATTGCTATATCAACTATATATCAACTATATAGACAATGTAAATTTCAATAAGATTTTTGACATTCAAAAGACTATCAATTTATATAATTGATATTTTAAGGTAAACCTTTGTATAAGGTTACATGGTCATTGCTAGCTCCCTAAACTACTATGTAGTTTAATGGGGTTTTTTTTTGTTTTATTTTGTTGTTGTTGTTTTCTATTTGTTTCTCGTGGTTGTCTCTGAGAGCAAATGAAGTAATAGATTTGAAAATTATGAGGTAATATGAAGCAATAAAAAAAAATTATTTTATTTAACCACAATTTTTATTTGTCTGGTGGAGGCCTCAAATTTCATTTCTTAAACACATTTTTTTGAGATATAATTTACATACCTTTCAATTCACCCATTTGAAGTATACAATTCAATGGTTTTTAAAATACTCATGTACGACTTTCACGATACTCAATTTTAAAACATTTTCATCACTTCAAAAAAAATTCTTTATTTTTTTAGCTATTGCCCCTCTATCCTCCAATTCCACCCGCCCTAAGCAATCACTAATTTACTTTCTGTCTCCATAGAATTGCCTGTTTTTTGTTTTTCATATAAAGAATAGGATTTTTGTAGAATAGAATTTTTCACTTAGCATAGTGTATTCAAGGTTCATCCATGTTGTAACATGTACCATACTTTGTTGCTTTTTAAGGCCAAATAACATTCTATCCTATGGATATACCACATTCAGTTTATCCACTCATAAACTGATTAACATTTGGGTTGTTTCTGCATTGGTCTATTGTGAATAAAGATACAATAAACATTTGCACACAAGTATTTGGGTGGACCTATATTTTTATTTCTCTTGGGAGTGGAATTGCTGTGTCAAATAATATTCTATGTATAACATTATGAAGAACTGCCAGAATGTTTTCCAAAGCGTCTATACCATTTTATTTTCCTACTACCAATCCATGAGGGAATCCAATTTTTTTCATATCACTTTTTATTGTTTGTATTTTTTATTATAGCCATCCTAGTGGGAGTGAGTTGGTATCACATTGTGGTTTCAATTTGAAGTTCCTTGATGACTACGGGATTGTATATATCCTCTTTGGAGAAATGTCTATTGAGATCCTTTGTCAATTTATTAATCATGATATTTATCTATTTATCATTGAGTTTTAAGTGTTATTTATGTATTTTAAATACAAGTCCCTCATCAGATATCTGATTTGCAAATATTTTCTCCCATTCTTAGAATGCATTTTTACTTTCTTGACAGTGTCCTTTGAATCACAAAAGCTTTTAAGTCTGATGAAGACCTGTTTACTTTTGGTGCCATATATAAGAATCCATGGTCAAAACCAAGGTTATGTAGATTCACCCCTATATTTTTTCTAAGAGTTGTATAGTTTTCACTCTTACATTTAGGTTTTTTATTTATTTTTAGTCAATTTTTGTATATAGTATGAGATAAGGGTCCAATTTAATTCTTTTGAATGTGAACATGTAGTTGTTCCAGCACCATTTGTTGAAAAGATACAATTCTTTGTATCAATCAGTTTGTTTGTGTTACCAGATGAGAGTGGGGTTGGGGGTAGGTGAAAAAGAGGAAACATTAAGAAGTACAAATTAGTTGTTACTAAGTAGTCATGGGGATGTAGGGTATAGTATAAGAAATAGTCAATAATATTGTAATAACTATGTGTGGTGTCAAATGGCTACTAGACTAGTCAGGGGGATCGCTTTGTAAGTTACATAAATATCTAACCACTATGCTGCACATCTGAAATTAATATAAAAATAATACTGAATGTCAACTGTAATTGAAAAATTTCAAAAGGAGGGGAAAAGGAATGAGTTTCAAATTTCCAGGTATGAAACTAATAAGTCATGGGGATATAATGTTCTGCATAGGGAATATAGTCAAAAATTTTGTGAAAGTGTGGTACAGTATCAGATGGTTGCTGAACTTATCATGGTGATCGCTTCTTTAGGTATATAAATTTTGAATAACTATGGTGCATACCTGAAACTAATATAATATTGGATGTTAGCTATATTTTTTAATAAAAAATATTGAAAAATAATGGCCTTCTGTTTACAAAAGAAGAAAAAAAAGACACTATTTTTTCCCTGTTGAATGGTCTTACTGCCCTTATTGAAAATCAGTTGACCATAGAACACACTGGTCTATTGTTTCCCCCTCCCCCCCAACTCCAATTTAAGTCGTTCTTCTCTGTCTAGTTGTGGGGAACACAGCTCCCTGGCCCATGTTGGTATTATGAGCATTGCGCTCTACCCAGCTGAGCCAGTCGGTTGCCTGCCGCTGTTGGCCACTCAAGCCATCCGCCAGCCGTGCAGCCCAGCTCCGGGTTGAGCCATTGTTCACAATCTCAGCTGTAAAAGGCGCCACTCACTGGCCTATGTGGGAATCAAACCGGTGACCTTGGCACTAGGAGCACAGCGCTCCAACCACCTGAGCCACCCGGCTGCCCCACACAGGTCTATTTTTGAACTCTCAGTTATGTTCATCAATCCATCTACATTATGTCAGTACTGCACTGTCTTGATTACTGTTGCTTTGGAGTATTAAAGTTGGGAAATATGAAGCTTCCAACTTTATTCTTTTGCATTTCTTTTGGCTGTTCTCAATTCCATGTAATCCATGTGAATTTTTAAGTCAGCTTGTCAATTTCTATAAAAGAAGCTAAGCGGGATTCAAGTAGGGATTTCATTTGAATCTGTTGATCAATTTGGGGAATATTTCCATGTTAATATTAGATCTTCAGATGAATGAATATGAGGTGGTTTTCCATTTGTTTAAATCTTTATTTCTACAGTGTTTTGTAGTTTTCAGGGTATAAATTTGACATTCCTTTTGTTTAATGTATTTCTATATATTTCATTGTTTTATGTAAATGGAATTATTTTTTAATTTTATTTTTGATTGTTTATTGCAATTGTATAGAAATATAATTGATTTTCTGTGTGTACTGTTCATTTACTCTGCAGCCTTACTGAACTCAGTTAGTTCTAATCGCTCATCATTTTTTAGTGGATTCTTAGGATATTCTATATACAAGATCATAGCTACTATGTATACGACAGTTTTATTTCTTCCTTTTCAATCTGGATGCCTTTGATTTATCTGTCTTGCCTAAATATCCTGGCTAGAACCTCCACAATATTGAAAAGAAGTGGAGAGAGCAGACGTCCTTTTCTGGTTCCTTATCTTAGGAGGAACACATCTAGTCTTTCATCATTAATCATGATGCAAACTGGGGGTTTTCATACATCTCCATAAGTTTGAGGAAGCATCATTCTAATCTTTTTTTTTTTAATCATAAAAGAGGGTTGAATTGTTTCCAATTTTTTTTTCTGCGTCTATAGAGGTGAAAATGATGTGGTTTTGGTTTCTGTTCTATTGATATGATGTATTATGTTCATTGTTTTTAGGATGCTAAACCAACCTTACATTCCTGGGATAAATCCTATTTGTTTATATATATATATATATATATATATATATATATATATATATATATATATATATATATACACACACACACACACACAGAGGGTGCCAAAAAAATGTATACACATTTTAGGAAAGGAAACAAACTGTATTAAAACTGTAATAATATATACCAATTGCAAAAGATTAATACAAGTCACGTTTGACTTCTGCAATTACAAGAGGTGCTCAAAGTGGTTACCATCAGTGCAATTTTAATAGAGATTTTTTCTTTCTTAAATGTGTATGCATTTTTTGGCACCCTCTGTATGTATATTTATATATATAAAATATATATATATAAAATGTTGCTGGATTCAATTTGCTAGTATTTTGTTGAAAATTTTTGTATCTACTTTCACAAGATATATTCATTTGTGATTTTCTTTTCTTGTGATGTCTTAGTCTGGTTTGGAGTATCAGGTTTATATTGATCTCATAGAATGAGTTGGGAAATTTCCCTCCTCTTTTGTTTATATACAAGACTTTTTGATAAATTGATATTAATTTTTCTTTAAATGTATGGTAGAATTCACTAATGAAACAATCTAGCTTGGCTTTTACGGGGGGGCAGGGGTATTTTTTTAATTACTAAATTGATTGGTTACTGATCTGTTTAATTATCTCTTTTCTCTTGAATCTGTTTCAACAGTTGTCTTTTTAAAAATGTTCCCACTTCATTTAAGTTATTTAATATATTGGCATATAATGTTCATAGTATACCTTTATGATGACTTTTATTTCAATAAGTTTTGTAGCACTGTCCTCTCTGATACTTCTGGTTCTAGTAACCTCTACACTGGCCCTACCTCTCCTTTTTTAGTCAATCTAGCTAAAGCTATGTCAATTGTGTTGATCTTTTTAAAGAATCATCTTTTGGTTTCATTGATTTTCTTTACTTTTTTTTAATTTTTTTATTTATTCAATTGATTGGGGTGACATTGGTTAGTATAATTATATAGGTTTCAAGTGTTCATTTCTATAATACATTGGGGCTGAGCCCCAATGAACATCTAGCTAACAATACGCTGTTGAACAATTATTGAAATTCTCTGAGTCTCGATGTCTTCAGGTATATGAGCACACAATTACTCCCAATAGTCTTCATATGCTTCTTACCACTGTGTGATTCTATCACTTATGTTAGACCTAGGTCATAATGAAAGAAATCCATAATTCATGAAAGCTTATGCTACAATATCACAAATGTTTTACTCTTTTGCAAAGATTTTTCATAGATATCTGTTCAAGAATAATCAGAATCAGAAATCCTAAGAAATCAGGACAGAACACTGATTTGACTAGATTGTTAGCCAACTGTTGTGCTATAGTATGTTGTTTGAATGTTATTAAAGCAGTGTAATGTTAATATTTAGACTCAAATGATAGTACTTTTCAAATGAAACTTTTGGGTTTTTTTTTAAAATAGATTTTATTGGGGAATATTGGGAAACAGTGTGTTTCCCCTGGGCCCAGGAGCTCCAAGTCATTGTCCTTCAGTCTAGTTGTGAAGGGCACAGCTCACCTCCAAGTCCAGTCACTGTTTTCAATCTTTAGTTGCAGTGGGCACAGCCCACCATCCCATGCGGGAATTGAACCGGCAACCATGTTGTTCAGAGCTCACTCTCTAACCAACTGGGCCATCCAGCCACTCTTCCAGAAACTCAGTGGCAGTTCGTTGCCTTCAACCTAGTTGTAGAGGGCGCAGCTCACTGGCCCATGTGGGAGTTGAACTGGCAGTCCTGTTGTTCAGAGATTGCACTCTAACCAACTAAGCCATCTGGCCGCCCCAAAACTTTTGGGTTTTAAGTTGAATTATTATTATTCAGTCATAACCAGGTCTGTTTGGAGAAGAAATTTGAAATTTTGATGATAAGTCTCATGTGCTCTGTCCCTTTTGAAATGGGCCGGGGTGTAGGGTGCGGGGGGAAAAAGGGAAGGAAGAATACAAACATACACCATACACATACACAGTTTCTAAAGTATTTGTCCTTTTTTGCACTCAAAGACATAAAATACATGACTTACTGGTAATTTTGCTGAGAATCGTAAACTGCAGCATCAACCCAATGCCTGACTGGGGCAGTTGTACTGGAGAGAGAAAACTGTTTATAATTCAAAGTCAAGCACAAACATGACCTACAATGAGATAACTTTCCCATGTCTTAGTTAACGTTAGTTTCTTAGTCTTCTGCTTCAAAATGTCTGTACACACATGTATTATGACACTTTTTTCACTGTTGTGTTTCTTCTTGCCACCGCCCCCCTCAAAAGAAAGACACGGTTTGGAAGAGAAACTTTACCGCATTTCTGCTTGTAACCACAGAATAATACTTCACATGTAAGAGATACAAATAAAAGCGTGTATTTTAATATTAACATATTATTGTCACTTTGGCCATGATCAGAAATGTTTCTAATATCTGTGTTATTATCTGTGTATATTTGAATGATACGCATAGAGCCTGCCCTCATCCCAGCTGAGAGTATGTGTGTGCTCTCCCACACATAGCATCTTAACTTCTATTCACAATATGCTACATTTTTTAAGGCCCATGTTTCATTCAGTACCTTTGTTCAAAATGAACTGCTTTATTGATGATTGGTGTGCTCAGGTGAATGGGCAAGCAACTTTTCTTCCTTCACGTGTGAATGCTATATGCTACCTTTGTTGTTGCACTTTTGCAAGACTTTAAAGCAATTGTTCTGCTCTGCTTGTGGTGACTTGCCATCAACTCACCTGTTTGACAGGTATTCTCTGGTCCTATCTCTTCTACAAGGGTTCCAAGATGTTTTGGCCAATAACACTGTGTTGCCATTTATTGTTTGTAGTTGAATATATCGAAATTGTTTGACATGCCTGATGTCACTTTTGTTGCAACCTGGCCCAGATCCCGGTTGCAAGTTAAATCCCTTAATTAACTTAATGACAGAGTCATTTATTTACCTATCACGTCATCATCATTTGGTACAGTTCCTAGAGAGAATAATTTAGGTTGTGCTGCATGTAAGCTAAACTTGACCTTGACTGTCATCAGGAATATCTTTTGTCCAACAAATACACTGACATTTTAGAGAAGTTTATGTTCTCTACAGAATCCTAGCATAAAGCAGTTTAAGTGTTCAGTGGCTTTTAAAGGTTTACCTATACATATTACTATTTAATGTATGTTTTGAAATATTTAGAATGTAAAGCTAAACACAAAGGAAAAATCGCAAACTTCTTCCTGTCCCCTATGTATTATCAATCCCTGGATATAAATACTGTTAAAACTTTGGATATATTTTTTTTTTCAGCCTTCTGCGTGTGTGTGTGTGTGTGTGTGCGTGTTTTATATATATATATAAAACCATACGTATGGTTTTATACACACACTTTTGCTATAAAACATTGCATATTATTTTTGCCACCTTTGTTTTTACTTATCACTATATTATGAACTTCAAGGAAATGTAAAATTGAAGTGACTATTTTGACTACAATTTAAATTTCCATCATTAGCATAGCACTAAATAGTGATTAAAAAACAATTTCAAATTTAAATATAAAGTATAACTCATCTCATTTTCTCTGAATAATTATTCAAAATAGTAATTAGTGTAATACATATGCATTAGATCCTAGATTTTGTATCATTTTGCAATATGATCAATTTGAAAAGTATATGCCTCGAGATGTATAACGGTGAGTGAGTTAGTAAAGCTCTCCTAAGGAAACATGGCTTCACATTGTAACCTTTTTAATTTAGGAAATTTTACTGAAAGAATCAAGCTTCATTTGGAATGTTGATGCTAATATAACATTGTAAAACTTCTGAGAAGTTGTTTTGTCTCTATGCAGAAAACATTTAAAGCCTGTAAATATTCACTTAGATGCTAAGTATTCACTTTGACTATTGTGCTAAATAAAAGTGTCATATATATGAGTCATATATATACATATACATGTACATGTATATATATATGTTAACAAGTGCTTCAGATTCTGGTAAAAGTCATATAAAATGATGCCAAGAATTAGCCTACCTATTTAAGGGCTAATTTTTTACATCATTATAATGGTAGAATTAGAAATCAATCCCAATATACTTCTATTCATTGCACCTGGATTTGAGACCTCTAGAAAAACTAAAAGTAGGAGAAAACAGCATCTGGAGAGTCCTTAGTTATGGTATGAAAAATATATCAATAATCTTGTCATCATCAAAAGCCACATTTGTTAAGCCACCATCAGCCTATTTTGTAGAAATGTATTTTATTCTAATTTTAACTTAAAAATCAGATGACAGTATTTCTCTATGAATATAAACAGTAACCAGTAAATAGCCATTTACCTCAAAGGCAAGAAGGTGAATTCAGTAAATTTATATCACTGCATCTGTTTCCCTAGGATTTAGTGTGTGTGAAACTGACGTTAGACGCGTCTCAGACTTTTTTCTTGACCTAACCTCATATGAAGTCTCCCCATCAGTAGTATCTGTATATGCTGACTAGCAGTACAAAATACAATATTTCAAACTTGTGCTCTATTAAATCATTAGGTACGTAAGAGCACCCCAGTATGCAAGGTACTAAAACACTAAAAGGTGTGTCTTAATGTTTAGCAAGAGTGAAAAGGTAAGTGTCTTTAATAAAAGTGGCAACAGCTTAAAAACTGTCCAAACCTGAAAGACCTGCTTCAGCAAAACTGTTGATTGCCCTGGAATGTACGGTGGGGTAAGGGAGAGAGAGCCAGGGAGATTACAGCTCCACCGCAGCAGGAATTTAGTCACTGGAGTTATCATATCATGATTAGGAAGTGGCTGTGGTAGAGTTTAGATAGTTCCAGTAAAAGCAAAACAGTGTGGGTCTTTATCTCTTTTCCCATTTTGTGTGCCTGAAGGGAAAGTTTGTAAAAGCTCCTGGGTAGGTTCCCATTCACAGGTACCACACAGGTAATTAGACTCAGCAGTGGAAGTATGAGGCTTCTCTCTAGTGAAGCAGTCTCACACCCCCAGAGAGCAAAAGCCAGGTAGGTAAAGTGAAGGGGGAAGAGTTTAATTAAAAGACTGGCTAAAAATGTTAGATTCTTCATTGAAACACTTGTCAACTGTCAACTGTGTTTACTGCTGTCAGCAAACACATCTCAGAAACATCAAATAACTATGAACAAGAAATCGTTGAAATGGCCTAATGTAGGACAAAGATAACAGTCGAAAACAATTTCAGTGTCAAACCAAGCCTAAGGAACCAATCTGTCCAAATCCAAAGCATGTATTGTTAAAATACTGATAGAAGCACTTTCCAGAGTTTTTCTAATAACAAATATCAAACATACGAAAAACTGAAACACTAATAAATACATATTTATGTACCCCTTCTTATATTAAAACTCATTAATACAAACGGTGACAAAAAAATGTATACACATTTTGAGAAAGGAAAGCTGTATTAAAACTGTAATACTCAATATGTACCGATAACAAGAGATGAATACAAGTCACGTTTGACTCCTGCAATTATAAGAGGTGCTCAAAGTGGTTACCATCAGAGTCCAGATACTTCTGATTATGGCAAACTACTGCTTGAGCAACGCTGATCAAAGTGTCCACTTGTATACATTTTTTTGGCACCCCCAGTATCCAAAGTACGGAGATGCATCTATTGCGTTTAACTATTATTCTTCTTTATTTTATGGTTTCTCAGTCTTGGGACAATTGACATGTTGGGCCAATAATTCTTTGCTGTGGGAGGGTGAGGGGCTCTCCTCACCCTGTAGCATGTTTAGCAAGATCACTGGTCTGCACCCAGTGAAGGCAAATAGAATTCCCCCAACTCCAGTTTGTAACATTCAAAATTGTCTCCGAATGTTACTAAATGCCCTCTAGGGGACAAAAGCACCTTGGACTGAGAACCGCGGTTCTATTTTAATATAGAAGAGTACCTTACCTCTGTCTGCACCTTATGTCATATCAGTTAGCTCTGCCTGAAACAAGTCTATATTTTATATCTGTATTATCTCAACATACACCACTATCTCCCTGGTGGACTGTTTGGGAATTATGAGTCTCAATAAGAAACAATCAGCCTCTGAGTAATCATGAAAATTACCTGAGAAAGTTACCAAATATCATTTCCTGTATTTTTATCCCAGATATTCTGATTCAGTTCTGGATTGTAAACTGGGAATCCGAGTTTTTGTTATAAGGACACCAAGCTTTCTCTGTCTCAAATCAAGTCTGGGAAATAAACAACTATGTGTTGTGACGTGAAATTCAAGGGTCTTAGAAAGGACAACTCGACCAATTCCTCCTCTTCATTTTAATTATTTTAAATGTTTCTCCTTCCTAGGTTTGCTCATAGATCATTCATAGATTATCTTTGTTTTCTTGCTAGTCTTTCTCTTTGTTGAATTTTCTTTTTTCTCTCCCTTTAGCTTGGGGACATCTATGCCTTCGACCCTTTATTTTTGTATAAAGAAGGATCCAGCATATAATGGTTTCATGTGTCATCCGTAGTGAAATATTTTCCAAATGTTTGTGTTTAATGCAGACTTCCCACTAATTCTCTCATTGTGTCAAGTCTATTGTGAAGATTTTATGTTCATTTTGATTCTAACATGTGGCAACAGACTTGAACATCTTTTCTACCATAGTTGCTCAGTTGTTGTTTTTTTAATTTCTATTTTCATTCATTGCTGGTGGGAAGGCAAAGTGTTACAGCCACTTTGGAGGACAGCTTGGCAGTTTCTAAAATAACTAAATCTAGTCTTACTATATGATCCAGCCATTACGTTTCTTTATATTTACCCAAAGGAGCTGAAAATGCATGTCCAAACAAAATGCTGCAAACAGATGTTTATAGCAGCTTTATTCATAATTGCCAAAATTTGATAGAAACCAAGTTGTCCTTCAGAAGGCGAATGGATAAATAAACTGCCGTACATCCTGATAATGGCATATCATTCACCACCTAAAAGAAATGAGCTACCAAGCCTTGGAAAGACATGGAGGAAACTTAAATGTGTGTTATTACGTGAAAGAAGCCAGTCTGAAAAGGCCTCAAGCTATATAGGATTCCAATTATATGGCATTCTGGAAAAGGCAAAACTATGGAAACAGTGAAAGGATCAGTGGTTCCTAGGAGTTCAGGGGGAGGAAGTATGAACTGGCAGAGCACAGAGCGTTTTTAGGGCAGTGAAACTACACTGTGTAATACTATAATGATAGACACTTGGCATGATAAACATTTCCCACCCATAGAGTGTACAGCACCAAGAGGCAAATCTAATATAAATTATGGACTTGGGTGGCAAGGACTTGTCAGTGCAGGTTCATCAGTTGTACTAAGTGTACCACCCCAGTGAGGGATGGTGATGGCAGAGAACGTATGTGTGGGGACTAGGTGATGGATGGGACCTCTCAGGACCTTCTGTTTAATTTTGCTGTGAACTTAAAATTCCTCTAAAATATAAGACGTATTTTTTTCCTGTCATTAATTACTCTATCATTTTTCCTAAGCCCCAGACTGGCTTCCATGTATTCACTGTACTCTCTTTTTTCTGGCCCTCTCCTTCACTCTCAAGAGTAGTCAAAATGTTCAAGTAATTCTTCCTCTAGAACAGAACTCCACAAAATTTCATGTAAAAAAAAAAAAAAAGGAAAAGAAAAAATTACATAGAGAACTTGTTAAAATGCTCATTCCCTGTCCTCACTCTAAAAGAATAGCATTAAAAAGTTTTGGCATGTAGTATAAAAATATGCATTTTTAGCAAACATCCCATGTGACTCTGAAAGAGGTAATCCAGGAACCATGCTTTGAAACCTCTTGCTTTATAGGGTCTGATACATTCATCACTTTGTCCCATTTTCTATGACTTCAGCCTATTCTATTCACATAAGGCTTACAACAAATTCTTTGCTAGTGATCCTAATTCCTGTCTCTTTTTGCTACAATTATTCCTTTGTAAACTGCTAAAATAATCTTCTGCAAATGCCATTTTTATCTCACCACCTTCCTGCTCAAGAATCAGCTACTCCTACTATATCAAGTCTAAACTCTTGGCCTATAATTCAAGGTCCTCTGTCAACTGGCACTTTTGTACCTCTCTAATTTTATCTTTTCCCAGTACAAACTGACTCTCCCCTCTAGCTAAATCCAGCCAACTTTCCATGCTTCCATCGTACTTATTTGTGTGACTTTGAGTTTCCCATCAACTGGAATGTCCTCCTGTTTTATTCCCAACACATAATAAACATTTGTTCTCAACTCACCTACTTCAGGAAAATTATCCTGATTAAAATTTTCCATGTAATTGTTGTGCTAATGGAATCAAAATTAACATACTGGACTACTGTTCAGATTGGGAGAAATAACAAAAGAAGCCTGTAATATACTAACGTAGGAATAGTATGTTACTTTTCCAATTGACATGAAAACAAAGAATTATTGCAATAAAATGTTAATCAGAATTTTAATGGAAAAGTATATGAAAGAGATTATTAAAAATAAATGGGTTAAAATTTTAGTTTAAGTGTGATAGTTGTAGCAAACACTATAATAACAAAATAAGTCAGAGAGAACTGGTAAGAAATAAGTGAATGGAGAAAAATAAGATAGGAACTGCTGATGTGTGAAATGAATGTAGTGGCAAAATACAATGTAAAATGGAAACAAGACAAGACAGCAAAGCCACTTGCTGTCTATGTCCTTCCCAAAAGCAGTTTTGGTGGTGCATGGATATTAGTTTTATTATTATAGAGCCATAGCTCCCACATCCAACCCGCTGTTGGCCACCTTAAAGCAGTCATTCTCTGAGACTCTGTATCACAAACACTTCTACCAGAGATTCCATTGCAGTGACATGCTGCATGCATACCTAATTCATTCAATACCACCAGATTTATTTCCAGATGGCTCTGTGCATTATGAATTCACAAGAGTTTGTGGTTTTCCATGCTCTCACCAACACTTGAACTTATCCATCTCCAAATTGTATTAATTGAATAGGTGCACTATGATATCACATTGTGATTTTTTTTATTGAATTTCTATAATTACTAAGGAATTTGTGCATCCCATAAGATACTTGGGAGCCATTCTGGTTTCTCTGTCTAAGCAATTACATCCACCAGACCCTTTCATATTATCTCAAATCACTCCCCCATATTGACTCTATATCAGTCATGTGAAACTCTAGAATTCCCCCCAAAAATGCCAGGTGATGGCTAGCCTGCTTAGGTTTGTGCAGGCTTTTTCTTTCCCTGCCAACTTCCAGTATACTTTCTGTGCACATTTCAATTATAGCACTTTACAGATTTTATGGAAATTATTTATAACTACAGTTTCTCACAAGACCTAGTCTTTAAGTACAAACAAAAAGGTTTGCATTCCTAGGTTCTCAAAAGTAGGAGGTAAATAGTAAAAGGTTGTACAAAGAAACATTCCTGAGTGAAGTGTTCTTCTTATCCTCAGAAGGGAAAATATGAGGAGAGCCAAGTCACCATCAGGTGCCCACGCAAGGGGGTCTGCCCACACAAGACTCTGAGAATGGTCTACAACTCACAGCCACATCCACCATGAACCCGGAGGGCCCACATTTCCCTTTTCCTAGTAACAAAAATTATTTGAGCTCCAAAAGTTCTCTCTTCCTTTATTCAGGCCAAGATTTGAGTTCACCTGAAATGGCTTGTACCCGAGAAAGTGAAAGATCACAAAAACAAGAGTCAGGCACTCTGCACTTGAATCTTACAGCATAGCTGGGAGGAATTGCAAAAATATGAAGCGGTGTGGAAAGGGCAGAGAAATGAAATATCACATGTCTCTGGGTATGAGGTAGATAATGATCTTTTTTGGGTACATCCGAATGCAAAAGATACAAATCCATTCAGGTAATAGGGAAAAGTGCAGCCAGACTGGCACAAATTAGTGTGGAGAAACTCAAGTGGCAGACATTGGGTGGTGGGACAGCAAGGGACCTCAGGCAAGGTCAACGGAACAAACATGCTGTGTCACCTGCCGAGTGGGCGGGCCAAGATGTCGGGAATCTGAAAACAAGAATATGTAGAGTTGGAATTAGATAGACCTGTCATTAAATTAAAGATCAAAGTAATGAGAGTGAAATTTAAAGTCAGCCACGAACATGAAATATTCCAGAGTACAGAAACTGGAGTGGTAAAGACACAAAACAGAAATCAAGATATCTTCTTTAAAAAAAAAAAAACTACACACGTTGTAAATCTTTATTTATTTATTCACTTCTATAGCAAATATTTTTGAGTGCCTTCTAGGGATTGGGCACTGGCATCACTCAAGGATATGTCAATGAACAAACGTGAAAATCTTGGATTTCATGAGGCTTAATATTTTAGTGGGAGAATATAGACAATACGCAAGTAAAAACAATGACACAAAGTATGTCAGAGGTCAGTAAGTGGGAAGGGGGGAAATGAAACAGGGAAGAGAAATAAGGAGTGTCTTCAGGGAAGGTAGGATTCGTGTAAGTCCCTATAGGATGATGAGGGAAGAAGACAACTGAACAAATGTGTGCAGGTGGCGAGGGAGTGAGCCACTTGTTCAACAGCAAGTGCAAAGACTCTGTGGCACACAGGTGTGTTCTTGTGGAAAAGCAGTGAGGCCAGGGTGGCTGGAATAGAATGAGTGAGGGGGAGAAAAGGGCACACAAATCAGAGATGGGGAAGATCACGTAGGTCCTTGTAGTCCACTGCCAGGATTTCGGTTTTCACTTACAGTGAAACACATTTGTGGTCAATGAGTGTTAGGATCACATACATTTGATCATGATCTCTCTTTCTGCTGTATTGAGAAGAGGTGGAAGGGGGCAAGGATGGAAGCAGAACAATAAACTAGCTATGAGATGGTGGCTCAGGTCAGGATGGTATCAGTAGAAAGAGTGGAAAGTGTTGAGAGTCTGGACACCTTTTGAAGATAAAATCAGTAATATTGTTGTTGACTTGGAGGACAGTATCTAGGGTGGAAGAAAAAGATGAGTCAACGTTAATTTCAAAGTTTTCGGCCTGAACCACATGAAGAATGGAGTTGCCCATTACAGAGGTTAGAAAACCTGTAAGGTTATAAAACCAGAGTTTACTTTTTGGATATGCTGAGACTGACATGATTATTACATATGCAAACAGATATGTCAACTTGATAGTTCATACCAGAGTGTGAAGATCAGATGAGAAATCTGAATAGAAATATGAATTTGAGAACCATTTACTTGGTATTTAAATTTATGAGACCAGAGCAAGTCCTTAAGCTAGTGAGTATAGAGACAGAAAAGAGAAGCGGTCCAAGAGATGTTTAGAAGTTGAAAAAGGTACCAGCAAATGAGACTGAAAAAAAGCAGACAAAGATGTAGCGAGAAAACCAGGAGGGACAAATATTTTAGCAATAAAGTGGAAAAAAAAATATATGAAGGAAAGGAAAGGATTCAAGTACTGAAAATTAAATAATGAATTTCGCCACATAGAAAGAATTTGTGACTTTAGTGTGTTTTATTTTTTTGTTTTTATTCCTGATGGGGAACATAATTTTTTGTGTGTGAAAATGCAAGAGATATTCAGTGATATCAGTGATATGGATAGTAAATAAAGTGAACAATCAAGCAGTATAACCCCATTTGTGGGCAAAAATAAGGTGTGCCTATGGAGATAATACTGGTTTTTGTTTTGTTTTGTTTTGTTTTGTTTTGTTTTTGGTAATGCTTGTCCTAACTAAGGAGATAATTCCAAAATAAGATCATTCCAAAAGAGTTGTTATTCAAATTATGTAAACAATAACATTTTTGAAATTATTTACTGCTTCCTAAGATAACCAACTTAAGATAGAATATTTATTTAAATTTTGTCTCATGATTTTGTAGACTCTTTTGAAATGTTTAGTCTTGTCTAGTATAATTTCTCCAGATCGTTAAAAACTACTTATTTACTGAATACCACCAAGAGCCAAGAACTCTACATGAATTTTGTCATTAGTAACTCAACATAGATGTTATCATCATTACTATCAAAAGAAAATTGATCTAGACAGTCCTGTGAGATGGCCTTCTGTATGAAGCTGATATACAACTAACCTAACAGGGTAAGAACCTAGATTCCCTTGGAAGTAAGACAGACTGATTTTTAATTTTGTATTCACATAACACTTGCCTTAACACTTCACTCACCAATGGTCCTCAGCATGTTTACTGAATGACATTAAACTGAAAACTAAAGCACACCTTGCAATTATATAGTTGACTCCAAATCTGATATTTAGGTGATACAATTTTCTTGCAGAAAAGTTAGAAATGGGCAAATACGTTGTGTGATCATACTCTGTGTGATAAAGAGATATAATAGGCAATAGGTAATTTCAAGAAATAAACTGGCAATTTTCTGAGAATTGCTCTTGAGAGTAAAGTAAATCTATTTTAAAAACTTGACTGGTTCTGGTTGACAGAGGCAAAAGAAAATTAAAATGCATTCTTTAAAGGTCGCCATCTGTATAATTCATACCTGAATTTCATAAGTAAATTTGCTGGTATGATGGTTTAAGATTACTTAATTAAATTTCAAAATCAACAAATAAGAAACATCAAGCAATTAGTGGCACTTTAAAATTAGATAAAAATAAAACTTCAATGGCTATTAAATTTTAAATATTGAAAGCATTCCAAATTAATAATTACAATTGATTTTGATCTTTATACATGCAGTGTACAATGAAATTTTGTTATAGCTTTACTGATTTAACCTAGTATTTCTTTATATCTTATAAGATATTTATTCAAACCATTAACTAATAAAAGGTAATAGTTTTTAATAGAATAAAAATAAACTTTTTAGTGTTCCTCGATCGTAGTAAAAATTTTAAAATGATTATAAAGACTTACATTTTTTTCTGTAATAACTTTTCTTTCTTGTTTTAACATTTCAGAGTAAGTTGTAGTAAATATTTTTCCATATCACAGGGCTATATAACCTTATTATTTGACTTATACTTAATTTGTTTAAGTATTTCTGTATACATTTTGATAAAGTAGATTATTGTTATAAAAAAGTTATTCCCACGTGATTTCTGAGTCTACATAATACTGTCATTTTGTGGTATGATTTTCTTGAGTAAATTTGGGTTTCTGCAGTGTGCTACACAAATGTAGAAGATGATTATAGAAATAAAATACTTAGGGAATTGGTACTAAAGTTCTTAACTGTATTTTGAATTTTGATACTTTTAAAATGGTTTGCCTTTGAATTTACAAAAGCAACCCAGGAACTTCAGTAAGATAGAGGAAAAAACAGTCGGTTTTGCTTGTATTTTTAATGTAGGAGAAATAAGTGAATTAAAGATTTGTTTCAAATGTGAAACAATTATTTGGATGCCACAAAACTACATTTGTTTTCCAGTACATTTTTGGATCAAAAATCATAAAATGAAAGATATCTGTAAACATTTTCAGGTCTTCTGTGCTGAGTGGGTTCAGTCATACATACGTTCATTCTGTCATTAAACATAGATTTGTGTGGCATTAACTATTGGCCAGGTAGTGTGCTGGGGGCACAACAATCACCCAGACAAAAGTCCTGCCTTCAGGGATCTAATATTTTAGTTGTAGAAGACAGTTCAAATAAATAAGAAAAACCAGATATGTTACATAGATTGTGATAGGTTCTATGAAATATGGTAAAAAATGGAAATGGGGGTAGGGAGTAAGGAGGCTGTAACATGAAATGAGAAGATCACAGCAAGCCTCTCTGTATAAAGACCTGAAGAAGCAAAAGAAGGAGAGTTTGTGTCCATTTGGGAGCACCGATATAAGTTTTCTCATGTATCAGACACTATTTTAAATGCTTTGCGTCCACTAACACATTTACTTCTCGCAATTAACATGTAAGCTAGGTAATAATTCCATTTTACAGTTCAGGAAACTGAGGCACAGAGAGGAATAGCAACTTGGCCAACGTCATGGGCTAATAGTACCTAGTGGAGCTAGGATTCAACCCAGGCAGTTATTTAGTAATTCTGGGTGCTGAAAGGTGACCAAAACATCCCAGGCATAGGAAACAGCGGGGGCAAACACCTGAGGCGTGCAGCTGTTCGCTGTGTTGGGGGAACAGCCAGGAGGAGTGTGGGTGGTTGGAGTGTGGAGGGGCGGTGGGATGCAGACATATGGCACCTTGTGGATCATCCATCAGGACTGTGTGATGAGAAGTCATCGTAGGCTTGGTTAATTAATAAGGATATGTGCCATCAACTTAGCTAATGTTTGTATTTCAAATCAAAGGTGTGTTATAGGAGAGGCGGAAAAAAATGCAAAAAATCCCAGTAATAATCAGAAAGGAAAATGCAAATGGTTCCTGACTTACGATGGTTCGACTTGGGATGGTGAAAAAGCAATATGCATTCAGCAGGAGCCATACTTCAAATTTTAAATTTTTTGTTTTCCCAGGCTAGTGATGTGTGGTGCGATATGCTCTTGCTCTCGGGATGCTGAGCAGTGGCAAGAGCCTCAGCTCCCAGTCAGACACGCGATTGTGAGGGTAAACAACTGCTACTCTGCAGTGTACTGTGTAGCCCACATTTTTTGGATGTAGTGTTTTGTGTTTTCGCATCCCATTATTTCTACAAAAACACCCATGTGTGTCTCCTATTTCTGTTGAGAAGAAGAAATGCAATCATTATTGAAGTGAAACTCAAGATAACTGCCCAACTGTGAACAAATGTGTCCTGTGCACGTTTAACGTAGGCGAGGCTAAGCTATGATGTTCAGTAGGTTTCCTTTAAGTGCCTTTTCAGCTTAATGACATTTTCACCTTATGATGGGTTCATAGGGATGTAACTCCGTTGTAAGTCAAGAAGCATCTGTACATAAAAATAGAAACGCGTTCAGACTAATTTTTCTGACTAAAATGCACCTTTTAAATATCCCCGAGTACTTTCTATTCTTATTCTGTTTTCTTTCTCTCCAGTGCACCATCTAACCTAAAATACATTTTTAATAGAGTTTTATTTTTTTTAAGTAGTTTTAGATTCACAGCAAAATAGAATGGAAAGTAGAGGGAGTTTCCATGTAATGCCTGCCCCGATACGTGTCATCTCCTCCATTGCTACTGTCCCCCAGGAGAGTAGCACATCGGTTGCAACTGATGACCCTAATTGGCACATCACTGCCCAAAGTCCATAGTTTGCATCAGAAAGATATTTTATTCCTTATGTATGTCCTGACTTCCCCAGTAGAATTCACTGCTTTCTCTCCAGTGCATAGAAAAGTGCCTGACAAATGATTGATACTCAAAAATTTAGGAATGGCTTAATTAACTTAAGCAGGACCTTACTTTGTTACCAGAAAAGACCTCTTAAATCAATATGGCAAATGTGGCCATTTTTTAAAACCCTGACAGTGGAGATTTTCCAGGCTCTTTGAATCTAATGTATCAGTCCCCATTGCACCCATTGATTATTCAACAACTATTTGCTGAGTACATGTTAATGCTAGTTATGCTTCTAAAGGTTAGGGACATGGAAGTGGGAAAGACATGAAGATGCAGCATCAAGTCATGTGTGAAATATTCTAGTGGAAGAGGTTTCACTCTAGAAGTCAGAGATTGTGTCAACTCTCTCATCTCCTCATTCCCCGTGCTATTGTTCAATGGCACGAAATTAATCTTTCAACAGCAAGCTTTGCATATCTTTGTGATATAAACTCATTTGTGCATTGGTATACTCACATTTAAGATTCACATTTGATACTTTGTGTAGATGTTACAATTGCACATCTTAGATTTTCTAAGACAAGCCTGGCATTAAATATCTGCCTCTTTGTGGTTTTAAGTATGTTAGTGCTTGTAAGAATCTGCATGCTATCTTGTTTTCTTCAGGAATTAGGTCACTACACAAATAGAGTCACATCTCAATGTCTGAGAATGTTACGCTCCTTCATTTTTACCAGCAAACTTTAGTCAGACAACTATAAGGCAAGAGAGAAACTGGTAACCTATTGTCCTCAAAGAATTTATTTAGATTCCAAATGTTTTTTCACACAGAAGGGGGATTTCCTAGGCATCTGGAAAATCTACCTCTGTTCTTTGGCTTTCGCTTCCTGTAATACTTTTACAAGCTGTAACTGCTTCAGGTGAAAAAAAAAAAATCTTAATCACCATTACATGTTTTCTAC
Organism: Rhinolophus sinicus; assembly: GCF_057876585.1. Taxonomy (NCBI): domain Eukaryota; kingdom Metazoa; phylum Chordata; class Mammalia; order Chiroptera; family Rhinolophidae; genus Rhinolophus; species Rhinolophus sinicus. Next base: position 94,326,065 of record NC_142517.1, read on the forward strand.
TAGAAGGTCTACAGTATTTGTTGATACTGTTAATAAACTAACCCAGGGAAATAATTCAGAAGGTTGAAATTAGCACATCTAGTTATTAAAAAGGCAAGGAACTTATTTATCAAAAAAACTCATAAGTCTATTATAAATGGCTTGTTTTAATATGATATTTTGTACTGCCTTGCTTATAGAATTATTTTTGTCTTAACTATTTTTCAAAATAAAAACAAAACTGAATGGGTAAAACATCTAGATAGCAACCTAGAAAGACTTGGAAAAAATTTTATAAGACTTTCTAGGAGGTGAAATAAACTTTATAGTATCACCACTAAATTGTTACTTTAATGGTAAATTCGAGGGTATTTGATTCCTTGTTAAGTTTAGATTTATATTTTTATGGTTTTGGAAGTCATAATTTATTTTCACTGAAGCATTGGTTTTCCTAAATTGTAGTTCTATTCTTTCAAGCATAACAATTTGAAAATACATTTCTTACCCCTATACTAAATGATGTGAACTAGTTTATCGATGCCAAGATTTGTTTTGATTATTACCATTGTTATTTATCCCATCAAGTCTAGAAAGACTCTTTGAACCTCATTGGTGGTGCATACATTTCAGCTGTATATGTGTGGCACATTTCAGAAGGATAAAACCAAAGGACTTTGGAGCATTGTGGGCTCATCCAATGCAAGGTTATCATTTTACCAATGCAGATCTGAAGGCCAGAAATTGAAGATCATTTCCGAGGGGCTATGTCACTAGTGAGAGACAGAATAAGGAGCAGAATCTGAGTCTCCTATGCTGAGTCCAGTTCTCTAACTACACGAGTTTGTATTTCCATTGAGTGTTTCCATACTTCGGGTATAAGTAAGATTTCCCTGGTCTACAGAGGAGGTCAGATGCTTTTTCTTTTAAATGCCATATAATAAATCTTTTAATCTTTCAGGCCATACAGTTTTTGTTACAAGCAATGATCTCTATAATGGTAGCATGAAAGTAGTCCTAGACAAAGCACATATACATACATAGTGAGGTTGTGTTCCAATAAAACTTTATAAACAATAAAATTAAAATTCGTATCATTTTCATGTATTACAAAATAGTATTCGTCTTTTATGTCTTTCAACCATTTGACAACATAAAAATTATTATAAGTTCATAGAATGTACAAAAATAGGTTGTGAGCCAGATTTGACCTTTGGGTCTGAGTTTGCCAACCTCTGAAAGAGCAATAGGATGGATGTTTTAAGCATGTTGCCTATAAACTGCAGAAACACAGTATATCCCTTTGAGAACATTTTAGAATTTCCATTTAAATTTAGACCATGCTTTTACCTCTAATTTCACTAATTTATAATTTATATACAATGTATATGTATGTATTCATACATTAGAACATGTAAATATAACTTTAAACAAAAATGTATAGAGTTATTGAAAGTTCGCTCAATTATTTTGAACAAGCAGTGAGTTGGATTAAGTACATTGGTCCAATATCAGTGTTCTAAAGCAAACAATGAAATTTAAAAAACATATGCATATAATCTTGCATAAATGTAGGATGGGAATTCCCTAATGTATAAAATAGAGTTAACTGCACTGCCTCCACACAGTCATGTGAGTTAAATAAAATATTATCCATCAAGCACCAAATGGTTCTTGGGACTTACTACACTCTAAATAATAATTAGTATTATTATATCTCATGTGACAATAGTGAGTAAAAAGTGTATATTAAGCCAGATATAATAAGAAAAAGACTAAGTTAACTTTAAGGGAATGTTGAAAAGTTATGGTATATTTACCTCACATTTTTACATGTTTTACAATATTCACAGCACTATCAATTCTATTTATTTTAATTTGATATATACAATTCTGTGTACTAGGTAAAGTTGACATATTTTAAAGAATAAGAAATTAGTAACCAAATTCAACAATAAATTAAAAAGAACATACGCCACAATCAAGTAAACCCTAGTATACAAGTGTGGTTCAATCTCCACAAATCAATTAACGTGACACACCACGTAAACAAAATGGAAAAATAAAAATCATATGATCATATCAATAAATGCAGAAACAGCATTTGACAAAATCCAGCATCCATTTATCATAAAAATTCTCAGCAAAGTGGGAATAGAGGGAACATATCTCAACATAATAAAGACCATATATGACAAACCCACAGCTGACATTATACTCAATGGGGGAAAGATAAAATCATTTTCCTTAAGATCAGGAACAAGACATGGATGTCCTCTTTCAACACTTTTATTCAACATAATACTAGAAGTCCTAGATGCAGCAATCAGACAAAAAAAGAAAGAAAGAAAGAAAGAAAGAAAGAAAGGAAGAAAGGAAGAAAGGAAGAAAGGAAGAAAGGAAGAAAGGAAGAAAGGAAGAAAGGAAGAAAGGAAGAAAGGAAGAAAGGAAGAAAGGAAGAAAGGAAGAAAGGAAGAAAGGAAGAAAGGAAGAAAGGAAGAAAGGAAGAAAGGAAGAAAGGAAGAAAGGAAGAAAGGAAGAAAGGAAGAAAGGAAGAAAGGAAGAAAGGAAGAAAGAAAGAAAGAAAGAAAAGGCAGCCAAATTAGAAAGGAAGAAGTAAAACTGTCATTATCTGCAGGTAACATGATACTATATGTAGAGAACCCCAAAGAGTCCACCAAAAAGCTATTGGAACTGATAAATGAATTCAGTAAAGTAGCAGGATACAAAATTAATATTTAGAAATCAGTTGCAATTTATACACCAATGCCAAATTATCAGAAAGAGAGATTAACAAAACAGTCGTATTTACAACTACATTAAAAAAAAAAATACCTAGGAATAAATTTAACCGAGGAAGTAAATAACCTGTACTCAGGAAATTATAAGGCATGAAAGAGAGAAAATGAAGAAGATACAATTAAATAGAAGCATACACTGTGTTCATGGATAGGAAGAATCAATATTGTTCAAATGTCCATACTACCCAAAGAAATCTATAAATTCAGTGCAATCTCTATCAAAATACCCTTGGCATTTTTCACGCAACTAGAACAAATAATCCAAAAATGTATGTGGAATCATAAGAGACCCTGAATACTATGGTAATCTTGAGACAGAAGAACTAAGCCAGAGGTACCTCAGTATACAATGTCAAACTACACTACAAGGCTATAGTAATCAAAACAGAATGATACCACCATAAAAACATACATGTAGATCAATGGAACACAGTACAGAGCACAGAAATAAACCCAAGCCTTTATGGTCATTTAAACTCTGATAAAGGAAACAAGAATATACATTAGGGTAAAGAGAGTCTATTCAATAAATGGTGCTGGGAAAACTGGACAGATACATGCAAAAAAAAAAAAAAAAGAAAAAGAAAGAAAGAAAGAAAGAAAGAAAGAAAGAAAGAAAGAAAGAAAGAAAGAAAGAAAGAAAGAAAGAAAGAAAGAAAGAAAGAAAGAAAGAAACTGGATCACCCACCTTCTTACGCCATATAAAAGAATAAACTCAAAATGGTAAAAGACTTAAATCTAAAACCATAAAACTCCTAGAAGAAAAGATAGGCAGTGAACGCTCAGACATTACCCTTAGTAATATGTTTACTGATACGTATCTCCTCGGGCAAGGGAAATAAAAGAAACAAACAAACAAATGGAACTACATCAAACTTAAAAGTTTTGAACAGCAAAGGAAACCATCAACAAATTAAAAAGATTGAATAGGAGAAGATATTCACTGATGATAATACATCTGATAAGGGGTTAATACCCAAACTTTATAGAAAACAACAACAACAGACTCATACAACACTTAAAAAAATCCAATTATCAAAAGGGCAGAGGACCTACAGATGAACAACAGATGTATGAAAAGATGCTCAGGGTCACTAATCATCAGAGAAATGCAAATTAAAAACACAATAAGATATCACCTGACACCTGTCAGAATGCCATCATCGATAAATCAACAAACAAGTGCTAGTGAGGATGTGGAGAAAAGGGAACCCTGTGCACTGTTGGTGGGATTGCAAATTGGCGCAACCACTATGAAAAACAGTATGGAGTTTCCTCAAAAAGTTAAAAATAGAACTGCCTTATGATCCAGCAACTCCACTCCTGGGTATTTATCCAAAGAAATCCAAAAAACTAATTTGAAAAGATATGTGCACCCATATGTTCACTGCAGTGCTCTTCACAATAGCCAAAATGGAAACATCGAAATGCCCTTCAATAAAAGATTGGATAAAGAAGAGGTGGTACATATATATAATGGAATATTACTCTGCCATAAAAAGAATGAAATCTTACCATTTGTGACAACATGAATGGACCTACAGGGTATTACGCTAAGTGAAATAAGTCAGACTGAAAAACATATACCATGTGATCTCACTTATAGGTAGAATCTAAAGAACACAATAAATGAACAAACAAAACAGAAACAGACTCTTAGATACAGAGAACAAACTGATGGTTACTAGGTGGGAATGGGCTTGGGGGGATTGGGTGAGAAAAGTGAAGGGATTAAGAAGTACAATTGGTAGTTACAAAATAGTCACCGGATGTAAAGTACAGTTGTGGGGAATACAGTTAATAATATATGCAAAAGCTATGTATAGTGTCGGATGGGTACTAGACTTATTGGGATTATCACTTTGTGAGATATATAAGCATCTAATCTCTATGTTGTTTTTTACATCTGAAATTAATATGATATTGTATGTCAAAGGAAATTGAAACATACATTTTTAAAAATTAAAAAGAAAGGAAATTAGTATTTCTGTTTTGCAAGAAGAAACTAATTCCCAACTGAAAATTATGGTGTCATTCCAGGTCTTCGGACTCTCAGTTATTAAGGGAAATGATAAACTACAATTAAGCATTGGACTTGTTCTGGGCCACGTATAATGAGAGGAATATTGATAACCTTGATGTGTACAAACAGGAGAGTAAGTTTTCTATTACCTAGAAACTCAAGAAATGGTTAAAGTAACTGGGAATATTTGACCCAGATAAGAAAACTAGTGTAGAAAGGATAACTCCAAAATGTGTTTCAATATTTGCCATATGGGAGAGAGTGTAGACAGATTATTTTATTGTTCAGAAGAGAGAGCTGGAACCAATAGCAAACAGCTTTTGACAAAATACAAAGAAAGAGTCACAATAATGAAGCAGAATAACAATGGAATTTTTCTGAGATGAGTTCTTCTAGAACCAGTAAACCACCTGTAAAAGAGGAGATTCTCATAAAAGAAGTCAAGTTGTTTTGGATTATTTTTATACTCCTTTACACCCCTAAAAATCCATAGTCCTGCAATACTTTTAAGATCATGGATTATAAAACTTTATTATTTGTAAATTGATTATATTCACATAGAATTTTATGATTTTCAATGTTTTGTTTTAAAATTCTGCCCTAATGCAACTCCTCAGTATTTCTTTGACTCAAATACCATGCCAGTATCTTTTTTAAAAATTATGGTAAATAGGTTTAAAATGTATTTTGTTTCAAACATAATTTGTTTCTTAAGATGACAAGTAGGAAAAATGAGGTTGATTTCTTAGGAATTTTCTTACAAGAGCTACCAACTCTCCTTTTCAAATCATTTTTTTAAAAGCTGACTATAAATTAGAGCATATCACAGGAGCCTATGTGTATTAATGCAAGTGATGCTGCTTTTATGAGACATTTGCACTTAAAGTAAAATATTCTAGGTGTAAGTTGTCTTTTTTTTTACCTAAAATAATTTATAATGTAACTTTCACTTGTGTTTTACAAAGATTGATTAAATGCTTTTGGTTACAGGCTCTGAGTTGTGCAAATGCTCTAACAGAACAACAGAGCTTGGATCTTCTTGTTATGTCTATGTTCATCATATAAAAATTTAAATTGTTCTAGCCTACCAAAACAAATGAAAATTCAGTCAGATCCATGATGCTCTGTTTCATGCTGAATTGTGCTATGTCCCTTGTTGCATTGTTCACAGGAATTGAAAAGAAGCAGATTTTGTCTGTTGGTTTTGGTTGTCGTATGAATCATTCCCAAAGAATGAGCCCTTAACAAAGGACTGGTGAGGACAAGAGAATGGAACATGGGATTCAACTTTCTTCTTTACCTTTTGACTATGCAATTTATTGCTTGACACATGAAAAAAACTAACAAATAGTGATTTATTTTCACAGGATAGAGGACATTACATATTTTCCTGTTCTCTAGCTATATTTTTTAAAATTTATTTTGAAAAATCCATCTTCAGTCATAGAATCCTGATTAATGGCCATGATACATGTTTGTATGATTTGGGCATGATGACAAAGCTGAGGAAATCGGGAGCTCTATTTAAATTTAAAACATAATGAATGTTTGGCATGTCTTACTGGAAATCTTTTTTATTTTTTTTTTAACAGAAGGATAAGTGTGTATTTTTCTGACTAAATAGTCAATCTCCAAAACACATTTTCATATTTGTATAATACATTATATATTTATATGCATTTTATATGTAATGATAATCATGTCGGTAACTTGTATTTTAGTTAAGCCTATTTACAGTATTTCTATTAGAATGAAATATGTGACAATTATTCAGAGAAAGCAAATCCTGAAATGTTAGAACCTCTAAAGGAAGAGCTGCAAAATCGCCCTCATGGTGACTAACTTCTTTCTTAAAATTCCTACCTGTTGCATTTCTTTATCTATCATTTATGTGTAATGTAAATAATGTTTCTAGTTTTTTTATTGCTAATTATATGTTAAGTATTTTACATAAATGAACTAATTTGAGTATCACAGCACCCCTCTTTACTGAGGAAATATGGGAGGATCAGAGAGGTTAAGTGACTTCCTGGTGGCCACAAAGGTAATAAATGGCAGAGCTGAGATTTGAACCCAAAACGTGAGGCCCCAGAATCAACACTCTGCATCCCTAAATCATATTACCTACATGTCAGAATCATTTTTATTGAATTTATCATTGAGAAGTAGGATCATATATACATTCCTATCATCCCCAAATCATACAATAATCCAAAATGGACAAATAAATTTTAGTTTTAAAGGACTTCAAATAAATAATATTTGTTCTTCATGAAGGAGAAGAATTGCCCATTATTCTCTATAAGGAGGCCTCGATGTACCTGACAATTAGATTGTTTTTTCTCTTAGGTTCTCTCACAATTACTTTTTTTAAAAATTTTCCTTTCTGCGTAAATTTACAAACATTGGCAACTCCTTCAAATTCCCTTCCATGATGTCAATATTTATATAACTTTTTTTAAAAATCCAGATGATACTTTTTGATAGTGAGAGGATATTGTTTTACCTCTTTAGAAAATGTTTTACATAGTATCATAATGCCATTTATATGATTCATTTTACCATCTCCAGCATGTACTAAGTGACACTTGTCTTTTTTTGAAGGGGTGGAGAATTAAATAAAATCATGTGTGGGAATACTACATGAGATCATTTGATTTACCAAATCAGATATTCATGCCACATTCTGAAAATTTGAAATTTCAGGCCTGCAGGCCTAGAAAAATTTAAAATATTGTAATGCCCAACTTTGTACATCCAAGTACAAACTGGCTTTATACAAATCAATGTAATAATAATAATAATAATAGGGTGTGGAGAGTTTCTAGAATCTACACAGATGTTCTCATTTGATTCACATAAGGGTTCTGAGGAGTAATTGGGAGCAGTGGCCCATCAGTTGTGTCTCATAAAAGGGTTCTCAGTCTGTCCACTTCTTACTCTCGCCATTGCTGCCGCACTTACCCAGGCCACCATCCACTCTCACCCTCAAGTCTGTGATACTTCCCTCTGTCACCTCCCTATCTGTACCCTGTCTCCCTGAGCGTCATTTTCTACCTGAAAGTCAAGCTTAATCTCTTCAAAAGCATAAATCAGAATATGGAACTCCTTGCTTCAAACCGTTCAGGATTTCCCATTGAACAAAAATGAAATTCACGTGTTTGCACTGGCTACAAGGTGTTGCATGGACAAGATCCTGCCTTCCATTCTGGCCTTCCCTGGTACTGCTCTCTCTTGTGTTCGCTATGCTCTGGGGATGTTGCCATTTCTTTCTTTCCAACACTCAGAACTACTTCTAGTCTTCCATATTTTTTCCTTCTCATAGGAAGTCCACTCACAGAACTCTCATCATTCAGATTACAAATTAGTGTCACTCCTTTGAGAGGCTCCTTTGCTCTCTCAGCATCTAAAGTAGCTACTCCCCTCCGTATTCACTCTATCAGAGTTTTCTGTCCATCTCCATGAGACATGAGGCTTTCTCTCTCTGATTTTCTGTTGACTTTCCAGAGCCCAGGACGTAGTAGATGCTAAATAAACATTCATTGAATTGAATTATTGAATTTCTTTTTATTGCAAGAGTTAAGTAATCTATGTGAAGTTGTAGTACAAACATTATAATGGGGAAGTCTTGAAATTATTCTTCACATAAAGCTTCATAGCCATTGTGAGGCCAAGCTGAGTAGAGGGCAAGTGTGTTCCAGTTTTCAATTTTTTTCCATTCAAGGAGCCTTTGTATTCTTTACTGGTTTGATTCTTTAGGCAACATCTGTTAGAATTTCACAGTTAAGAAAATAATTTATTTTCAAGCACTGTACTTGTTACACATGTGCAGTTGTAGGAACTTCTCTTCTCAGAAGAATTATGGTAGTTGGAAAAATTGTTTAAGATTTACCAAAGCAATAAACAGATTAACACTACTGAAAGGCATGCATCTGTAGTACTCGGTTAAGGAAAATGCATAATTTTGAACTTGAACTCTACTAGGCAACACTAACTGACTGTTGCAGTTATACCTGGGCTTTCCTAAATGGAGAATATTTTGAATTTCCTACAAGTAGATCCTAAAATCAGTTATTAAGAAGGGATTTCTATTGTATACCATATCGAAAGATGTAACAGTTCATAAACTCAAGCAAGTGATATTTCTATATTGATTGACAGTAGCATAATCTCAACTTTATGTATGATACTGTGCCACTCCTTACAAATTGTATTTAACAGTCTCATTTGTGCTGTTACTTTAGAATTGGTGATATAATTAGTAAATATATGCACGAACAGATGCATGCATAGATAGTAATCTGTGGAAACAAATGCTTAATAAACTATTAATATGTTTAATTCATCATTTTAATTGGAAATTAGTACAGATATACCACCTCAAGGAAATGACAAGCTATGCTACCTTTAAAATCACTAGAATTTAAAGTGTGTAGATATATAGGTAGAACATTAGAGGCTTGAAAAACACATTAGACTTCTGAAATTATAATTGAAGGGAATCCTAAAGCAGAGTGACCAAAAAATTTTCCTAAACATGGAGGAGGGTGGTAGAAGAGGGTAAACGGGGTCAAATATATGGGGATGGAAGGAGAACTGTCTGGGTGGTGAACACACAATGTGATATACAGATGATGTATTACAGAATTGTACACTTGAAACCAATGTAGTTTTGTTGACCATTGTCACCCAATAAATTTTAATAGAAAGACATTTTTCCTACACATCTCATTTACTACAGTTTGAATAAATTCAAAGAATAAAGAAGTTGATGCCGATTTGAAATGCATATATAACTATTTTTGCTTGTTTTTGCTTTAGAAATTGTTATAACACAAGAATTTTCTTAAATAGTACAATGTTTTATATCTTTTTTTTTCCCATTTCTACAATTGTGAAAGACTTCTTGAATACCTATAAATTAAACCCTACCTAAAGGGATAGGAATTTAAAAAAAAAAAAAAAATACACAGTGCCAGAGAAATCTGACAGGCAAATGGACCAATATGGGGCTAAATGGTCACTATTACTAGCTTCCTATCAATAAACAGGCAATACAGTTGGAGCAGTATTTTCTAATGAAGGAATGGCTTTTTGGATGATCCAATTTACACTCTGACTACTTTTCTTTGCTAGCAAGTGCAGGCATTCGTCAGGAACAACGTTTATGTAAATGAGCTTTCTTCTAGTCCATGTGACTCTACAATCTCCAAGACTCATTTCAAGCATCTGTCTTTTTCAACATCTTCCTTGACCTCCCAGAGTGGGCAGGCTGACTCTCACTTATGCTTCCATAATACTCAGGATCTTCATGGAATTCAACGCCCTGATTTATGCTTGCTAGTTTGCAGTTTGGATTTATGTGTATTCCCCATGTACATGCTGTTTACTTTTCCACGTTCCCTGGTAAAATATTTTGGATTCATGTGGCCTGTACACAGACTGGCTGAGCACCTGGGTTAAGTCAGATTGATAGCATATTTTGTTCAAGTAAACCACAGCCCCAACAGCTATTAATCCAAATTTTATACACATTATCTGAATCAGTGGTTCTTAGATTGGTGTTCCTGGACCAGCAATATTGGTAACATCCTGGAACTTTTAAAAATGCAAGTACCTAAACCCGTCATACTTAATCAGAAACTCTGAAGATTGGACTCAAAAATCTGATGATTCTGATATCTCCTGAACTTTGAAACCACTGACCTGAGCTAATAAGAATGCATAACGATGTACATAGTCAGTACTCCATGTTATATTCAAACTGTAGGTTTGGTTTGTATTTATTTATCAGTGCGCATCCATGGCTTTTAAAAGAGCATCCCCAAGTATCCAGTCCTGTTCCTTTCTCGGCTTTGATCCACATATTAAACAGGAAGCACTACTACTCAAGAAAACAAAACTGCATTTAAGCTGAAAAAATGTTTTCTTCTCTCCAGACTTGCTTACTATGGGGTTCATACCATTCTAGGCTGTGATAATAGTGTTTTACTTTCAAAAGAGGAAACCTCGAACCTCATCTTCTTACAGTTCTTGGCTGGAATGAAGTCTGCAACTTTGAATAAACAAGTGAGGAGAAAAGGAACCAATGTCTCTGGAGTGCCCAGTGCATGATATAAGTGCTTATCTATTATAGAATCTTATTGCACATATAAACAAAATAATTCAGGAAAAGATTGATATTATCACAAATAAAAGAAAGTCAATAGGAGCACAGAAGATAGTATGTATAAAATATTTGAAACAGTGCATGGTATAGAGTAGGTATTCAATATATATTAGCTACTATTATTACAAATCATTTAGATATTTAAAAGTGAATCTACACTCATAGGAAAGGTATGGATAACAGCTTTCAAAATTTAGATACCCCTCTAGCAAAATATGTTAGCAATATTTTACAATTTTAGTCACTTTTGAACTCAAAACAAAAAATGCTTCATTTATTCAGAGCTCACTTCAATTAACCTTACAAATTGACATGTAACAGAAGGATGAAAATGGGCGTTATTTATTTTGCATCTGCAACTGGTAGGGGAAAAGAGTCTAATCACTCCTGCTTTGAAGACTAGAGTTCAACAAGTAGTTACATCATATTTTATTGGAGAATGATACCAAAATTTAGCTTAATCAACACCTTTACCTACATTTATTCCTATAATACTTTCTACGTAGACAATTTCAGTTCCCAGCTTCAAAATCCCAAATATATATGAGGTATCAGATTTAAGGACCTTTAACAATGCAGCTTAAATTTACAAGGACACAATCATCAAAATCCTATTATATGTTGTTTATCTATGGAACACAAATGTTATTGTGTAACCATCATTTTCTCAGTGCCTAGAAAAGTGTCTGACGTATAATAAACTTCAAAAATGTTTGATGAATAATTAATTGAATAGATGAAAGAATTTGAGTGAACCCTTATTATGAGAGAAAGTAAATATTTAAAAGTTGTTTGAAAAATTAAGGATGTTGATGGCCAGCCAGATGGCTCGGTTAGTTGCAGCAGGAGTTCTCCGCAGTGGGGTTGCTGGTTCAGTTCCTGCTTGGGGTGGTGGGCTATGCCCCCTGCAACTGAGGATTGAGGGTGGTGACTGGACTTGGGGCTGGGCTGTGCCCTCCACGGCAGGGTTGGCAGGTGGCAACTTGGGGCTCATGGGCTCTGGAGAGCCACACTCTTCCCCAGTATTCACCAATAAAATAAAATAAAAAATAATAAAAATAAGGATGATAAATGTTTATACTTTGTAGTTTTGGTATTGTAATATTTATAACCTTAAACAAAATCTTGTACCACATATCTAATTTTATATTCCTTATTTGGAAGCATGCTATTATGATATTGAAAAGATTAAAAATAACTATTTGTTTTTTAGGAAAAAAAGAACAGTACATTGCCTCTCCGTTCACCCCATACATACATTTCCTTATATTGCAGTTAAAACTTCCCTCACCTTAGGGTGATGGTATCATGAAAAGAATATGAATAAGTAGCCAGGCGGACATGATAAAAATCCCAGTTTGCCACTAATACCCAAGCAGGAATCTTTCCAAGCCTAAGTTTCCTCATCTGTAAAACAGGAATGGTAAATAACAATATTATTATTTTAAATATTAAATAGAAACAAGTGCAAAAGCCTGCAACATTAAATGTAGCTTTCTTTTCTCAGGTTCATTTGAAATTTTACTGTATCCACTCTGAGGTATGACAAAAACAATGTCAAGGCCTGTAAGTCCTGACTGCCTCCCATTTATCTGCCTTTCCCATTTGAGAACAATTTGGCCTTGATTTCCATCCAAGGTTGCGGTTTTGCCATATTCCCCATGGTCCACAATTTCCATAAGACAGGTCTAAGATAACATACCTTTGAAATGTCAGAGTAATCTTCTTTTCCAGAGGCCTCAGGGCATGACTGCCTTACCAGAGTACCAGACCACAAAACCCTTCACTGGTACTCTGATCTCTGCATACCATCTCTCTGTGCTGTAAATGTTTATTATTCACTATCCCATACCCACCAATGTTGATTACTTTTTATCCAATCCCAGAGATGTTCCCCCCTTGCCCTCTCCTGCCCCTTTAATCTACCTCCAGTAGATTTCATGTCACCCTCCCTACAGCTCCTCCTTTTATTCTAACATATAAAATAAATTGCTAAATTGCCATTCTCAGGAACATTTTCTTAATTTGTTGAGCTTTCGCTTCCTGGAAAATTGTCATCAGTTCGGTTCAAGTAAACTCATCAAAAAAAAATTTTTTTAAAGACAAAAACAATGCCTTAATCTTCTAATAAAGGCTTGCTCAAAGTAGTACCTTTTATTTTAATATACTATTAACAAATTAAATATGTATTAATATAAATTATAGTAAAGATATATTAACATAATGACTTATTACTTAAAATATTACATATGTCTTGCCATAAAATTGATTAACTATTCCAAAGTTAGAAAATTAATATATTAAAGGTCTACTCTGATTATATATCTTACCAGCTGTAGACCTTGATTTCATTGATATGTGGGCTATAAAACAAAACAACAAAGGAACAAGACAAACAAATAAACAAAAACTCATAGACACAGACAGCAGTTTAGTGGTTACCAGAGGGTAAAGGGGGAGAGGGGTGATAGAAGAGGGTAAACAGGATCAAATATAAGGTGGAAGAAGAACTGACTCTGGGTAGTGAGCACACAATATGATATATACAGATGATGTACTACAGAATTGTATGCCTGAAACCTATGTAACTTTACTAACCATTGTCACCCTAATAAACTTTATTTTAAAATTAAATAAATAAGTAATAAAACACACAGAAAAAGACTCAGTTTGTCATATGTAGTGAAGGAGAATAACAATAGTGACCTTATGGTATTGTTGGATGATTAAAAATACTGTATGATGAAAAGTTAGCAAATTTGAATAAGTTATAACTCTTTGGAACCCTTTATTTAAGTACCTATAGACCAAAATTTATGGGAGACATTTGTTTTTTAATATACTCTGAATTTTGCCATAATCCAATAAAAACAATAGGAAATTTCAGGGCTTAATATTAGAGTTTTAGCATTTTGAGTGCATTTGTTGTTTTTAATATTTGTACACAAATAGCAGCTCCATTTCTGCAACTATTCCCATCTCCACAGTTAGACACAGTTATCACTTTATTTTTAAATAAAGATAAATCTTAGGAAAATATTTATTTTTCCCTTAATTTTTAATTCATTAATTATGTCCAAGTATTTCTCAGCATTATCACAAGAAGCTTATGAGTTGAATTCATTTAATAAATGTGGAGTCTGCTGTTAAGCCCATATATTCAGCTAAGCCTGTATTTCCAATTGAACAATTAAGACTTTCAGATGTGTTCCAAAACTATCTTTAGCTCAAGTTTTTCCTTTATTTCTATGAAGAAAATATACCAGGGTGCCAAAAAAAATATACACATGACTTGTATTCATCTTTTGTTATTGGTATATATTGAGCATTGCAATTTTAATACCATTTTTTCCTTTCTTAAAACACGTATACATTTTTTTGGCACCCTCTGTATTGAGCAGAATTAAACCATATATTCAGAACTGCACTGTCCAATGCGGTAGCTACCAGCTACTTGAATCTATCAAGCCCATTCAGAAGTGCTGTTGATATAAATAAGAATCATATGACTATATATGAATACATATGTATGCACATATCGATGTGTGTATATAAATATCACATACATATCGTATCTATGTCTTGAGAGTACACACACACACAAACACACACACACATACACACACAGACACACACACACATAGGGTGAACTTTATTTCCAAATTTGAATGTGCCTTTGAAATGGAACTTCAAGTTTTAAAACTGTTATTATAAAAATCTGTATAATCTTATGACTGTAAAATTTCCCTAAGTAATTAGTTTTATGCAAGCATTGCACGTTTCATGCATATGCTCTTTCTCACAATGCCTAGAAAAGAGAAAAAAACAGGTAACATTTCTCTAAATGCAAAGTTTTGTTATAGCTAACTATAGGAACATCTCAAATATTAAATGTGTAGCAGATTGTATTTAGATAGGAATTACTTAAGTAATCTCAGTGTATGAACCCATTACTCCCCTTCACTTGTTTAATTTTATGTTTATGTCATAATTGTCTTAGACTAATTCTAATTTGCGCGTACAATTGTTTCCTCTTATTACTATTTATCCAACTTAGACATTTCATGAATAAAGTAAGTAACTAACACCTTCTTTCCCACACGAGGGCCCAGAAAACTCTCAAAACTTCCCAGCTAAATACCCTCTTTCTTCTACACTGTGAGTTGTCTAGGGAAACTTGACTAGATTGCAATCTCATTATCTCTCCTTTAAACAACTTTAGAAGGTATTTACATAAGTTCTATAAAAGAAAGAATACCAAAAAACATTTAATTTACCTTAACAGAAAGAATGAAAAGAAAGAAAGGAAGGAAGGTAGGAAGGAAGGAAGGGAGGGAGAAGAGAGAGAGAAGGAAGACAGGAAGGAGGGAGGGAGAGAGGAAGGGAGGCATTTAAAAGCAGGTGTGATCAGCAGGCTTTGAGAATGTTGATGATTAAAAAATAAAAAGATAATCATCACAGTTTTGGAGATTACTTATTCTTCTGAGTTTTGTTGTAGCAGATTACCAATCCACATTTGTCCTTCGTAGGCTATGTATTAGAAAAGTAAACAGGAAGATGTATAGTTAAAAATAAAATTAATACCATTTATGGAGAAATAGCTATATGCCAGAGAGTATTTTAATCCCTTTAATTGTGTTATGCATTTTAATACTCATAATGAGACTGTAAGTTAAAAACTACTATTATCCACATGTTGCAAAACAGTTCATAGAAGTTAAAACATTTTCCCAAGGTTAGTCAGGTAGAAAGTATTTGGTTGGTCAGTTTCTCTCTCTAAGTGTGTGTGTGTGTGTGTGTGTGTGTGTGTGTGTGTGTGTCTTCATCTGCATAAAAGCATTTTAATTCTGAAGCAATGAAAGCATGCTGTATGCCCTACAAGAAATAGGAAAACACCAGAAAACGGCTTCAAATGCAGACATTCTGGCTCCAGAGCCCATGATATTAATCTCAACACTGTTCTTTTCTGAGGGACCTGAAAATCTAGTTGGATAGCTAAAATCTACTTAGCTGAAAGCTACCCTCAAAAAATAAAAGGTGGGAATGTTTAAGAAGTGACATAGACAACGTATGAGGATCCAAAAAAGAAAGTTATCACTTTCCTCAGCTATCAGTTCTGTGAGTTATCACTATCTGCTGTGTGAGCTGGAAAAGAAGATAGTATTTGTGATGGTTAATTTTATGTGTCAAATTTATGTGACTATTTGGTTATACAGTGTTCTGGGTGTATGAGTGTTTTCTGGATGAAATTAACATTTTACTTGGTACACTGAATACACTAGATTGTACTTCCCAGTGCGGGTGGGCCTCGTCCAATCAATTGAAGGTCTGAATAGAACAGAAGCCTGAGCCTCCTGTGAATAACAGAAAATGCACCTGCCAGAAAGCCTTCCATCTGGGAAATCTGCTTTTCTCTAGCAGCCTCCTAGCATTCGGACTTAGACTGGGACATCAGCCCTACAAAAACAAACAAACAAAACACACACACACAGATATAAATGATACAATTACAAATACAGTAACTAATTATATATCTATCCATCTATCCATTCATCCTATTGGTTCCATTTCTCTTGAGAACCCTACCTATTATAGCACTCAAGAGCTTGTCAAATTATACCCAGAGGGAAGATTTGGACATTTCAAATGAGAACACGTGACCAAAGATACATTAGGTGGGTTTTTGCCTCACACTATACAACCTATCCGTCAGAAAATCCTACCCACTGAACCTTCAAAACGTATCCAGATTTTGATCATTTTAACTACTTTCACAGATATCATCCTAATTGGTTTCACCATAATCTCTTTCCGGGTTTATTGCATCATAGTTCCCTGCTTCCATCCTTACTTTTCAGTATATTCTCAACACAACAGTCTGGAATATCTTTTTTAGTATTGAATGTCAACTATAATTTTACATATATATGTATATGTATGTATACATATATATATTAACGGGATGTGGAGTACAGCATAGGGAATAGAGTCAGTGAATATGTAACAGCTAAATAAGATGTCAGAGGGGTAGTAGATTGGGAGGGGGTTATCACTTTGTGAGGGGTGTAAATGTCTAACTATTACATTGTTTTGTACACCTGAAACTAAAAAAAAAAACAGACAAAAAAAGTGTGTCACTTCACATCATTATCCTGTTCAAAACCACCATAGCATTTTATCATTTCCAGAGTTCAAGATATTCCCAAAGTCCTTAAATAGTTCTTTTATTTCTTATTCTTCTGTGCTGCTTAGTTTATTTTTCTCCTTCACATTTATCACTATCTAACATGTTATAAATTTTCTTCTTTATCTTGTGTACGACAGTTGCTTCCACTAAAATATCATCTCTGTGAGGTCAAGGATTTTTTCATGTGTTCTTCACCTCTCTTCTCATAGCACCTAGAAGAGTGTGTGTCACAGAAGAGTATATGCCAACTCATGTTGCACGATGCATATTTATCAAAAGAATAAATGAGCACTACTTATAGAAGCTTGTATCAGGTTTCTAAATTAGAAATTCATCATCCAAAGTGAAAATAAAATAGAAAATGTAGGTCTGAGGGGGAAACAATCCAAGTATAGATAATATGACTCCAATTTTAAGCTTTTATAGGAGAGTATGAGAATTGGACAGAATCGGGAAGTTATAGGTGGATAATCCAGTCTTAAAATGTATATAAAACAACAAAACTTCTTAACTTTCTATAGCATCAGCCTCAAACCTGAAGTTTGGGCTGTATCTTAATCTAATTTTCTGTAGATTAGAGAGCAAAATGGAAAAAGACCTTTATAAATGTCTGTGAATTTAAACTGCCAATTTAACTTCCCTCAATAGCCTCGGGTCTTCTTTCTTTTATCTTCATTTCTCATCCTCGAGTATCTAGATTTCTGAAGTAACTTTAAGTAGCTACTGTATGACTCATAAATGCATATTGCAAATAATACACCATAAAAGCATTTTTAAAAATCTTTCTTATTAATTTAGTTTTCTTTAACTGGTGAATAATTTAGCAATATGTGAAATGCATTTTCTCAGGGACCTATTTCCCCCTATGTATAGATTCGGTTGTCAGAATTTAACTAAATGGGCTAAAAGAGAAGATTGTTTCATCTACATAATCACCCTGGATTCTTTCTCTCTCTCTGAACATAACTGGTAATCTCTGAAAGATTAGCCATAAGTAATCCTTCTGTTCAGACATTAGTAAATACTAGAATCTGGCAATCTTTTCTATTTGAACTACATGGAAAGGGATTTACAAAGTTTTAGGAGAGAGCTCCCCAAAACACTGAAAGTAAGAATACAATTTTCTTGACTTCATACAATAAATCCCTTTACTGTGGACAATTCCTTAGTCTTAATCGCATGGGGGTTGCACACTAAATGTAGGGATAAAACTTTGTGAAATGGGATGGTGCTTCTAAATCTGCACCTTATCAAGTTATCTAGTGAGAAGGCATTAGCAGTATTAAATTCTATTTTCTGCCAATATTTTTAATCTCCCTGCAATATTATTAACTCCTTAATTTTATAACTTTTTTCAACATCTACACTTGGAATACACCAAAATTTTGTATCATCTATCATAATTTAAAAAAAATTTTTTTTTACTTATTTTAAGTATTTTTTTTGTAGGATATGAATGACAACAGTGGTCTTATTGAATGACTTTTCTTTAATCTCTATTATGTATGTATGTACATAATGTACGTGTGTGTTTTAATATCTAATCTGCTGAAATTAAATAGAGATTATTATACCCAAAAGATTTTCACACTTCAAGGTGGGTACGCTATGTGATTCTTTTTTTTTTTAATCCCAGTTAGCAGAGTTATAAAATCATGTTAATTAATAAGTAAATTAATTAATTTTACAAATATGTGTGTGGTGAACCTGGGAGCAGGTTGAGCTGTCCTTATCTCAACATGAATGTAAATCACTTCTATTCCAAGTTCAGAGGCCTGGAGATTCCTAAGTATTGATCTACGGTTCGGTTTGAGTTTCATTGGGATAAGTCTATTTACATGAAGGACCTTGGTCTGAGTATTGTGTCTTAGCTTTGAAGAAGAGTTACAATTTTGAGTATAATGTCTCTCACGGTGTATTTACTCAACAAATAACATCTGGGCAATTATTATCTGTCAGTAGCTCCTCTGGGCAGTGGAATTGACCTCAAGGAACTTGTATTCCATTGGGAGTATAGAAAATAATCAAGTAAGTGTACTAATAAATAAAATATATAACCCCTAATGGAAATTGTTTAGTGAAATAAATAAAGTACGGACATAAAATTGAAACTGGTTCATGATGTGGGGTCCACATCTTAATTTGGCGGTCAGGGAAGACCTCATTCTGAAGGTCACGTTGGCTTGAGGGCATAATGTCAGGAAGGACAGTGCGTTAGTCCAAGTGGGCAGTGATGATTGTTTGAACTTTAGTTGTGTGACTGTAAATAGTAAGAAGTGGGTGGATTTGAAAAATATTTTTAAAATCGAGTATATGGGACATGCTAATAACATTTTCTAAATTAAGCTTGGGGGGATCAGGGATTGTGCAGAAGAGTGTTGGTAAAAGGCCAGGGAGATAAAATTATCCTTGACATTTGATTTCTCCTTGTGAACGTAAGTGGGGATTTGCATACATGGATCTGAAGCTAAGGGGATGGTCTGGGATGGATATGGGGATTTGGAGACATTTGTGAATGGTTTTTAAATCTGCATGACCTGAGAGAGAGTTCTGCTAAGATAACATATATCAAAAAGGAGAGTGGCTCAGCTCTGAAGTCCTGGAGTATAGCAATATTTAAATGTTAGGGGAAGATGAGCAAGGAGTATCAGTTCAGACAGTGTAACTAGCAGTCATGATGAAAATGAATAACATGACATTCCAAGGCCTAATCTGATGTTGAGGCTATGCAGGGGTTGGTGGAGGGGTGGGTGAGGGAGACCTGGGGAATGGAAAGAAGGGAGGCTCAGAGCAATGAGACTGGATACCATCTATCTAATTTTGGTTACAAACTGGGGACTGGATCTCAAGAACAGGAGCAGAGTTGGCGATCTCATCCCTACTTCTTCTCATTTTAAGGACACTGGAACTCAATGAATTAATCCAAACTTAATAATTACGGACTCTGGCTGTATTCCATGAGGTTGGATAAATGACTCTTTGGCTATAATTCTTCAGATTTCCCCTTGGATAATTGTAAACTTTTAGTGATTCATCTAACTGTGTGTGTGTGTGTGTGTGTGTGTGTGTGTGTGTGTGTGTGTGTGTGTGTATATCTCAAGTATTTATTGAGTCTATCTGTCAAATAACTTTCCAAATTCAGGGGATACAACCATGAGCAAGATCGATAACACTTTGCTTCCATACACCTTATCAGACTCCATAGAAGGAGTAAATAGGATGATTAGAGATAGTGTTAGCTGTGGTAAAGAAAAAAAATGTAGAGAATAATGGGAGAAATTAATGGCTGGGGAGATGTTATTTTGGGCAAAGAGAGACAGCCTGTCTGAAGAAATGACATGTAAACTGAGGTTGGTGATAAGACGTGACAGAGAAGGAAACCCTGTAAATTTTCAGAGTTATAGTTAGAGCAACAACTGTTAAGTTGACGTGAACTTGATATGTGTGAGAAATCAAAATATAACTGTAGCTTAATGAGCAAGAAGGTGGTGGGTATAACATAAAGCCAAAGATGTAGTTAACACTTTCTTGTTAACAAGTTAATCCTAATATAAGTGAGAAAAACTCATTTTTTTAATCCCTGAAATAATAAGTTCCAAGGTAAACAAATCTTATATAAGGCCCATTATGGTAGGAAGAAATTCAAATGCTACCTTGTGTTTCCATAACTGGGTGTTTGGACAATTTATTTAATCCCACATTCTATGTATTTGCCCATTTTAAAATTGGAATTATGTGATATAGTCTATAATGTTAAATAGTGGTATATATACTTTATAAAATTTCTAGGCAGATTAAGTGAATCTATATAAAACACTTTAACTGAATCTAATATAGATTAAGTCCACGATATATGTTATTATTATTATTGAAGACCAATAAATCTGATATACATCAGCTATTGCTTAAAACTAAATGAGAATTTCCATTAGCTATAAATAAAGATGTCAATGCCCAGTATTAGTTCAGCCATTATCAAAATGCTGCCCAGATACAAAGCAGAGTAAATGAGGATGTGGCTTGTGAGCCATTAGTCATGAAACAAGCTTGGTGTATCAAATAAAGATTTTTTTAAAAAAATCAATACAGACATTTTCATCTGGTGGCTTCTGGAAACAAATTGAAAATGCCAAACAGAGAAAACCCCAATGGATGTCACCACACACTTTGGTCAAGAGTTTTAATATTTTCTTCCATATCAATGAAATTCATAATAGGTATTTGTTATATTTGAAAATGTATTTCAGAAAATGCATGACAATGTTTATTTCATATAGTCTTCCATTAATACAGACTAAAAGAATGCTTGGGATGAGTAAATCAATCGCTGGAAAACTTAAAATAGTATAGAATTGTATTGATTGGGAGAGTAGGACAGCTCATGGTGCTTCCAGAAGTAGCCCCTAAGCAGCTGAGGTTTCATTTCTAGCTTCAGCACTCCAGTGATACATGGGGTGCACTATTTGGCTGGTCCTGTGGAACCATGGAATATCAAAAGGCACAGCATTCCAGGGGGGGCAGGTGAGAGAGCATACTCTCTCTTGCAACGTGATGAATAAGGTCCTTCCATACCAGCAGCTGCCAAACAGATGAGCATCTTTTAACCGAGTCAGGGTACACAATACGAGCGGGGCCCAGAACTAATCAGATCTAATTAAGACAGATATGTTATGGTCCAGTAGTGTTGACAGGGTCGGGATTCCTGTAGCTTTAAATGAGGCATGTTGTAATTAGGATCTAATTGAAAATCTGGAAGTGATACAAAACCTTTGCCCTTCAGGGCCTAAGAAGAGGTCTCTTTGGGTCCTGGCGTGAACCTTATTAGATTGTGGATGCTCAATTGGACAGTTATGTAAAAAAAAGTAGTACAGTAGCATGACAGTTAAATATGGTTCAAAGGAGTACAATTTAAATTCACATCTGTCTGGATATGCTTCAGCGTTCTTTCTAAATGTTAGATTTAGAAATTGTCTGTATTTTAGATCTCCTAGTATGTTGTGGCTATTATTATACACAGACAACAAAAATGTTTTGGCTTTGCTTGGGGCAATATGTTTTACTAAATGCTCCTGATGTCTAGAATTTGGAAAAGGTATGCTTGATCAAATTGTCTTCTAAGACATATGTAAAAGGTATTCATGTTCATAATCTCGTACAACGTTTTAAAATGATCTTTGTCTAATACAGATTGCCGACAAACTTCACTGTTAGGCATTTTCCTTATTCAATTTGCTTATCTTTTTAAATTATTTAATATTTTAATAACATCACTCAGGTTTTAAGTTTACTACAGTCATTTAACTCTGAAGTGCCCCTTTATCCTCCTGGCCACACGTACAGTCAAACATTAAATAGCCTAAGTCGACCTGGATTTTCCCTTTCATAAACCTTCAGGTGATTCTTCAGACCACTCTAGTTACTTCTTAATAATGTTATGGGTTTGTTTTTCTTGTTGTTGTTGTTAACATTTAAACACTCAATGTTGGGGCAGTGTTCTTGTGGACAAGCATTAGTTGTACACCCACCAATAATACCTCCTAGAGACATCTCTTCAGATTTAAAAGTTGCTCTGTTCTAAATGCAATACTAGCAGCTAAACTTAAATGTTTTTCGATTCTCCCTATATGTTAAGGCTTGGAAATATATCTGATTGTGCTATAGTAGTCGTAGTGAAAACTTCAAGATAACATCAACTATCAATGAAATGTCATTTTGTTGATTTTCCATCTTATAAGTTTGCAATTTAATCTTACAGAAAATCAATCCAAAATGCCAAATAACAAATTCAAGGACAGGTACAATGCTTACTTCCTCGCTGCATTCAGGTCTCCTTGCAAGTCGCATTTTATTAGGGAGGACCTCTCAAACCAGAATATATAAAATACCACTGTAATCTCTTGCCTGACCCTGCTGTCATTCTTTTCATAGAACTTTTCACCATAGGACATATTTTAATAGTTTATCATCCTAATGTCTGTTTCTGTCCATGGGCAAAGGAACTTTCCATTGCTCATTGCTATTTCCACTCTAATTCCCACAGCACTGGGCACATACTAGGTACACAGGTGAATCTGTTGAATGAATGAATGAATGAATGAATGAATGAATGAATGAATGAATGAAAAGATATAAAGTCAATGTTTGCCTTCGGTGGTTAATCCTGAAAATTAAATTTGAGCTTTAAAGACTGAAAAGTATACATTTCAACACAAATAAATGTGCAAGTTTCCAATACCAGAATGGTTTCATTTTTGTCCCAGTTGTAGTCCTTAACCTAAGTTCTTTAAAGTGTGGAGTGATGTGTTGACTTTTATTGACCCTTTGAAATTTTATTTTCTGTACAACTGTACTTTTATATTGCAAACACAAATTATGCAATTTCTATTGGACCAATTAATTAGTGCATACATTTTAAGTGGAAAAACAACTTGCTACATGTACTTATAATTTTTTTAAAAATGTAGTATGTTTAAGGAGACAGAACATTTATTGCTTTTGTAAATTGATACAGAGATGGTTTTCTCCATGTAGCAGTCAGCTTGTGAAAATTTATAGGTGTGAAATTAGCCACAGATTCTAGAAATATTTTACCTATAACTGGACACTCATTGTTGTTAAGAGAATAAAAGAAAGTTAACTTAAATCTGCCTTATTGCTTTCAAATATAAGATTGTTTCCAGAATATATGAGCATGTATTATTTCATATAATTTTTTTCTGTTTATTTGTAACTGTGATATTATTTATATCAACATCCACATTACTTCCAAAGTGGATCAATTCACTAAATTAATTTTTCCTAATGCAATTAACCCAAACCAAAAAGCAAATCAATATCATTCTACTGTTCGTTGACTTTCCAGCTATCTACTTGACATATTACCAAGAAATTCCTGGCTTTTGTGAATACTTCATTGAAATAACTACCAAAATTCTAATAAGAACCATAACATTTCACAGATTACAGTAATTCTGTAAAGTTTTTATAGTAAAAATTATTTTAACAATTTCGGATTTATCAGAGAAATGAATTAAAAGAACTCAAGGAATTACGCCACCCATTAAAATTCTGAAATGTACAAATTATTTCAGTGTATATTCCAGTAATATTTTAAAAGGTATTGCACTATTTTCTAAGCAGTACACTTTAGAATTGTTTTTACAGAATAGTGGCTTGAATTTCACCAGATGTGAAATCATTTGGTTGTGTAAACACTTTTTTTTTTTCTGAAATGCATAGGGTTTTTTATTTCATTTTAAAAAAGAAAAAAGACGGTAAATGGATAATGTCTATGGGTTGAACTGGACATCTCAGAGGGACCCAGACCTCAGATACACTGAGGTAATTTACAGTCTGAGGTAAACAGATTGGTTCAGATAATACTGGCTGATGGATGCTCCCCATCTATTCAGCAGGAAATGTCTTGGGGAGGCTGGGGAATAACTTTTGCAAGCCCTTCTTCAAAGTCTGAGTTTCCCTGACCTCACTCTCCCCCTTTTCCTGAAGAATTGAGGCAATGACAATTTTCTTTTACTCTGAAAATGTCTTCGTAGTTTTTATTTTCTATGCATTTATACATCAGAGGGAAAAAAAATTGGCTAAACCATTTGACAAATTTACCATATAGAATTTTTCGTAATAAACATTGAGCTCTGTACCAACAGTGCAGACAAATGTGGAAAATTCTTTTTACATCTTTATGGGCTGCTATAACTAATTGAAAATGATGTTTGCTATAAAGTTTCCGTTTTACCCTTTTATTGGCTCTAGTAAATGAAAACTGCTTCACTATTTAACTAATTTTTCCATGCCTTCTGGGAACCTCTTTCAAGAATTTCAAAATAACTTATCACAGAGATTACATATGTTGATGAATGCTATTATTGTCTTGCGTGCCAGATTGAAATCAGAGCTTCTGAATTTTAAGGTCAGTTTTATTTATTTTGTTTATCTACCACCTATCTTCCTCCCCTCCCAACACCACATTCTGTCAAGAATGTGTAATAGAATTTTTACAATTGTTGTAAAAGATTCACTTAAAATTATAAATTTCAGAAGGCTGGATTAGTAAAAGAAATTCCAAGAAGGCATTACAAATACATCCTGCATTATTTTTATGCATTTTGCTATTAAAAAGTGTCATGCAGTTAGTATCAGCTTGCTTAGTCCTCTGAGAAAAACTGTCTCATTTTTATATCCTGTTACTAATTTTATGCATCCGCGTATCTGTTCCACTAGCCTTTTGGAGATAAAATACTCTGCAAAATTGATTATCATTTTAATACTCTCTTCAGCTGTTATCCTAGGGTTTTTCCAATTTTTCAACCCTCTTCTATACACATTAAAAATTTTAACACATAAGAAAATTATTTGTATTCCTTATAAGCCAATAGTGCATAGTTTCTGGGTTTTTTTTTGTTTTTGTTTTTTTTTCCCTAATGTTGATCTGAGAATGTTGTTATTCTCATGTCAACATTAATAGGACAGTTTGGTTTATGCTCTTCCATCACTACCACTGAAACTTTGGGCAAGTTCAACCCTTCTCAACTAGAACTTCCTTATTATTTTCCAACAATAATAGCCTTCATCTCATAGAATTGTATATATCAAAAGAGATGAACTGCATTGCAAGCCTTTGATTTTTAAAACAATAATAAAAATTACTTTCATTTGTTGAGTCACACTTCTGAAAATATTTTCTACAATGTTTATTTTTTCTTCAAAAGTAAGACTTTGTCTTTTTTAATTCTTAAACATAAAGGAAGGATTAAATTTCAATCTTCCTAAAAGTGTGAGTTAGGATTTGTTGGTGAGTGAACACGG
The DNA here is from genome assembly GCF_057876585.1 of Rhinolophus sinicus. Lineage (NCBI taxonomy): Eukaryota > Metazoa > Chordata > Mammalia > Chiroptera > Rhinolophidae > Rhinolophus > Rhinolophus sinicus. The sequence continues at coordinate 94,352,044 of NC_142517.1, forward strand.
TCACTGAGATTTTAAAATGTTGAAGAAAAATTAAGGTAGGTGCACATACGGTTAAACCTAAAAACACAGATTATACCAGACACTGGCTAGAATGTAGAAGAAGTGGAACTCGCACACACTTCTGCAGGGATTGTAACTTTTTGGAAAATAATTTTACAAAAAGTGAAATATTCACTACCATATGACCCAGTCATTCCACTCCTAAGTATTTCCCCCCCAAAAAATTAAAGCATATGTCCACATAAAAACAGGTACATGAATGTTCATAGCAGCTTTAATTATAATAATCCAAATGTGGACACAATTCAGTTGTACATCAGCATAAGAGTGGATTAAATGTGGTGTATTTATACACTTGAATACTATTCAGCAATTAAAAGGAATAACCTCTTAATACGAGGTCTGACAATTAAGTTTGTGAACTTGATGCACCAATGTTGCTAACCTTTTTTGATACCAGAGGGATCATTCATTATAATTTGTACCAATTGGACAGTTAACCAAGTTTACTATTTGGAAGTGCTGAAAAGACTGCATGATAAAGTTAAACGACCTGAAATTCTTGCCAACAATTCATGGCTCTTGCATAATGACAATGCACCAGGTAACACGGCACTGTCTGTGAGGGAGTTTTTAACCAGTAAACAAATAACTGTCTTGGAACACCGTCCCTACTCACCTGATCTGGCCCCCAATGACTTCTTTCTTTACCGGAAGATAAAGGAAGTATTGAAAGGAAGACATTTTGATGACATTCAAGACATCAAGGGTAATGCAATGACAGCTCTGATGACCATTCCAGAGAAAGAGTTCCAAAATTGCTTTGAAGGGTGGACTAGACACTGGTGTCGGTGCATAGCTTTCCAAGGGGAGTACTTCAAAGGTAATCGTAGTGGTATTTAGCAATGAGGTATATAGCACTTTTTCTAGGATGAGTTCGTGACCGTAATTGTCCGACCTCATAAATGCAAAATTAGAGATGAGTCTTGCAAAATTATTGTGCTGACTAACAGAAGCTAGGAAAATAATGATTATGTGTTACACAATTCAATTTACATAAAATTCTAGGAAATGCTAATTAATGAGTTGTGAAAGAAAGTAGATATGTGGTTGCTTGGGTGGGGAGGTGGCAAGAGATAGGAGAAAAGGAATACAAAGGGACACAGAGAAATATTTTGGGGTGACAGATATGTCCATTATCTTGATGGTGAAGGTGGTTGTATACATATGTCAAAACTTATCTAATTATGCATTTTAAATACGTGCAGTTTATAGTATGTCAGTTTTACCTCAATAAATCTATTTCGTTTGGCTTTTCAATGAAAGGTAGGATTGCTGCATGGAGTCCTCCTATTTTTTTTTTCCCCTTTATGATGCACATCTACCTTTAGCACCCATTCTAAATTAAATATAGTCCATAATTAATTCAGTCACTGGGTAATTAGTTACTTATTCAATATTAAAACACTTTCAGGGTAGAATGAAAGCATCACAAAAAAAGTTAACTTGGATTGTTGATTGCAGCTTGTTTTATTTTAATTAACTAATAATCCCTCGCATTGGTTTAACTGCTTTACATTATCAATGGGCTTTTACAGCTAGTTTCATTTTATTATTTAAGACAAATGAGACTTTTAAAACAATGAAAATTGAAGGCTATCAAGAAACCATTTTTTACACTGCACTGTACACCTGAAGCTGAAGCTGAACAATAATGAATGCCAACTATAATTTTATATATATATGCATATATATAGATATATATATATATGCATATATATGTATGTATATACTTCCAAGAAGCAGAGTACAGCATTAGGACTAGAGACAGTGGAAATGTAATGGCTCTGTGCGATGTCAGAGGGATAGTGGATGGAGGGAAGGGGGGTTCACACAGTATGAGGGATATAAATGATAAACGTCTAAGTATTTAAAAAAAAGAAACCATTTTTTAGAAGCATTGTGTGGTTCTCATCAGAACGTACGACAGAAGCTTCGTTTGTTCTTACCTGCCCTATTCTCAACTTTCAGTTAAGTTTGACTCTGTACTTTCCTTGGTAATTTTCTTCAAACTTGGCAAAAAAATGATTATATTGTCCATAATTGTGGGTGAAGGAAAACATACCCATGATTGGGTTCAATGTATCTCTATAGTTAATATAGAAGGAGAATTGAAAATCAAATTCAATACCACATTTAATTATCTATACTCATGTTCCAAGTTGCCGTGTCATTTCTTCATGTGATGCCATTGGAGGCAGCAATAGTTGATATGGATGATACATTTTATTTTATTTTTGTGTTAAATTATTTTAAATCCCATTATGTGAAATTACCGTGTTGTAGATAAAAAAATTAAACTTAAAGAATGCAGGAAATCTCTAGTTTCTCTTATTCCAATATTACTAGTTTTAAAACAATGTTTTCTTCTTAATATATAAATATATAATACTTGTTTATTCCATTAATTCAGAAGAAATGAATTTAAAGGGAAAGGGTAGACACGTTGACTTTTTTGGGCAACTGATTTCAATTTGCTTAAAAGAACTAGCCATGCACAGAAAGTGTAAATTACTAACAGTGCTCCAAATGACAGAATTAGGGAGCTATTTCACTTAGGAAATATTTATTTTTACATTCCACTTCTTATACATCTACCTCTTAATAACAGCATGAACAAAATAGAAATAAATATTATAGTCCAGTATTTTAAAGCATCTTGACTTCTATGAGGGTTGTGCTCAAAAGCAGAGTGTAAATTGGAGAGACTATCATCACTCTGTTTGGGCTTAATGAAGCGTATCAGAGGGCAAGCAGTGTAAATGTGGAAATGCTCAGAAGGAAGCAGACTTGTGTGTGCAGAAGGAGAGCAGAGCTTGATTAGATTACTCAGACATGTGCATGGCGTGTAGAGTTCCTACGCTAATGTTCAGTTCCTGGAATTTTGTCTGGCCCCTTCATTTTACTTTGGCCAAGAATAAACCCTGTGTGGTGTATCTGTTCTCATTAACCATTTTACTTATCTCCTGATTACAGTATTGTGGAATGCAGCTTATATACAAAGACAATATTGTAACTGGTGGGTGAATGGATAGAACTCATACAGTTAAAAGAGATAGCATTTTATGTACTCATTCTGTAATATCATGCTTGTACATACGAGAATCCTATTATATTAGTTTTATGAAGTCAGAAATCTTTATTTTTCCCAAATGTTTGTTTCCAGGGTCAGCCCCCTAGGCCAATACTGCCTATTTCTTATTTACTTTAGATTATGTCTTTGCTTAATATGATTAAAGGACAGTTCTCAGCTTTTGAAGAGAAAAGGGAAAAAATCCTTTATTGTGGTTTTGGAAATTTATTATATATTTCCACCCAGAGGAATAATGCCTTGACTTTTATTGTTGTTTTGGAAAATTTATTAGATGTTTCCATCCATTGGAATGCATATGATTGTTTTAAGTGATCTAATGAAGCATGCCGAGGGCAAATATCATCAATTCACAGTTCAAGAATCCTACATTTCAAAAAAATGGCAAATAGGTATTTACCTTTAGGCCTAGAATTTTAAATTATTACAAATAAGGGGTGTTTTCTAGCACAAAGCATTTACTTGCAGGAAGGAGACACTTCTGGTAAGAAGTGTCTCTACCATAGACAGTTTATAGATTGAAAATCTGCACATTTAATCACATTTCACAATACTACAAATATAATCTTTGTAAGTTATTTATCACATTTAAAATAAAATCTTCATTTAATTCTTACAAATACTACTTTGATTCCATTTCCTTTCTTATAGAATTAATATGCTAAAGGTTTAAATGTCATTTATGAGAATGTAACAGACCTTTTAGTTCCAGTGTTGTCTTTTTAATCTTTTGTTTTATTTTCTACAGTAGTTATTTAAAATTATCTTTTTCAGTCCTTGCTCAAATGCACCTCACTACTTTTATTTACAATTCGAAACGCTCTTTAAAATTTTGGATGGATTCCAAGAATTCATGTGAATATGTAAGAAAAAAAAAAAGAAAGAAAGAAAACCTTATTTTTCTCATTTTAATTTCTTCCAGTTAAAAAATTATTTTACCTCAAGTATAATATTTCCTCCAAAAATGAGTATATGCATTGGCAAACACTTTAGAGTTATAATTACTTTATTTTCAAATCATGTCAAGCAAACGATGGTAACAGTATTAATTTTGAAAATTTATTTATGCCTTTGAAAAAGCATATATTATATGGTGCATGACTTATTTCTGTAAGAAATGATAATGACACACCTTCATGTGCCAGGAACTCAGCCAAGTGCTTTGCATATCTTCAGAATTCCCAATAAACCATGTATTAATCCCCTTTCCTAGTAATTCACTTAGGATCAAGAGAGTTAAGTAATTTACTACATGAGACTATAGTCAGTGTTGTAGTCAGAATTAAGACTGAGTCTCTATAATGCCAATGCTCATGCTCTTTTCTCTAAATTCCATTATATCTATAGAAATTAGTTGAGAGCATGAGATTGATCTCAGCTAATGGGATCTAATCTTCAAGATCTAATGATGTAATTTGTGATGAAAAGAATACCACTCTGTTTCCTCAAATGATATACTATATACAATGCCCAGGAAGGGAAGGTTCATTATGCCAAAAGAAAGTACTCAACTTTTTGGTATGTATTTATTAAATCTCTTTGATTTACATGTAGAGGTATTCTCCATGCAGTGAACTCAAAACAACTGCTCATATCCTATAGAACCATTAGATTTTCATTATACTGATTATTATTAAAATCTTTGTAGCACTCAGTTATTTTGACAGCAACAAGCTTTAACTTGTAATTTTCTTTTTCAAGAGTTGAAAATGAAAATTTTCAAATCAAATCATTCATGGATTACTCAATTAGTGGAATTCCTTCAGCAATATAATTAAACTTCAAATTATTTTCCTGCTTGTTAAATTTTTTTGAATACATGCGTTAGTGAAGAACTTGCACTTGTTATATCTATTAATTTTAAATTATTTAAAACTTGGCTTACATACTTTCAAGCCATTAAAAGAAAGAAAACAACTTTACTAGTGATTTTAAAGTTATTTTTAATGTCAACTATAATTTCATAAAAAAATACTCTAGTGGAAGTTTAAGGATAATTTGGCATTCTGTTTCAGAACATCCCAAAATAAAACAAAGAAATTCTACTCCCGTGGTAAAGTAATATTTCATTCCTATTTGCTAAAAGAATGGTTCAATCTTTTTAAAGGGACTATAAAATAGAGAAATAGACAACACAGACCTCCAAAAAATTCTGACTCTTAAACCCTGCTTGCTGAGGGGAGGCATATAATCATTTATACTGTGCTTGATCATTCACAATCTCACCAGTGTCAGGGACCATTAAAAAAAGAAGAAGGAAAGAAAAAACATCAAAGAAGGAGTATAGAATGAGCTAGGTGGGGTGGAGGGAATGTCCCTTAAACCCAAAGGCTTTTTGTCTGAGGTTGCCAATCAATCACAGCAGCTGGTGTGATTATAGGTTGCTCTTAATCTGTTTTCACAAGATCCTAAGAGAATTTGAATCATAAAAGGACCTGCTCCTCCCCACCAAGAGGTATATAAAATAAACTGACATTTAAAAAATATATACCCAGATCGCAGAAGTCTACATTAGTGGATTTAATTTAAACAATGATAGGTATGAGAATAATATTTCTCTATTTCACTAATCCCTGTCCAAATGATTTCACATACAGTGAAAAACGAAAGTCTAAGACATCGAACTTTCTTTTTTAGAACCCTGTAGAAGAGAGAAATTGATTTTCTAAGAGTATACCGCTTTAATGATCTTCATTGCAGGTTGCGTTCCATTACAGCATCATACAATGTTACACAGACTTGGATATCAGAAACGGGATGATAAAGTTGCACTCCAGAACACTGTTGATTAAAAGAAAATCCTAGCAGTTGGTTTATTAGAACCCATGTTAGTCATCCTCCCTTCTAACAATATAGCAATGGGGTCTCACCATATTTCAGTGAAAGAATTATGTCAGCGTATTTAGAATAATTTCTTTATACAGTTTGGAAAAATGGTATTTTGTTTACATGAAGCATCCATTTTTCATTTCTCTCTTCCCATGGGAGCTAGCATAAATCAAAACAACTCAAATGTTTTTAATTTCAGTGTGAGATCAGCAGCTGTTCCCCAGAACTCCAGTTGCCACAAAAGAGGGTTTTTTTTTTTCGAGTCACAAGTCAGATAGACAACTAGCAAGATCTAGTTACATACTATGATACTTACTATGCATATGCACATTAGAGATCATAATAACAAAGAATTGTGTTTACTTAAACTCACAGTTTTGCAAAAGTCAAACAGTTATGTAATTGTCCCTATAGCACTGTGAATCATAGTGGTAGAGAAATATAATCAATTAGTGACAAGTTCCTTTGATGTACTCTATAGTGGGTTGACATAACAAATGACCCTTTGAAGAGCACTGGGCTAAACTAGACTGCTTAAAAGGAAATTGAGTTCAAGTGAATATTTCCAACAGTTTATTTTGAATGTTTATACTTTATGCAGTTCCTAAAAAATGTATAATTAGACTATCTGCTTAGTTTTCCAGAGGAAAGAAGTAAATGCGGGAGTTTCATCTGAATGCCAACCACATCTTTTATTTGGAAATAAAGACATCAAAAGCAGACTTTTTAAAACCAAAGTAGAATTGAGAATTAGACTTTGGGATTTTGTGAGTCTTAAGAATTAAATTTGCCTTAAAGGACAATGATACCATAACATTTTCATTTCTCCTTTTGTAAACACGTGGCTTTAAAAGCTAGTTTTCATAAGATTAAATATACCAAATAGAATATATAGTTTTTTTGATTTTTTTTTTTATGCTTTGAACACCCTTTGGAGTAGCTACAAAAAAATGATGAAGGATGACGAGCAAAAAGAGTATGGCAGATATGGTTGTGATTCAAAGTCAGTGATTCTGCAACACAACAGCGTTAGGTTCTGAGCTCCCTTTAGAATTTAAAGTCTGTCTCAAAAGCGACTGACCTGGTAGCTGTAGTCCCTGGTCTGTTTTGGTATCATTTAAACTCCAAGTGAAAATTTGGCCTAGAACTGAACTAGTCTCCTTTAAACTCCTTTAAAATAAGATAAATCTATTTCAATTAGAAATCTCTATAACTTCTGCTTGCTGAGCAGGGTCTGTCCAGGACGGGGCAAGCAAAATCCAAACAGGAGGCCTTGGTTCAGCCATTGATGGGCATCGAGTGATGCCAATGAGTCTATGTTTAGCAGCTTTTTGGAAATGCCTCTCAAGAGTTTAAAATCCATTCCTTTCTTATGCCTCCATCCTGTGTGCCCACAGCTCCCGAACAAGCACATAGGAGTGTAAATGCAGATTCATAATTGAGGTCCCTGTGTGTAAGAGTCCAAAAAATTTTACTATGAGTATAAATAAGTGTCCGAACATCTGAACTATTTGAAATTATCTGAAGTCAGATCATCTCAACTCTTTTCTAATATCGCAATTTGAATTTCAGTTTAAAAGATCACAATATATTGTTTATACAGTTCTGAATCCAAGAAAATAAGAACTCAGAGTCAGCTATTTTTAATTGCCCAAATCAGTTTTGCAGGATGAATAAGTATGTGCCTTCCTTGCAAACGTTTGGCATAAATGAATAGATTTCTTGGTTCCCTATGGAAAACTTACTATCATTTGCAGTGAACTATCACAGGAATATGCATAATTTTGAAGAGTCTAGTTAATTTTAACCTATAGCAACCTTTCTGAAAGTTTACAGTAATCTGTTCAAAAGTGACTAGAATTCACAAGTATTTATGTAGCGACACTGTATTAACAACCTACAATAAGCCTGGTACTATGCTAAACACTAAAAATACAAATGTGATTAAAATAGCCTTTGTCATTGAAGACTTACACACCACTTGGGGATCCTGAGGGTGGGGGTGGGGGAAGCAGATAATGAGAGCAATTATCATATTGGAGAGGTGTTATAACACTTTGATGAAGAAGAACCAAATCTTTGGGAGAGCCATAGAAGATGTAGTTAACGGGATGGCGTAAGGTGTTTTTTTAGAAGATGGGTTTGAGGATGCCAGGCAGAGAAGGGGGAAAGTGCCAGGCATAATTAAGAAATAATAATTCATAAAATAAGAACATATCACTGAGGAGTAGAGAGAGGGGGTAAAAAAATGTATGGGTTATATTGTGAAAGTCCCGGCGTGCTATGAATAGGTACCTATAAGGGGTCAACATGGTGAACATTTCTATCATGGGGAACTCAAAAGGAAGTGTGAAAGGGAAAATTTCAAAGGACTGCTCAGTAGTGTTGTAGTGAGAGATCCAATATATGGCGATGGAAGGAGAGCTGACTCTGGGTGGTGAACACACAATGTGAAATATAGATGGTGTATTACAGAATTGTAGCCTTGAAACCTATGCAACTTTACTAACCCTTATCACCTCAATAAACTTTAATTTTAAAAAAAGGAAACTAAAGATTTGGGAGAATTTTAAGCAGTTAGGAGCTTGAGTTTCATTGTGGACAAAATTAGTAATCAATGTGGACTAACAACTTAATATACTGAGGTCAAAATTAAAATAAGATGGAATTTTGTGTGATGGCAAAGTTCAAATTTAGTTTCGACTCATATTTTTGGAACACAGAGGCCAGGGTCATAGATAGCTTTTCCACATGGATATTGAAATCCCCCAGGATAATGGAAGGAAATAAATAGACTAGCTTGACATCTTTTGTTGATCTGGGGAGTGACCAGGTGAGAATCAGATGACAGCATGGGGGAAAAGTGGTTTCACTGGATGGGTTGTGCCTCAGAAAAGAAAAATATCTTTACATGAAGGTAGAAAGTTATTCACTATTCTAGAAGTAAACATATGCAAGAAAAAGAATATGGACCCTATCTCTCAGTCCCAAGAACAAAGGAATGTAAAAAATGAAGCATTCTTTCTTTAAGAAGGTTATAGAATTGGTGTTCTTTGAATAGAAGCAGGTTTTAGTTATTGATAAGATTAAGATAATCTTCTAGGGAAAGCCTGAAATTATATGTGAGCGAGTGGGTTCACAGTAGAGAGAGATATCTAGAGGACAATATGAAGGATTTCAAGAAGGAGGAAGTATGTAGGGCCCTGAAGTAAACAGCTTAAGAAGAAAAGACTGGGTTGTATAGTAAGAGAATACTATTGAGATGAACAAATCTGATTTTAAGGAAATATAGCAGAAAGGGGCTTAAGCAGATTCGGGATCAGGTTTGAAGCAACACCTGTGTTCTTCCTTACAAGGCCACAGTACAACAGAGGCAAACACAGTACTTAGAAGTAGAACAGAGGAACACAGGAAACAATTGTATGGCTGTATATTCCATTAGAATTCTGCGGACAAAGTTTTTTGGTCCTGCTGTTAATGTGTGCTGTCAGAGCGACCGTGTATCTATTCAAACTGCATCTTGTCCGCATTGATGGGTAGAGGTGGAAAATGAAATCTCAGCCTATGAGAAAATGAAAGGCTACTTATTAGCATGCTCTTTGTTAATAGGAAGCATCTACATCCTAACAAAATATGTTATTTGGTTAACACATCATAAAACAAAAGTCCGAGCTGATGTAAGTAATTGTAAATTTACTCTAAGCTATAGTTCTGGAAATTTTCTCCCTGTAGTCACAACACTTATTCCTTGCATGCTACTTCTGTCTTCTATAAAATTTATATAATTTTAACCAGGAGAATTAAAAGATAGATAAAAGATAAATCAGGCAGCTCAGCTGTTGAGCATTATCTACAGTACCCACTTAACATCCAGATCAAATCCAAGCTTATATCTCCCTGGGTGGGAGAAGCTACAACTGTGCCTGAATTTGAGAGTGAGACAGTGAAAGTGGTAAAACGTTTCACCTACAGGAAAATTAACAGGTGACTATTGGTTAGAAGTTACCCTCCACTGAAGAAACCCTCAAAACAAATCTGACTTCAAACATTCCTCCCCTTCTCTCTCTCTCTCTCTCTCTCTCTCTCTCTCTCTCTCTCTCTCTCTCTCTCTCTCTCTCACACACACACACACACACACACACCCCAAATATTCTGGCTGGTGATATGCTATTTTGCTGGTTTAATGCTAACCATTATGGCTTTCACTAAATTTCTGACCAAAACATGACAAATGACGCTTATCTGCTTGAGACTGTAGTCTTGAAAGTGAGACGAGTGATGCTATTATTAAAGGGTGTGGCATATTATATTTTATTATTATTTTAGTAAGGAAGAGCATTTTTAATGTATCTTTGCAATTCTATCATAGGAGGCACTTACATTACTGGGGAGTTTTTTATTATCTGGAAAAATAATTTCACGTGGGTTAAATTAGACGTTCTAGATATTTCTAACTGCTCTTTTCTATTGAAATCTTTATAGTCCCTTATGTATGGAGCAAAACACACTAAGTCAGGGAGTCCTAATTTGCAAACGTAGAGAGGTGTATGTTGTTTGTTATCTGATTACAACAGCATCAAATGTCTTTATCAAAATTTATCATCATTTCCAAAAGGGTAAAAAAGACTAATAAAGCATTTCCTTTTACTGTAACAAAATAGTTCTACTACACAAATGAGAATAACAGATTATTTTTATCTGCTTTCCATACACCTTAAGTACTATTTAAAATGAGTGGAAATTGGGGGGAAAAAGAATGTGGGGATGTAAAAGGACAATAACAGGTGAGGAGAAATAAAATACTCAATGTTAATAATAGTAATATATATTGGAACAGAGGGTGAAGGTCATTTTACCGGGCAGCTGTAGAATACTAAAAGAAGCTGGTCCAGTAACAGGGGTTTTGAAAGTAAGGAAAGATTGATTGTTCAACAGTCTTTCTACATCTGGCCTCCTTGATTTCAAACATTTCCACATTGTTATCCAAGATTGCAACTGGGCAAACTCGGCATTCAAGTTTGAAATTAGGAAAACACAAACACAGCAAAACAAACACATACATCAAAAGAAAGCAGAAGTTTGAAATATTCTGAAGGAAGAATGCTAAATGTTGAGTTGCAACGTTTCATTATGTTTTGTTTTGTGTTTTTCCTTTGGTCCCTGTAACTGTGTCTTATGCTTTAACATTGTAAGTATTGTCTTTAAACTTACCTTTAGGAATTATAACATCCCGTCAAAGCAGGTCATTCAGAAAAGAATGAAAGCTGAGGTCATTCAAAAGGATTTCCTCAGTTTCAGAAGTGGAGTAATAATAGTAAATTACAAGTATCAGGGGAATGTACTTTTAGTACTTTTAAACCTTTCACTAGGAAAAAGGAAATGGTGTATTTTTCCCTATTATTATCAGGTGCAAAGTTTGAAAATTGAAGATAGGATATTTTTACATTCAATGGAAAAAAAGCTTAGAAATTTTAAAAACAAATTAATTAATGTGATATAGAGTTTGCTGAATGTTAAAGAAAATTACTATTTAAATTATATTTTCCTGCATAGACACACATAAAAATTAGACAGTTGGATATTTTTTTTGTTTTATTTTGAATGACCAGGATGTTCTCATTTATGTCCGTCTGAATGCAATTTAAATCACCAATATGTATAAAACATGACTGCATACAAAAGAGAAAAAAATAACTGAGACAAAGAGACATAAAGTTACTACCTTGGGAGTTAACTAAATAGAAACAGTTATATCAAAATCAAATATTAGTATGTTTATTTTTCTTTTCTTTTGAAATTCAGTATGTACAGTAAAGTGAGGAGGGCAGGAATAAAAATTAGTGGGGGGGATGGACTGAAATAAGAAGGGAAATGAACAGGATTATGGGTCATAAATACTGGAATAAGATATGTTAACATGAAATTTTGGTGGTATCACTCTCATAATATTTAATGAAGAAGAACCATCTGGAAGATGGGGGTAACTATTTAGTCATTGTGTTTCTCATTTCTCTAGAGTCTGTAAAAACACTTGTGAATGGAAATACAAATGACTAGTCTGTTCTTTCAGTATGTTTGTGATAGCACTTTTCAGTATCTTGATCTACATGGGACTATACAATGATGGAAGTCAGGGAGAATTACAGAGTTTCCATATGTCTGGGAATGACTAGGGACTTCACCTCATATGCCATCTGTGACTCAAACGATTCTTGTTACCCAGGCAATTACCAAAGCAGAGAGATTGATTGGTTATGCTATCAGATTGAATGTCAGCATTTTAGACACAGGACAGAGGATACATCTGCAACGAAGAGCAAAACTACATGAGTTCAAAATATTTCCAAACCTAGAAATTTTGATGTATATAATTTAATTCAGATGTTTAACTAGTCTGTTATGTATCCTCTTCAATAAACTGAAGAATTTAGTGTTACCATTTCATGATGTCATAATCCTAAATTTTTATAGGATCAAGTGACTCATTGTGCTCTGGAAATCTTTCCAAAATTGGCATGCAAAAGGACATATATGGACAGTGATGTCACTACTTGCATGCAAAAGGTGATGAGAAATGTTTGGAAAAGTAACTCATGTCTTGTATTCACTGTGATTGAACTTTATATAGCAGAGTATAAATTGGTTTTATACCCATCTTTAAAAGTCATGTGAAGAAAAAAAGTCATGTGGATTTGAAAAATAATATACCGTGTAATGAACTCCTCGTGTTTATCTGGAATTTATAAAATGAAGATCAACTCAAATTATCTTCTGTTCAGGTATGGGTTGTGGTATTATTATTCTGATTACACTGTAAACATATATATATATATATACACATACTGTAATATATATATATATATAGTTGACCCTTGAACAACATGGGTTTGAACTGCACAGATCCACTCATATGTGGATGCTTTTCAATAAAAATATACAGTACTTTAAATGCATTTTCTCTTTCTTATGCTTTTCTTAATAACATTTTATTTTCTCTAGCTTACTGTATTATAAGAATACAGTATATAATATAATATACAAAATATGTGTTAATTGACTATTTATGTTATCAGTAGGGCTTTGTTCAATAATAGCCTGTTAATAAAGATTTTGGGGAGTCAAAAGTATAGGCAGATTTTCCACCACCAGAGGTGGGTGAATTGGTGCTCCTTAACACCCATGTTGTTTAAGGGTCAACTATAAATAGATACATACAGAGGGTGCCAAAAAAATGTATACACATTTTAAGAACAGAAAAAACTGTATAAAAATTGTAATAATATATACCGATAGCAAAAAATGAATACAAGTCATGCGTATATATTTTTGGCACCCCTGTTATTATTTATAAGATATATATTTTAACTGTAATATATTTATATATATTTATAATGTATTTACATTATATCTAATATATTTATAATATATTGTTAAAATATATATTTTATTTATTTTGTGATTGCCCACTTCTAACTTAGGTAGCCTTTTGGAAATGACCCCCAAGAGTTTAAAATCTATTTATTTCTCAAACTTCCATCTCATTTCCCCACACCTCCAGAGCAAACACATAGTAGTTCAAGGGCAGATGAGTGATTGACGTCAGTTTACCTAGGCATCTGAGAGGTTTTTTTATGAGTATAAATAAGTTTCTAGTCTTTCGTTGTTTAACCTGATTTTCTTCAGCTTCTGTGTGGCATTTAATACAGGGGAAAATTTATCGTCTTTTAGTGCAATTGAGTATAACTCTATCTCCATGAACTACTCTTAAAAATGTTTTTTAAAAAAATGATCCAGGGGGAGAGAATGACTAGACATTTGGAAGAAGGTGTCACCGGGAAGTAAGGGACATTCATTTTGGCATATTTTTTGATTCAACTCTATTGTTTATATTCAACTCCCTTGTTTATATTTTGGGGCCACTTGGCTTTATGCTAAAATATTGATGACTTACAATTTTTAAAAAAACTTTTTATTTATTTAAGTGTGTTTTTCCAGGACTCATCAGCTCCAAGTCAAGTAGTTGTTTCAATTTATTTGTGGAGGGCACAGCTCACAGTGGCCCAAGTGGGGATCGAACTGGCAACCTTGTTGTTAAGCATGCGCTCTTACCAACTGAGCTAACCAGCTGCCCCCCCTTTTTTAAAGAAATGGGTATTTTTTTTTTTTTTTTTAAGTGTGTTTTCCCAGGACCCATCAACTCCAAGTCAAGTAGTTGTTTCAATCTAGTACGTACTTGTGGAGAGCACAGCTCACACTGGCCCATGAGGGGATCAAACCAGCAACCCTGGTGTTAAGAGCATCACGCTCTAACCAACTGAGCTAACTGGCTGCCCCCATGACTTACAAATTTACACATAGCTGGATTCACTTGCCAGAATCGTCCCCAAATAACGCAAATGATATTGTCATATTTTTTCCTTTTGTTATAATTTTTCATTATGTCTCATTTCCTTCTCCTTGTCTGTCTTGCATTGTTTTTATTTCATAAGGTTGATTTTACATGTTAATATCTTAAGTGTAAACCAATATGGATAATGAATTTTAAGCATATTTACCTATTTCTCTCAAAGATCCAGTTTACTAAGTTTATATTATCTGACTTCTGAAAAGTCTAGCCCTCATATGTGTTATTGAGAGATAGAAGGCTGTAATGGTCTTTGCAAAATATTACCCCATTTCCTGTATTCTCTCCCCTAGGATCAATTTCACAGTATGTCTGCAGAGCTAAGGAAAATCTAGGGCTTTGATATGTCCCCTTGGCCTTGCTTCCGGTTTTATTGCACAGCTTCCCTGAATGGCTCCATGATCAAGACTTTCTTTATGCCTCTGGTTACCAGACCAGACATGACCATGATGGGACAAATAATATTCCTTGCATTGCTAATTTGAAGCATAGGTTGAGGGTATGATTAGAACGAGACACTAGTGTTCTGGATTTAAAGAGGTATTCCATATGAAGTAACTCTACAAACTTTGACCTATTTGGTAATGCTTTGGGGAATTAGAATGGTATACAGGTGTAAGCAATATGTTAAGAAAAACACTGCAGAGATTCATTTGCTTTCCGCAATTTCACATTCTTCCATGGGGGCTATAGAGTTTAAGTCAAGTGAGTGCGAGATTTAATAACCCTTCGCCGCTTCACTATTTTGTTATAGTTAAAATATTATCTTGGAATAGCTTTAAACAATTAGCCATACATAGACTTTTGAATAAATGCTTTAGAATAACATTGATTTATAAATCACTGGGAATGTTAAAATATAATTTTCAATATGTTCAGTTATTCAACAGTACCTAATATAATTACCAAAAAATCAAATCAACAAAGTGATACTAACTTTATAGACATAAGTAGGTATGGGAAATATAAATAATTATTTATGCCAAGAAGAAATGGACACATATGTTAAATATTTATTTAGAATCTTTTTCCTCTGCTATTCTCAGGCCCTCAGTTCATCACAAAAGAGAAAATAAGGAACCTTCACTGATGTAAAGCTATAAATTAGATAAATTCAAAAGAAATATTTATTCCAAATTTGACCACACATGTGTGTGTGTGTTGGTGAATATATCACGTGAAAAACCCCACCAGCATTCTGGAATACAGATCAGAATGTGTGTTAAATAACTCATGGATAAATGTGGATCCTTCTGGATACCCATTCTTTGAAAGTGAGAAGAATGCCTACACAGAATTAGCAGATCGAATGGGAATATGGTAGAGAGATTAAAAAAAAAAAAAAAAAAAATCCTGAAAATTTCTTAAACTATGAGCTTTAAACCTTCTTCATATCCCTAAGGTAATTGGATAAGACCTGATAACGTTTACTATGCTAAACTGTATTGTTTTATTTAGTCGATATTGTCTGGTCTCTGAAATAAGAAAAGGTGAAAAACTACAGTACATATTCCTGGTGTATGTACATTAAAGGAAATAAAATTTTTAAAGTCTAAAAGGGAATTGCGGATGAGATGATTGAGGCATGAACCTGTTAATTGGGTATAAAGAATTGTTCAGAATTACCCTGGAACTTATTCATACATGGCACCAAATTTACATAGGTGCAAAGAGGAACATGTTCAAGTTTTCTTTTTTCTAATTAATTTTATTAAATTTATTGAGGTAACATTGGTTACTAAAATTATATATGTTTCAAGTGTACAATTCTGTAATACATCATATATGTATCACATTGTGTGTTCACCACCCCGAGTCAGTTCTCCTTCCATCACCATATATTTGACCCTCTTCTACCTTCCCCTCCCCCTGTTACCCTCTGGTAACCCACTAGACTGTTGTCTGTGTCTATGAGTTTTTGTTTGTTTGTTTGACTTGTTCGCTTGTTGCTTTTAATTTTATATCCCACGTACGAGTGAAGTCACATGGTTCTTGACTTTTTCTGTCTGATTTATTTCACTTAGCATAATAATCTCAAGATCCATCCATATTGTCGCAAATGGCAGTATTTCATCTTTTCTTATAGCCAAATAATATTCCATTGTATGTATATACCACATCTTCTTCTTTATCCAATCATCTATCAAAGGAGAGAGTTGTTTCTATGTCTTGGCCATTGTGAATAATGATGCAATGAACATAGGGGTACATATATCTTTGTGGATAAATGTTTTCAGGTTTTGAGGGGTAGATACACAGAAGAGGGATTGCTGGGTCATATGGTAATTCTATTCTTAATTTTTTGAGGAGCCTCAAAACAAACAGCCAACAGATGTATAAAAAAAATGCTCAGCTCACTAGCTATTAGGGAAATACAAATACAAACCTTAAAGAGATACCACCTCACACCAGTTAGAATGGTTGTTGTCAACAAGACAGGTAATAACACATGTTGGAGAGGTTGTGGAGAAAAAGGAACACTCATACAATGCTGGTGGAAATGTGAGCTGGTACAGCCACTATGGAAAACAGTATGAAGAATTCCAGTTTTCAAAAGATCATTTTTGTTCCTTTCTGGTAGATATGTGTATTAGTTTCCCTTTAGAAATAATACTAAAATGTTCTAATCAATCTAGATTGTCACACATCTATATAATTACAGTTTTTAAAATTTTGATTATCAGTTGACTATTCTCCATTCTTCAGTGAAATCCTCTTTTGCCCAGGGATGCTCTCTATAGTTTTAAATTATAGAAAGACCATTGACTATAGTGCAAAAGGTCTACATTTTAGCCATGGTTCTTCCTCTTGCTAGCTGAATTATATTTCCCTTTGCCTGCTTCCCATATCCTCAAATGTGTCCAAACATGACCTCATCTTTTTTATGCCAAATCTTAATTAATAGTACAACATCTACTTAATTCTCCAAGCCAGAAGCCTGAGACTCTCAGACTTCTCATTCTCCCTTGTCCCACAGACCTAATCAGTCAAGAGAGCCACAAATTATATCTTCTAAATGTTTCTCAAATTCATTCCATATCTCCCACTTCCACTGTCACTTCTCCTGTCCAGGCTCTCAGCAGCTCTTTCCTGGTGGACATTGTTCTTACTATGTCTCACCGTGAAAGCTCTGTGAAAGCAGCATCTTATCTGTCTCATTCACTTAGATCAGTCACTGGTGCGAAAGGTCTTTGTTGAAAGAATATTTGGATGGATAAAGAAGATGGTTCTATTTTTGGTTCTCACACTACTTGCTTGTCCTGTACCCTTTATCTTGAATGCCTTTTTCACCTTTGTACTACCTTCCAAACTTAATTAAGGTTTCATCACCCACAGAGAATCCTCTCTAAATAACTGTGTTGGGTTAAGTGTCTGTATTCCCCACAGCACACTGTGATTCTTTTATCTTAGCACGTACCACATTTTATTGATTTTTTTTTTTTCACTTCATGTACCTGGCTGTACCTCCAGACCTCTAACGCCTTGAAAACACTTTTGTTCACCTCTGTATTTCCAGCACTAGTGCAGGGTCAAACACATATTTAGTGCTTAGTATTTCTTGAATGAAATGAAAAATGAATGAGTGGTCACAAATAACTCCGTCATTCATGTTGTTGCCTAGAACAGTACCATACACATAAATATATATCAAAACTACTTAACTTAATGGGCTTGAACCATATTGCTGTGGACATCTTCCTCGATATTTCCAAGGATCAGTTTCCTGATCTACAAAATAGGATGTTTGTTTCCTGCCATTGCACAGTTATACACATAAACAAATGAATGCAATAACTTACCTCTCAGCTGTGGAAAGTTGAATAAACCCCATTGTTATCAACTTAATAGAATATAGAGCAGTGTAAAATATTCACTAGCAAAATTCCCAGTGTTACTAAATAAATGAAAATTCAGTCTAATTAGTTTTAGATTAAATTAACTATAACTGATCACAGAACATCACAACCAAACTTTCAAATGTTCGATAGTGTTTATTTTTTTCCAGGCTTACATTATTTTTCAAAGTCACTTCACTTATTGCATTTAAAAAAATGTATCCTAATTTGAAAAAGGTAAAATAATTCCAATTAAAAAAAAGAAATATATATGTATATGTATATGAAGTGGAAAATATATGTCAACAAAAAGATGCATTTTAATTTTCAAAAGCATATATTGCCTTTAGTGAATTTCTTATAACATTTATATTAGCCTAAAATAGATGTCTTATATTTTACTGTAATCAAAGCTTTTCTACTCCAAAATAACATTTAAGCTTCTTTAAACACAGAAACTCAGTACCAACCTATTGCCTTAAAAATCTATTTTAGGAAAGAGCACCTATATTAGAGATTTGGTATTTACAATCTATTGTTTGGTGTGTCATTTTCACCAGTTGGAATATTGTCTGAGACAGCAACTCAAAAGTCAGATTAAAATGAAAGGGCAATGAATATAATGTTAAGTATAAGAACATCTCAATTCTCCATTCCCACATTAATCCTCGTTTAAACCATGAGTGCTTCCCCCAAACAGCTGTAGTTAGTTGTATTTCATCTGTTTATCCTGTGGGTCTTGAAAGTAGATACGGAGCAAGGGTTTTTCTACTGCCGTGTGTGTGTGCTGCCTTAAATGACTTAGGTTTCAACATGTGAATATAGATTCTGTATAATCTCTAAGTAATCACAGAATTATACTCATGCTTCTCAATGTCTTTCTCATTAGCTAATAACTACTGGATGCAATGATTGTATATCTCCCAAGGGTCTGTCTTACTGTTACGTATTGTAATCTTCCTTTTTATGCTTTCAGTACTTTTCTCCTCCTTTCCCCAGTACATTAGAGGTGCTCAGTAAATATTTTGAATGTTGCAACATTTTCCCTTTAAAAAATATATATATATAGTCCGGTATTTTCTCTTACATTAACATCTTAATTGCAGTTATAGGGGTATACATTTCCATGCATTCATTTATACTTATGTTCAAACTGTTATATATTAGGTAAATTTTCATGTAATCAGTTTTACTTGATAATTTATTTCAGAATCCATATTTGAAGATACATTGGAAAATGAATTGATTAATTTTAAAAATTTGACAATTAAGTGTTTATGTTGTAGTTGTTATTTATTAAAGCTTTCATTCATTTGGCAAATATTAATTTAGTAACTCCAATGCAGCAAATGTTGTTATAAATGCTGGGAATCTTATACTATGTAAACATTTCCAGGCCCAGGAGAAAGTGGTGGGAGACTAGTAAAAGATACCCACACATACATACATATGTATAGCATCATGGTCTCACCGAGGAGGAAGGGACTCGTTCCTTCTAGGATTTAAGAAAGGCTTCGCATTGGAGGCAATCAGTTACTTGAAGTATCAATAGGAATTTGCCTGGCAGGAATGAGGGTAAGCCATGGCAGTCAGTGGGAAATTGAGCAATACACATTTAAGAAGTAATCATTGCCACCAGCAGTTTTCTTTTGAATTTCCTAACATTTTCCATTTGAAAAACGTATGTAAGCCTCTTTATTATGACAAAAAGCTTCAGCCACGGGTTGGGCTGGATTGTTTAAGTCAATTCTGTATCAAAGCCAGATGCAATGTTAGCGACAAGAAAAGGAAGCTATTTGTAGTGTGGAATCATTTGAAGTAGGACCAGTGATTATGCTCGAGTGGACACTGAGG
Organism: Rhinolophus sinicus; assembly: GCF_057876585.1. NCBI lineage: Eukaryota > Metazoa > Chordata > Mammalia > Chiroptera > Rhinolophidae > Rhinolophus > Rhinolophus sinicus. Next base: position 94,372,118 of record NC_142517.1, read on the forward strand.
GGACCTGGAAAAAATACGCATAACCATAATGGATTTGGTCACATATTTGCTTCTAATAATACATTCTGGCAATATTTTGTTTACCCATGTTGAATTTTCTTCAGAGCGAGATAAGGTAAAGAATCCAAGACACACTACAGCTGACTAATTTGTTTTGAAAACATATGTTTACAGCTTACTTTTCTATCTTCTGTTAAATAATAAAATTGGTCCATTCATTGGGTATAGCGTGATAATATTATTTCTTCTGAATCTGAAACTCTATAATTTCCATAACCATTTTAAATGTTAATAATATAAAGAGTCATATTACAATAATAACAATAAATACTTTTGGGGTAAAAGATAATAGCCATTTATTATTAAATATTATTATTTCATGTTAAAGAATAAATACTTAGGATACATATGACTGTACTAGGTCAGAGTTCAGGAAGCATCCTCAACTATTTGTCCCACCAAAACACATTCTCCTGCTGTGGCCCAGGGAGATTTATACGCACAGATCCAAAGACACTACATTGCAAACGGATCAAACTGACTGGCTTCAACAGAGGTCACCCATTGGCAGCTCTGTAGCAGAATATGGCTGGCAGATGTTTCTTGTTTTTCTGCTCATTTATAAATAGGAGAAAAAAAGGGCAGGAATTGTACAATTAGAAGATTTCAAGCAAAAATTCTGATTTGTGGATTCTCTTGCCATATGGACAGGTCTAATAGAGCCGGCCTTCCTTCTTCGTTCAAGGCAACGATTCAGGTGGAGCTGAGTAGAAAAACTACCTGACCTCCTTTCAGTACTGTGTACCTCTTAAGTTTTGCTTAGTCCGTTCTGGGCCACTACACACTTTTATTTCATTTATTTATTTGTTTACTTTGAATTTTTTACTCTTTCTTTAAAGTTAAAGTCATCAATGTTGACAAATACATTCTTTCCCCAGGCATACCAATTAAATATCCCGTGTTATTAGTATTAAAACCATATGATTATACCACAGTTTAATAAACTAAAATCCTCTTATAAAAAAAGAAAAGCCTCTCACAGCTTTTAAATAATGCCAGGAAATCGTGTGTGTGTGTGTGTGTGTGTGTGTGTGTGTGTGTGTGTGTCTGTGTGTGTCTGTGAAGACTTTGTGTTTTCACCCTACCCAAATTCCACAAGGGATGTCAATGGCTCTTGTGTGTTACTTGTCATGTCCTATTAGATTGTTGATCTGAGTGAGTGGGGAGTGCAAAATAGAAACTGTACTACCCTATTGCTGTCTTTGCCCATCAGACACTCTGTACCCTGATGAATTTGTTTCTTAACAGGCAATCTTACTGCAAGCCATTTTCAGATAACTACTATTTTAGTATGCAATTTGGACACATTTGAATCTGTATTACTTAAGACAACCCTGTAAACACCACAGTAGTGCACTGGAATCCACATTTGTAAAGTAACGTGAGATAGAGAATATAGGATTTTAGGGTGGAAATGGCTCTTTCATTCTCTGTTTATGGGAGTTGTTTCGATCTTGAGTCTTTTGCCAGAATAAACACATCTGCAGCTCATATTCCACAGTATCTCAGGGAAGAACAGTCTCAAATTTTGTTAAAATACAGTGCTAATGACATTTTTAGCTTCCATATGTTCCTTTGAGACTTCACTGACACATTTTTAATTTTCATCCAAACCTCGACATTCACCTTTAATAAACTGGAGAGGTACCAAAGAATGGACCCTAATAAACATATGAGGAACCCATCTCCTCAGAGTCATTATATTATTGACCGTAATCCTCATTAGTGAAATCATTCTGAACAGCTACTCTATGCACATTTTTTCCCTTTGTCTCCAAAACAGTAAATACCTACATTGATTCTTTAGTGTGACCCTATTACACAAACGGAATTAAAAGGAAAGTGGATAGAAGATGGTAGAAGTAAAATAGATATCACTCATTCATTAAGATATTAAGTGTACTCTGAGATAGGCACGATACTAAACACTTGAAATATTGAATTGAATATGACACTGATATTATCCTCTAGGAAAAAATATAATCTAGTGTATCTTTTGATATTAATCATTCCCTTCTGAATAATATGAAGCCCAGAAAATTTAAATACTACAAACACATCTATGTAGAGGTTAATTGTAGATGTCAGGCTCTTTTTACACCCATCTGCTCTCTCTAGTTGGAAGAAACATTCATCTCCCACTGACTGTATTATTGAATAAATGCAATTATCCTGAAGGTAGCTAGTGTTTCAGAAAAAGTACTAGAAAAGATACTGCGATTCGTGTCTATAAAGATAAGGGATAATATTGTACCATATTTTTATTATGAAATGTATAAAATACATGAAATGTTCAACAGATAACATAGTGGACATTTGCGTGAGCAAACAACTGTTAATTCTGGTATTGAGGAATCAGAATAGTATTGGTTTGTTCTATAGTCAGAACCCATGTCAGTCAGCTGAATTTCCGCTGCAAGAGTGGTTGGGATAAGACTGGTGCAGGTGATGTCAGCCAAGCACAATGATGCAAAGTTAGGGACCGAGAGGTTGGAGGAATAGGTAGGCTACGTGATCACCTAAAGCCAACAAAAGACGATGAATTCAAATGGCCAATGCAAGCCAGGATACACAGTAGTGAATCCAAATAAGAAAATGCATGAGCTTGAGACTAGCAGGTCAATTTGAAACCAAAGTGTATAGAAGGAGACTTGAAGCTGTACAACTCAAAACTATCAACTATGCTGATGTGACCAAACCATACTGTTAACAGCCTCATTAAGTGTCACGGACAGAGGCGGAACATTCCCAAATATTGAAATGCAAATGTTTTTAGTTTTGAGATCAAAAATAGTTTGGGGATCGTTAACATCATTTTAATGCAACTTTGAACTTATGAAATAAAAGTTTGGTGTTCTAGTAGGGTTTCTGTTTTGTTTAAATCCAGATGTTTGTTATGTATGAATCCTGAAGCATCAAAAGAACAGGAGCATGATGACATGATAAGATTTGTTTAATGGCCTATTTTCAGTTAAGTGGGGGATAACATTTCTTTCAGAACTCAAAACCACTAGAAAAGAGCTTTGCAATAGTGTATCTGTGATTATTATTCTTTGCACACAATCAGTTGCAAGAGAACTTTGCAATGGACTTTTCTGATTGTTTTTCTTTAGAGTTCATGGACAGTGAATGATTAGAAATATATCATTCTCCTAATTTACCCTGAAATCTGATTTTCCCAAGGATGATAAATGACTCATAATTTGCTTAAATCCCTAAATGACTGGTTGACTTTTATCAGATTTTTGTTTCACTAATTTTAGTGTTCTTATATCATGCCAAATAAGAAACAAAGTTAGATCAAATTGAAAATTGCATTCAAAAGAATAGCAGTTGTGGAAAGGTAATTACATTACAGGAGTTGTTGCTATGAGTTAGGAACAATGCTTCAGGTAATTGCAAAGCAGACCAGTGACAGAAGCCTTCTAAAGTCGTATTACATATAGTCAGCTTGCTATTTTGCATTATGACTATAAAAAGTAAGAGATAATAAAAGCTTCAAATAGATTGATTTCCCTGCAATGTTAATAAGACAGATGGGTCTTTTCGAGGAAAGTTTTGAGCAAATTCAATGATGGAGTGGTAAAAAAACAAAAAGAACAATTGATTTAAAGCATGAGTCCCCTTGTCATCCTCTCCCTCCCCCATTAGACTAGACCTCTTTAGTCGCCTCCTACTGTTCCACAACCTTCACAGCGTTGGACACTGAGGAAGGCAGCAAAATGTCACAAGGCTTGGAACAATTTAAAAACCTCTGCAAACCACGAGAATTATCTTGGCTGGATCTACGAGTAGATCACTTTATTTTTAGAAGCCACCTTCCAGAGCTCTAGAATAGGCTCAATGCTGAGAATGAAGTGGCAAGATTAGATCAGAACACTATCAAGAATGGAGAGTCACTCAAGCTGCACCTAGGAGTATAGGTAGTAAAGAATATATTTTTATTATGTGTTTTTTTCTGTTTTGCATCTAGTGTTTTAGAACGGTGGCATCCTCTGAAATATGGCTGTACAGCTGAGAAGCTGATTTTTAAATTTTATTTTCAAAATTTCAGATTTAAATAGATCCATATGAATGGTGGCTGCCATATCAAATAGTGCTTTTCAATTATATAAAGTTCACATGTCTTTTTACCAAAACCAAGAAAACCTAAGTAAGGAAGCAAAAGGCATAAGTGAAAGGAAGAATAATGGGAGATACTTCAAAATACAAAATAATTTTTTACCTATATAATATGAGAGAGCAAACTTCTAAGTTCATGTAGTTATTCATTGCTTCAGTGTTTAGAAAGGATTTTTACATGTTGAAATGCTGAGCCAAATAGTTGCAAAGTTTATATACACTTTGATTAGCATAAAATGGATTTTCAAACAGAAAGCTATGAAGCGAGTTGGTTATGACTTCATGAAGCTATAACCATCCATTGTCATTGGATACTAACCAAACAAGCCTTTTCAGTGTTTGGACATCAATTAATTTTATATCAGATAACAATGTGTTTTAAGATTTCTGTTAGTGCCCAATATCATTAATAGAAAAATGATCCTCAGGCTAGAATGTGAAGTCCATGCTTAAATGCATCATCTATGTTCTCACACACCATGAAATATTTAGGATTCTTGAAGCAGTTATATTAATAGCAATCACCAACCATAGAGAATAAAGTGGATCCACACATCAGTGTTCGGTATCTCTGAAGGGTATTTTCCGTCTCCTTCAAGTTGGTTCTCACATCTTGGAGGCTTAAAACTTTGGGTGTTTATAATTTTCATATTACCAAATTGATTTTGATCAGACATTTCTTTCCATCTTGCTGCTCTTTCAGTCTTTACATAATTAAATATCCTCTAACTGAAACATATTAACCAAAATTATTACAGCTAGAAATTACATGTATGTGAGCTCTCATTGGATTTCATTCTGATTGATATGCAATTTAAACAATTCATCATCTTAAAGAATATCTGTGGGAAGAAACAGATGTGTATGGGAAGCTTCCAAGAAAAGAAACAAAAGAAGATTTATTTATATACCTGTGCATATAATAGCTTATCAAAGGATACCTTGATTTATAGTAGCATTTACTTTCACAAACCCATCCTAACCTTTGGATAGAAAGAGTAAAATTTTATGTAGTCATTACTAATATTTTTTACAAAGTGTTTTTGAAGATTTTATTGGGGAAGGGGAACAGGACTTTATTGGGGAACAGTGTGTACTTCCAGGCCTTTATTCCAAGTCAAGTTGTTGTCCTTTCAATCTCAGTTGTGGAGGGTGCTGTTCAGCTTCAAGTTGTTGTCCTTTCAGTCTTAGTTGTGGATGGCGCAGCTCAGATCCAGGTCCAGTTGCCCATTGCTAGTTGCAGGGGGCACAGCCCACCATCCCTTGCGGGAATCGAACCGGCAACCTTGTGGTTGAGAGGTTGCGCTCCAACCAACTGAGCCATCTGGGAGCTCAGTGGCAGCTCAGCTCCCCAAAGTTTTTAACATGATTTTTTTTTTTGATGCTTTGCTCTTTTGTCATGCATTAGTGTTATTGCAAATTTTGCTTCTTCACTCATAAAAGTATATTTCACAATATTAATATTCAGTACCACTGTGTCATTAAACTTTTATGAATGCATTGAAATTATGCAGAACAAATGACCTCAAAATATTTTAAATAATATGACAAAATAAAAAAATGCAGCTATATTACATGATAATTGTAAAAGATAAGACTTGTTCGGTATAGTAATATCTGCATTATAGGAAACTATTATATATTGGTTTCCCTACTTCAATAGAACATTTGACTGAATAATAATATTATTATTTTTATAACATGTTTTTATTATATATTATTATATATTTATTAATATCACAAAATAACAGCCAACTGAAAGTTCTTCCCTTACCCAGTACAAATGTCCCCTGTTTATTACTTATAATACCTTATTATTTTCCTACATACATTAAAACATTTATAAATAATTGTTTCATGTGGTTTTATATATTTAATCTCTCTTTTCCCTCTAGATGTTAAACTCCACCAGGGCAGGCATTTGCCTACTTCATTCACGTTGTATAATTGTGCTTCACTTGGCACTTGGCTTAGGATAGATTCCCAAAAGCAATCCGTTACATGCATGAATGAGGATGGAATTTATAAGTAAATAAGCACTACAATTTGTTAAGCTCTAACCTAGATATCTCAATAAAAATCTTCTTTTCCAGTTTGGGAGTTAAACCCTAATCATCCTTCCACCAGAAATAGATATTTATCTCTACTCTGAAAATGATAATAGAAACAATTATATATTGTATTTGCTTTGCGTAGCTTAGAATATAATATATGTCATTTGATTTGATAATCTCGACAACTCTATAAAGTAATTTTGGCTTGATATGATTTGGGATGTTGTTTCCATAAGAAATAACTTTCACAAGCCTCATGGTTAAAAAGTAGAAGAACCAGCTTCAGTTCTTATATTTTGATTATAAGATGTTTTCTTCCATACTCTGCTGCCAGCATAACCCAGAAACTTGCTTTTTGAAATCAATTTGATCAGTCTGATGTAAAAATAAAAGTTCCTAGAGGAGACATAAAATGAATCCTGATTATGTTATTTAATGATATAACTGAGGTTACTACTAACAGCTGGATATCCCTAAAGATTGAGTTGTGGTGCAGTAAAAAATGTTAGTCCCGAGTTGTTCCAGCCCTACCTATCTGCAAGTAGTAATGCTATTCAATACTGTCAATCCGAAACCTCAAAACGTTCATAGAAAACGTTAACCCAACCTATTTAAAGATTACAAGACCCATCGTCAACAACAGGAGGTCTATAACTAGGCTTTCTGATTTAAGTCCAGTATCCTATCCCTGGGTTGAGGAACATATATTTTAGGGACAATTATTTCAACACCCCTTTAGTAAGTACCTACATGCCAGGTGACATAGTAGGTATGGGTTAGAATACTAAATTAAAAGGTACTCTTCCTGTCTTTTAAGAACCTCAAAGTGTAGTGAGGGGAAAGATAATTACAAAATAATGTATAGATAGTTGAGTGGAGAGAGAGAAACATGAGACACAGAGATCAATTGTGATGAAGAAAAATAATATATGATAATGAGGAGATTGGCTTAAACTGGGGGGGGAAAGGAGCTCTTGGTCAAGCTTACATTTAAGTTGAGAAAGGCAAGCAATTTAAGAGATCAGAGAATACTGTTTCATGTAAAAAAGAAGCATATGTGTAAAGGAACTATGGTGACAAGTGTCTGACATCTTAAAATGTCTCCATTAGTGTAGTATGGCAAGAAACTAATGGGCTGAAAAGCAAGGTGAATAGGTCCTGCATATTCAAATAAGGCCATGGTACAAAGCTTGGAGTAACATTTTTTTATGTTTGTCATTGTTGAATTTAGAATTATTATTGCTAATAAGGCATGTGTGGAAGCCTAGAGACAAATTAAGTGTTTGTGGTTATTGTCAGAGCAAAAGATGGTTTGAGGATGAGAAGTGCTTGGGTTTTAGATGCAGTAATGTGATAAAGAATAAGATATAAGGAGTCAGAGAAGTGGAGCAGGTAAAGATAACCAACAGGTTTTTGGCTGTAACCACCGACTGGATGGTGATACAATTAGGTATTATTTGCCACTAGCTATTAGAGAAAGTTAGTACATTGTTTGTAGTGTTTTGGCATGGGTCAGGGGAGAGGAAGAGAGGGAATGGAAAAAGAAAAGTAACAAGACAATGAAGAAGGGTGATGCAAAATAGCACAACTGATGATAAAAGAGAGAGTAAAATACCAGAAGAGCAAAGTCCTTGAGAAAGCCAGAATGGAATCTAGTGCATGTATAAAGGGGTTGGTCTTTGTTTTCTGGGGGCAGCTTTGTTTTGTTGCAACAAGAAGAAAGATGAAGAAAGTGAAGTATATTGGTCAGTGGATTTGGTTGCGAGAAAATAAAGGTATTCTCTAACCGTTGGCTTCTATTTTCTTAAAAAGTCGGAAACTGTGTTCTAAACTGCAGATTGACACCCATGGAAAAGTTAAAGAAAGAGAAGGTATGAATTAGATGGTATTAATGTGTGTGAAAGCAGTCATTTTGGAAAAACAAAATAAGATTGTTTGACAATGTTGAGTACCTATTTAAAATCTTGGATTTTAATTAAAACTAGTCACGAAAGCTATGTTATCTTATAATCTTTTGTATCACCAGTGAACATTTCTGGCTCAAGTTTGGACACCAAGGATGGTTAATTTCATCTAATAATTGGCATTCCCACATCTCAAACCTCTCAGGAAGACTCTTAAGTGAAAAATGTTTTCTTACCTTGTGTTATCTTTTAATTTAATTTCCTCTAATCCAGTCCAAGTTGCCTCTTCCTTCATTCCTTGCCTAGAAAACTACTTTTTCAGTAAGGATACCTTAGTCATGATGCAGTAACAAATAACCTCAAAAGTCTTAAAACAGCGAGAGTTTAAAACAACAAAAGTTTATCTTTGACTTGTATTCCATATCAAACATCGGTCAGAAAAGTGACTCTGTACATTTCAAAACTTCAAGGACACAAACTGAGATTCTAGCACCAATATTGGGGATATTAAAATTATCTACCAAAATACCTTTCTTCTCATGTTTTTTCCCCCAAAATTTTACTTAGTTTGACATGGAGAGGGCCAATGAGAACCTGGAGATAAAATAAAGTCTCCAACTTTCTTATCATTTTCTAAAGCAAAAGGACTTGAGTGATTAAGAGATATCCCTTAGAGGAAATAATTCAAAGTTCATAGTGCTTGATAAAGGTTAAATGGGTTACATAGGGAATTCTATCCATCAGGGAATTTATGTGTTTCTGTTTTGTTTTAGTTGTTTTGTACTCTACAGTATCAGAGATGACCTGGCCTTTCAACCAAGGAAACAATCTGTTTAGAGCTGGGCAGACTCACATAATCAGGGAAGACCCTTAATCAACTTTGCCTTACAGGAGTACTTCAGATAAAGTACAAACTTCACATTGGTCCAGAAAGCTCTTTTCTAATCTTGAGTAAACCATAGCACTAATCTCATCAGGTCGATTAAAATGTGGAACAACTCTAGAAAATAGCAGTTGATTCCTATTTTCAAACTCGGTAAAAGACCATTTCTTCTTCATTCAATTACATAGTGATGAAATTATGTAGTGCCCCAATTGATTTATATTGAATTCCCTTTCAGATCAAATACAATATCTCCTGTGTCTTATAGAAAGGAGGTGTATAAATATCTTTTGCAAGTAAATTAAAGAATTGTAATACCAGGTCAGCCTGACCAATCATACAATCAAATTAGGTCAGACAGCCAGATAATACATTGGGGGGGTGGGGGGGAGGGTGAATACTATTGCAAAAGAGTAGAGTTAATACCAGCTCCCAAGAAAATGGCCATAAAAATGCATGGTGGAAGAAAAACGTTTTTTCTTTATTTACTCACAATATTTTTAAAAAATCATTATACTGAATATATACAACCTACTTTTATAGCATCTGATACTATTTAGTTTTTATTTCACTAGCTGTTTAATCCTGAAAATAAAAGCAAAATAGAATATTTCTGCAGCTGTTCTACATGATATGAAAATAGATTCTACAAAGAGAGATTCACATTTATATTTCTTTTAGTTTTAAATGTAGCTAAACTAGCAATGTGACATATACAAAACACACTATGTTCCTTGAAAGTCAGAGAACCCTTAAAATCAACTGCAAGGCTAACAATTTGGTTCAAAATTTACCAGGGCCTTCTCTATAGAGAAAAAAAACAAACCAAACCAAACCAAACAAAACAAAACAAAACAAAACAACCTCTCCTTTATTAATATCACTCGAATGTAATGGTTAAAAGTAATACAAAAGTTAATTTCTGGGATGGGACTTACAAATACTGTGTTTTCTGTTGTTTATCTTGGTTTCTTTGAAAAAATCACATTAAATTAAATACAGAATTGATCAGAGTTTTTTTTAATTTAATAGAACGTACATAAAAATTGTATGTTTTAGTTAAGTTGTTTTATTGAAATTTTTTATTGTTCTTGAGATCAGATATGATAATTTGGGGCCCCAGATAATCTAATAAACTATATTAAGTGAAATTGTGATTGTTACTATCAGAATTTGAAGTTATCTCTAACTTTTTACTAATAGTATCCAGAGTAGAATAGTAGACAACAAACTTAGTCCATTGAAATAGCTCTGTGCCCTGATTCAACATTGTAACACTTTCTGAAAAACTCCTTGTAAAGACAAGAAGAAAAATGACACCACAATAACTAAATGTCCTTATATAAGGTTGACGCCAAATTCAGTTAAAACATACAAGAAAATTATTTATAAATCATAGATTATGTATTTCTAGCAGTAACATTTGAATTCTAAGGTTTCACTCAAAATTATTATAAAATTCATTTTCCATAAATTCTTAGGGTCCTAGACAATATATATGCATGCATACATTTATAAATGACATATAGTGCATATATTCATATTTAATATATATTAAAAATAACAAACACTAGATCCTTACATATCTAATGGATTGATTCTGAGTTCCACCACAGAATACCAACTGGAGTTTTTCCAAATGTATTTGAAATGGCGTATTTATGGTAAAGAAGCTGGAGTGATTATATACATAATTCCCAAAGATTATGTGGTTGTATAACTGGGGTAGTTTTGAGTTAGATTTCAGCTAAATCACCTGATTTTTTTTTTCAATAAAATTGCAAGAGCCTAGATAGACATAGATATGATATAGATGATATAGATATAGATGATATAGGTATAAATATAGATTTGTAATGGTAAGTAGCGTACATTATTGTATGTTAAGTTTTCTGTTCATTCTTTCTTATTATATGTTTTTCACTTCCGTTTAAAGCTTGATAAACTGGTGAAGGGAGTGTGCAATTAGATTTCTATCTGGCCTCAGAGACCTAAAAAACAAAAAACATGCTGATGAAGTAAGATTGACAAAATGAATTTTACAATGGAAAATGTCCTCTTGAACACTGTTCTCTTATTCTATTATCTTTATCAGAGACTCAGTTTTAGCAGATTATCATGCTTTCTTATTAGAAGGAAAGGTAAGTGCACAGAGTAAAGGTTAGTACACAAAAGTAAAGGTTAGTACACAGAGTTAGTGCCCAAAACAAATTGTGCTTTGAATATTAAAGTTTAGGGTAAAGATCCAAAGTTCACAGATTTTTAACTATATGGTTTTTTCACTACCATTCAAGAAAAGCACCTCTGTACAGCATCAAATCTTTAAAATGGCACGTAATGTCATGGATGTTATAGCAAATTTGTCCATGGTGATTGCCACTTTTTAAATGGATGTTTAGGTGGTAGCATAATGTTCTCAGCAGCTTCTACCTACAGTGGGTTGCCCCACGTTACAGTATCATTCTTAATACATACAGTTTTTGAAGAAATGTTTGAGTTTGAGGTCTGACAATTTGAAATGACTAACTTTTTGGTCATCTGTGTTTGGTGCTCCCAATGGAAATAGAATATTTAAGAGTTTAAACCATAGCCTACAGCATTGAATAATTGAATCCAAAGTGTACTTCAGGCCAAGGTAGTGATGAATTTCAGGAGGAATTCACTCTGAAGCTTTGTTTCTCCCTAGTGTTGTGGTGACACAATACACAAAATATTAATATTGGAATGGACAACAATAAACACAAATGTTAGTGTGATATTTGGTATTCAAAAACAAACTGAGATACGTCCAATATGCCTAAAGCAGGTTAAGATGGGCTGAAGGAGAATACAGAATAAGAAATACATTATATATTCAACCTTTTAAATGGAGAAACTACAAAGTAAACTTACAAATATCACTATCATATTCCTATACTTTTTAAAAATGTAGCCATGCATTTCTTGTGTGTTTATGAATTAAACAATATTCCACATGTACACACTATAATATGTCTGAGGGGAAAATATTTAATTGGTGACATGGAATTAAAACATTAAGTGGTTAAAATAACAACAGCAAAGATAAAATGAAAAAAGAAGTCAAATTCTAGGTATCAGTATAGCAAGGGTGTGACATTAGATATGCAGTGGGAAGGAATACCAAATTCCAGACTTTTCCATTTAGCATCTGGTTGACGTTGTTGTAGCTAAATGTTTAAAGATGGCTAGCACATTTCCAGGAAGAAAAAGACACAGCTTAGTTGAAGTGAGACACAGCACAAAGACTGAAAATCATCCAGTGTCTGTTATGTATGTTTTGCTAAGCAAAATTTCAATTCACGTTGGAAGTTTTAGCCCGCGCAAGCCTGAATCCGAAGTGGCTGCTTTCCTGCCCTAGTTCTTTTCTTATTCTAATCATCATTTGTGGTTTAGGAGAATATTCTGGTTATCATCTCTGGGTGAAAAGGAACATTCGAGCAGGTCATGGTGTAGCAAGATCATAAAAAACCACTGTTCTGATATCAGTTCAACCACTGCTTTGCCAGATGACCTTGGGGAAATCAAGGTCCTGAGCCTCTTTCTTTTTTTATAAAATGAAGGCAGTGTTCCATTTCCAGCTTACTTTAAGTGATTATGGGATCAAATGAGCAAAGGGAATGTGAACAACTTGTATAAACTGTGCCTGCAGTAAATGAAAGGTATTATCCTATGCCAGACGAACCAAAATTGGACCAGAAGGTGGAGGGACTTGCATGATGGAGTGGTACAAACTGGGGATTCATTGCAGCCCAATTATCAGGCTAAGAGAGCGGCTGTTCCAGTTTATGTGATTATTTCAAGATCTGCTCATTTACTCCGTGTCTGCCCCAGAGAGTCAACTTCAATTTGTACTTTTGTCTCCTACTTGATATTTTTAGCAAGTGAGAAGGCCTTTAAGGATTTTTTTTTCCCTGAAAGAATGATAAATTCCTTCTGTCTTTGTCACGTACTAGATTTCATTGAAATTAATCATGAGTCCAGAAATCGAGTTTATACCCTCCTTCACCGGTTGCCAAAATTCACAGACTGACAGTCTAAAAATTTGCTTAAATAAACTCAGTTTTATTTATTTTTTTACCTCACTTTAGGCATTTGTTTATTAATAGATTATTTCCCCCCAGGGTTTAAAAAACATTACAAATGGTGTATAACCTCAAACTTATTTTCTGAAAAGTGACAGCATGTGTGATAGGCCATAGAATATGTTTTTAGGATGTAATCTATTTATGAAAAAGACCAATTTTGCCTACAAAGAAACACTGTGTTTAGGTATTATACGTTGATTTAACCAAAACTACTGAATACCAAGTACCAAGCTTCTAATTAGAATCTAGAGATGTAAAAGTGACTAAGCTAGATTCTAATTACATTTAGAAGCTCTTCACACTGTAAAATGTACATCTTGAGCTCCTGTATCAGAATAATGTGGAATGCTTATTAAAAATGGGACATGTCTATTTCCTGTTTTGAAAAATCAAGATATTGACATGTACCTTACCTTCCCCAGAGGTTTGTCATAAGAATAAAAAGTCACAGAAATGAGATGTAAAGCATTTTTTAAATGGTAAGGCATTTTACAAATTGAAGTCTCATGAGTTCATCAAATATCTTGACAGAAATTTTAGATGCGTTCACAAATTTAGTTTGTGCAAAATTCTATTATTATTTTCTGAATTTGTACTGACTTATCTGTCTTACTAATAAAAGTTTTATCTCATATGGCAATAAAATACTATTGACATTTTTATTTTCTCTCATTCCTCATTTATTGAGGATCTACCCTTTCAAGACCATAATATACAAACTTTGTTAATTCCAATCTGTAACTAGTTCCCATTGGTTTTAGTCAACTGGATTAAGATACTCAGGCTGTTTTAATTCATTATATTCAAGATTTGTCTAATGAAAATGCTTAAAAATGTGAGGTTTATAATGAGCATATTTACCATGTGTCTACAGGCTGTGAGGAAAAAGGGATTCTTCCTAATTAAAGTATTGTTTTGCTTTTACACAAAGTTCCAAAAGGAAATCCAGAAAATCATTATTTAAAGGTATAGACAGAAGAACCCCTGTTTTTAAATGTTTGTTTTCATTATGATTCATGGAGTTACAAGGAAAACCAAAAAAAGCAACGAAACATTGGAATTGAAATTGTGTGTAAGAATTTTGTACTCAAAAGACTTTATTCAATGCAAATTATTGGTGTGCATGCTTTATTACAATTTCTGCCAAATTATGCACTGCACATCATGAAAGAGCCCTTAGGCTAAATTACATGCCTCTGTTATGTGCCACAAGAACAGATCTTGCTGAAGCGATGGTCCAGACTCCATTCTAACTCAGCTTGGAGGCAGATGCTACCTCACTTATGGGAAAGTAATTCTCTTAACCTACTTCTTCCTGCTGTCAGTTGAGGGTGTGGTGGTGATGGGAGGAGGTGATGAATGGTTAATAGTTGACATTATGCAGTGTCTGAGCCTAAATTCTGACTACTGAAATCTTCCTTCAAATACTACCACTACAAAAAATTGTTTGTGTGGGTGTGTATGTGTGGGTGTGCCTGTACTTCCAAAACACACATGTGTTTTTACCAGATAAGTTGGAAAACACACTAACGATTAAAATGTAGAATTTGTTTTTTGGCTTATATACCGCGGGTGCCAAAACAATGTATGCACATGGCTTGTGTTCATCTTTTGCTATCGGTATATATTACAATTTTAACACAGCTTTTTAATGTGTATACATTTTTTTGGCACCCTCTGTAGATACTACTTTATTGACAATGCAAACAGATTGCCTGATGTTGCCTGTTGATTCAAAAAATTACTTAGGTCAGCAGTAAATTCAACTATAAGAACAGTATTATTTTGTCTTAAGGCTAAACTGTATTTTAGGATATAGAAAGGAGAGTAATGAAAGAGGACAAACTTATTTTTCCCATCATGTTTGTATGTGAGTGATGGACACAAAAATTCAGTTAGCCTGATTTCCTTATTTTTCTATATAAGATAAATGATAGCATTGCCCAACAAGTGTGAGGTTTTCATTTTATTTTTCAATTTTTTATTTAAAAGAATATATGAAATTCTATTTATTTACTATGCACCAGTTATTGTTTCAGATGTTTTTGCATTTGCCATTTGATTATTTTAATAACCCTTGTGTATAAGCATTATAGTGTCCATTTGCAGATGAAGAAAATGAGGTTTATTCACTCATTCTCTGATTCCACAAACACTTTTGAGGTTACTAGAATATCCTAGCTATGGCTCTGAGCACTGGGGAACACCACGGAGAAAATGTACTATAATCTTGGTTTATATGAACACAACTTATTAACGGGAAATGCTTACATCTGATGAGAGACGTTCCCATAGTGAGGGAGACTTTCCAAGTTTATGTAGTCAGTGGGAGAACTGGTGTTTCTTTTCTTTTTTACCAAGATTTTTATTAAAAAGTAGCTTACATGCAATATTATATTAGTTTCAGGTGTACATCATAGCTATTCAACAGTGCCCACCTGGCACTATACAGAGTTATTACCACATTATTGATTATATTCCCTGTGCTAAAGAAGTGATCATCATGATATGGCCAGCAGCCATCTGACACCCACGCTATCACGATATTATTGACTATATTCCCTACGCTGTATGTTACATCTCCAAGAATTAATTTGTTTTATACCTGGAACTTTGAACCTCTTCTTCCCCTTTATCTTTTCCCCTTTTTAAAATTTTCAATTACTGTTGACTTTCAATAGTATTTTATATTAATTTCAGGTGTATAACATAGTGGTTAGTCATTTATATCATTTACAAAGTGATCCCTCTAACTAGTACCCACCTGGCACTATCCATAGATATTATCATACTATTGATTATATTCCATGTTTTATATCCCCATGACGATTTTGTAACTACCGATTTGTATGTTTAATCCCTTCACCATTTTTACCTGCCCCCAACCCCCTCCCATCTATCACCCTGATAGATGTAGTACCCATCTGACACCATACATAGTTATTACAATATAATTAACTATAATCCTTATGCTAGACCCTAAATCCACGTAACTACCGTGTAACAACCAATTTGTACTTCTGAATCACTTACCTAATGAGGTGATTCTCATTGATGGTTGTTTTGTGATTTAGTTGTAATTTTGAGGTGGTCATGACACAAGGTTAGCACAGTGTTTACCGTGTGTGCCATCTTGACCAGAACCTCAAGCCGGTATTTCCTATTAAGCCTTCGTTCTCCCAGTTCATTATTATTTTCATAACATGATGCTGTAGTTTATGTCAGAATATTGGTTGATTCTCCTGATTCCCCAGGTTTACTGGACTAAATATCATCTCTGTTAGTTCCTGTCTTGTTTCAGTCATCCATTTGTGATAGAGCGACAATGTTAGTCTGATTGTGTGTGTGTGTGTGTGTGTGTTTCCTTTTTGTGGGGGGGAAAGATGTTAGTTAAGGTTTGGAGGAAGTAAAAACAGATTAAAATGTACCAAATACACTGAAAAGCCTAAATAACTAAATCAAAACCCAGAGAAACAGACTTGTAAGTTTATACTATGTAAAATAGTTCTTAGGACTAATATGGGCTGATAGTCAGTGTATAAATAAAAAACTAATAATATTGTTCATATCAGAGATGTTATTGATCTCATACCCTGTGACTAAAGATATGATTAAATGGTCAGATATTTCAGTAATAATCCATTCCATATTAATTTCAGATATAGCTGTTGTGAGCATATATTGGAATGATTTCCCAGGTACAGATGGCATTTTGGAGTCAAGAAAAGTATTTCAGAAAATTAATAAATAAAACAAGAAGTCACTCAGGGATTTCTTGCCAGGAGGATAAGTATTCCTTACAAGGCACACTAGGAAATTGAATTGCAAGGAAGTTAAACAACCTTGCAACCCAAACCACATAATGAGAAGTGGAAGAACTGGAATTATTATACAGTCACACTCTGCTTTAATCACTTGAAAAAAAAATCCATATGGCTTACACATGGGAGTTACCCAGTTGTACTTATAATGCTCACAGTTATGGAAGAGGCAGGGAAGCTCTAAGCCTTAGGGTCTAAGTTACACTCTCTCTCCTTTTCCTCTTCTTTGTTCAGACTTAGCACTTGCGAAATTTTATATCCTATGAAGACCCAGGCCCAACACCGGCTCAATTTTGCCTGTTGTTTGCCCTGTGCATAACTTTTAATGTTGTTTTTGTTTCACCTTGTTCTAACTGGCATGGAAGAGTTCCTGCAAGCACTGGAGCCCATATTAAACTGAAGGAACATAAGATGCATCCATTATTCTGTCTCCAAACCCAAAGTAGGAAGACACGCAGCCAGTGACCTAGGCCCAATAGCTCCTTCCCACATTTTCAATGCCATTATTTCTAAAATGTTAGGTGATGAATTGGAACACATTCTTAGTATTATAAGAACTAAAATATGTTCTTGTGAGTGCAAAGAATAGCCTTTTATTCATTCCAGAGGATGTTTACCTTAGCATAGAGTCCCTCTTAATGCCCAAACTATTGAGAGCTTTCCTCAGGGTCTTCTAATGACACATCTGGAGTCTGTTAGGGACCGTGTTACCACACAAACATCTCTCTGACTCTGTCTGACTGTGTACCCTGAACTCATATGGATTATTAAAATATTTAGAGAATTTAGTTAACTAATTTCTCTTTGGTCTACACACTAATTATCTATTTGTATTGCATTTAATGGCTATTTTGGTGCTTCATAGATAGTAACAAATGCTATGCATATTTCTGCAGTGTGTAAACAAATGTGACTGTATTTCTTAGTTTAGAATGCATGCAGTATATGCTTAATTCCCAGTGTTCTGACATAAGTTAAGTCACACTTGTCAGGTCAGCTGAATGTTGTTGGCCAGTTTCATGGTCCAATAGTTTTGATAGAACAGGAATATCATTTAATGTAAGCTATCTCCCGGGGGAGCAAATGTGAAAACTAGTGGATTAATGGGATGCTTGTGTATGTGTGACTGTGTACTTCTTGGCAGGGCTTATTTTGTGATTTATAAACTGGTTATAAAAAAATTAAGTAAGAGCCATTTTTGGCTGTATTTGTTATATGAATAGAATCGTAAGTAATCTTGATAAGAAATGTTTCTTTCAAGCTTTCACTTAACACAATACCTGATACATAATGATTATTGAATAAACGCTGGCAGCTCTTTAAATTATTGTTACAAGCTGAATTATTTGCCTAAAGTTGCCATAACAAATTACGACAAACTGAGTGACTTAAAAACAGCAGATTTTTTTTTTCCCTCTCACAGTTCTGAAGGCAAAAAGTTCAAAGTCAAGATGTCCCCAGGGCCATGCTTCCTCCAGGCACTAGGGAAGAATCCTTCCTTGCTTTTCTAGCTTCTGAGGGTTGCTAGCAGTTCTTGGTTAGCATAAATCTAATCTCTGCCTTCATTTTCACATGGACTTCTCCCCAGCAAGTTTTGTGTGTGTGTCCAAATCCCCCCCTTCTTATAAGAACACCAGTCACAAGGACATCTACCCTAATTCAGTGTGACCTAATCTTAACTTGGTTCCATATGCAAGAAGCTATATCCAAATATAAGATCATATTCATAGGTCTTGGGTGAACATGAACTGTGGAGGGTTACCGTTCAACCAAGGACACATACAAAGTTGTATAATTATTTAATGCTTAATGATTTCAAAGGTGTGACCATACACTAATGAAATACGTGTTACCCAATACGCTACAAAATCCTCACATCCATTGTTCATGCAAGGATACACATTGCGCAGCATTGTCACCATCCCACAAAATGCTTGTTCTTTCTGTTTTTTGACAATCACTTTGAGAATTTCTTAAGAAATTCTGAATTTTTTGGTTACATGTAGTTTTAACACAAAATATTCGTACCCAACTTGTTAACCTTCATAATTCAACTGCCGGGTTTCTGAATTTCATTGTTAAAAAACAGATACAGCAATACACAAATAAATACATAAATAAATATACTTTAACAGCAATAACAGTAGTTTGTTTTAAGTTAGGTATATATATTTTTTAAGTTGGATACATTGCAACCACAATAAAACAAGTTCTGATAGAAAAAAAAGAAGACGGAGTAATGGGTCTTGATATACACGTAGTACTTGATATACACATAAACATATCGTGTTTTCCTGAAAATAAGACCAAGCCTGACAATCAGCTCTAATGCATCTTTTGGAGCTAAAATTAATAAAAGACCCGGTCTTATATAAGATTCATTAGAGCTGATTGTCCAGCTAGGTCTTAGTTTCAATGAAACAGGTATTTACTTTTCTACTATTTATAACAGTCTGAGGTGAAATATGTTTAAAATGGAACTCTTTTTCTTCCCTTTCTCCTAAACTTGCCCCCTCCTTAAAATCTAAAACCATTCAGTAAACAAAACAAAATATTACAGGTCTTTCAGTTATAAGATGCATCAGGTTTGAAGTCCTAGAGTAAACACAAAACAAAATATGATAGATTCAGTTATGCAAGCTAGAAATCTAGGAGTCATCTAAGATTATTGCCTTTCCATGATTCTCCACAGCCATCTCTTCAACAGCAAGTTCTATTGACTTTCAAACTATTGCTTAAGTTTGAGGCTTTATCTCACTCTACTGTCATCTCCTTAAACAAGCCACCTCATGTTTTTTCCTAGATCATTGCAACAAATGCCTAACTGGTCTTCCTGCTTTCACCTCTACTACACATCTTTATATATTGGATTACAATATTTCTCTTTTTAAAACCTTTCAATGATTTCCTATCAGACTTACAATAAAATCCAAACCACATGTGTACTCTGCATAAAGCATTACTCTGTTATCCTTCTGTCAGCCTTTGTTTGATTTTTCCATGTTCCTTACTGAAAATTGCAATTATCTTTCTGTTTTACTCCTCTTTTTCTGTCTTCCCCTCTAGGATCTTATCTCTCTTAGGCATAAACTCTGTCATCTTTACTTTTGCAGCCCAGAATTTTTCACAATGTCTGGCACACAGTGGGCATCCAATAAATATTTGTTAAATGAATGAATAAATCTACTAAGCCATCATAAAAGTAAACAAGGGATCACTTATCTCAAAGTAGAAATAAAAGTGGCTAGAAATGCTTTCCTTGTTACTAGAAAAATAAAGCTGGAAGCTGATGGCAATAGCATTTATTTTTTTTTCCCAAAATCTATCAAAAGTTTCCTCGCAACTGCTTCTTTAACAACTAACGTAGACCACAGCTTTTCCTCTCTTCTTTAAACATCAGGAGAACATCATTAATGTTTAATATTTGAGCACAGGCCAAGATTTCTGTTTGTAAGTCTCAGGAGGAAAGAATTTTGATAATTGAATGATTTCCGGCAGGGAAGCACATTCCCAAATCCACATGTACTGATGTCTGTCCCAGTCTCCACTGCCAAGATGCTTATTTATTCTGTGTCTGGGGGTTTCCAGTTTAAAAAAAAAAAAGAAAAAAAAAAAAGCCCTGCCTCATTACTGTGTCCACTTGTATTTGGTGTATAAATTATTTTCTCATTGATTCTACGCCATCGTATATTACTTGAGGAGTATGTCTTGCAGCACACAGAAGTTCCAATTTGCCTGTAGCATGGTTGCAGAGAATATTGAATAATTTTTCTTGTTGTGGACTGAAGCTTAGAATAAGATTTTCAGCTATTTATGATCAGCAGCTGAAAAGTTTCTGTTGTCAGCCACTCTCAAAATAGCAAAGAAAGTTGGAGAGATTCTGTTATTGCTTTTCCTTCTCCCAGTGCCTTTAAAAATGTTTATTTTGTGTTCTTAAACAGAGTTCTTTTAGTAAATGTACCTCCCTAGATACCTTTGTAAGGCCCATGGCTGCCAAGCCTTAAATTTCACTGTTCCAAATAAACTGACTTTTCCTTTCTTCTGTTGTTTAAACCTTTCAAGTCATCTGAAAAAGATGAAGTTAATAAGCTGCCATTGATGATTCTGGTATGGGGTTTGACTGTCAGGACAGTATAAAGTTGTTTTTCTATGTTTTCAAAGTTGACTATTTTGTGGTTTGTGCACCTTGGAACAATTTAACCGTTGTTTAGAAAGAGAAAAAAGATGGCACAGTTATAGTTCAGTCTTTTAAATGTTCTATCTGTGTTTATAGTTTTTCCCCATTGAATCCGCCTTGGTTCTTGTAAAAACTAAATGAGCCTTATTGTTTTTCATTAAAATTTTATGCAATAATGGGAAATGCAAGGTCCGCTGAGTATTAGAGGAAAGGAGGATGAGATGATGATAAGGGGACTGCCTAACATCAGTAACAATTGTCATCACTGGCATTTATTTAGTGATTACTTTATGCCAAGACTTCTGCAAGTGCTTTATATGAATTAACTGGTTGATTTTTTACTAGAACTCTCTCGGCTCTCGTTATATATGGTATACTGTTATTATCCCCATTTTTGTCATGAAGAAATGAGGCAGAAAGGACATAAGCAGCAGCCAGAGTCACACAGATAATAAGGGGCAGGGGCAGGAGTGGAACGCAGGCGGTGTGCCTCCGGAGCTACACAGCACAGGTACATGGTAAGGAAAGGACTTGGGCATTGCGCTGTTGTATGAATAAGACAATGGAAAGGTCATTCATAGGAATACAAAGCAGACTTTCCAGTCAAATAATGAATTACGGATGGTAAGAGTCTTTTCAACGTTTATCACCATAAAAACAAATGACTGCTGTAGAACAACTTATGTGTGTTATTACTTCGACGTAGGAGAAAGACGTTGGAATTTGGTTACCAATTACACAACTAATGAACCAGAGAATGTCCCTTTGTCTCTGTTTTCTCACCTTTAAATTGGGGATAATATTAGTGCCTACCTAATAGAGTTGTCCTGCAAACTAAATGACTTAGTATACATAGAATCATAGAAGATGTCATGGAAACATAATAGGTTACGTTTTAGTTATATCATTACGCACGAGGGTTTTCTGTACAAGTTTGGATGTAGGCCATCTAAAAACAAAACACTGCATCCATACAATCAAATTAGTGTTAGCAACTTTATTCCTCAGTTTTAAAAGAATACAGTGTACATACTTTAAATATCTGATACCAGAGAGACAGGTTAATTAAACATTTTATTCACAACCCATCATTGGGCTGCACATAATTAGGGACCAAAGGAGTCAGAGACTCAGCCAAACCCTACTCGAGGGAAAAACATATTTGAGATGTGATCCCCAGAGGAATTCAGGTTCTGTGATTCAGTCTGTGTTCCTTAGGGAACATACTGCTCAGTGATAAAATGTAAGATTCTTTCATTATTGTTTCAGTCAATTTAGGATAAACCTTTCACATTCAGTTTTGACTCTGTGTAGGTTACTTGTCATTAGCCATGATAAAGCATTTCCCCCAAGGTCTCCGGTGAAAGGAACTGGCAGTTTTCCTAATTACTCTTTCTTTGTTTCATTTTACCTTCCACACTGTACCTTTGCCTTTTTCCCTTTACACTTTTTTCTTTGCTGCAGTCATGACCTAATTTTTTTTTTTACTTCATTTTTTCTGTGTAATATCTTCCTCAGGGTTCATACTCCCTTATGTTCCCCAGCATTATATCTGGAAAGTCCTCAAAACTAGGCAGCTGGTTGCCTAATCAAATCAGACCCCAGGTTAGCTACAAGTCTCCAATACTCAGGTAGATGAATATATAAATTAACACAAGGAAGGATGCAAATGTCTGTGCAGTTTTTAGCCATATTCACATAACCCTACTGTAATTATAAAGGATACATTACAAATCCTATATGAAGTACGAATTCAAAAGATTAAGTACATGTCTCCCAGTAGTTTTCCATGTGAAAATATTTTGTTTGAAATTTAGTACTAAAGAGTATCTGGAGTTAATAAAAAGTAAAATTTTATTCTCTCCAGATGAATGAATTTAAAACCAAATTTTTTTACTGAAGAATAACAGAATGTATGCTCTTTTGGAAGCAATCTTTAATAGATCTTTAGGAAGCAATCTCAAATAGGTTGAAAAATATGTATGTTATGACTAGATGTACATTATTGCATTTTAAACATTTAGGCAATGAACCAAAATTCAGACATTTCAATCTTGCATGATAGTTAATTTGAATTTCACTTGATGGGCAAGTCTCTTGATATTCTTTGATGCCAGTTATGATTTCTTGTAACTAGAATGTTACAAGAGGTAACAATTCTATTTTCAGAAAAGAAGAATAAGGGGAAAAAAGAAACATGGCAAATCAAAGAAAAAAACGGAAAACAACCCATTATTTTGAACACCTTCGTAATATATGTAGAGAGATATATATGTATATATAATGTTATATTGAAATACAGAAATACCGTAAGGGAATAATTTCTAAAGCGAGGCTTGAACTGCTTAGTTTCATATGTAGAATCAAAGCGTAGATACTAAATTATTTCCATAGTTTGATCTAAACATGCCCATCTCCTATCTGTTTTGACCACAGGTTTAGAGCCCATGGGTCTAGCTATATGATGCCATCACAGAAAATGTTTAATTAAAAACATATTTGGCAAAAGAGTCAAATATATGGTGACAGAATGAGACTAGACTTTGGATGGTGAACACACAATGGAATATATAGTTCATGTACTGTAAAGTTATACACTTGAAACATATATATTATTTACCAATGTTACCCCAATAAATGAAAAGTGGAAAAAAAAATTTGGCAACTATTTCACAAGAAAATAAGATAAATTTAGGAAGAAATGGAGAATGTATTTTTTCTGGCACTTATTAGCTGTGACATTTTCATTTATTTTTAATTTTTTAAGAGTTGTATCAAAATATAGCTAACATACAATATTACATTTGTTTCAGGTGTACACATACACCATAGTTATTCAACATTTATATACCCAAAGAACTGATCACCATGATAAATCCAGCAACCGTCTGACACCGTACCACACTATCATATTATTGACTATATTCCCCATGCTGTATATTATATCCTGATGACTTATTTGTTTTATATCAGAAAATTTGAATCTCTTATTCCCCTTCAAATTTTCCCTCCTTTTCAATTTTTCAATTATAGTTGACATTAAATATTATTTTACATTAATGTCAGGTGTACAGCATAGTGGTTAGACATTTATATACTTTAAGAAGTGATCCCCGTGACTAGACTAGTACCCACCTGGCACTACACATAGTTATTACCATATCATTGACTATATTCCTTATGCTTTACTTTATGTCCACATGACTATTCTGTAACTACCAATTTGTACTTATTAATCCCTGTCCCTTTTTCACCCTGCCCCCAACCCCTGTCCCATCTATCACCCCAATAACTCTAGTAACCCATCTGACACCATACATACTTATTACATTATTAACAATATTCTATATGATACACCCTACATACCTATGACTACTTTATAATAACCAATTTGTACTTCGTAATCCCTTCCCCTATCCACCTACCCCCAAAATGTTTTCTGTATCTATGTGTTTGTTTTTGTTTTGTTTGTTTGTTTATTTTGTTCTTCAGATTCCACATATAAGTGAAGTCACATTGCATCTGTTTTTCTCTGTCTGACATACTATATTCTGCACAATACCCTCCAGGTCCATCCATGCTACTGCAGATGGCAAGAACTCATTCCCTTTCATGGCCAAGCAATATTCCCTGTTATACATGTACTATCTACTCTTTATCCATTCTTCCATAGATAGACACCCAGGCTCCCTCCACATCTTGGCTGTTGTAAACAATGCTGCAATGTAGATATGGATGCATGCGTCCCCTCCAAGTTGTGTTTTAGGTTTCTTCAAATAAATACCCAAAAGTGAGATTACTGGGTCCTTCTCTGTCACTTGTTATAGCCTTTGTTTTAAAGTCTATTTTGTCTGGCATAAGTATTGCTAACACAGCTTTGTTTGTTTGTTTGTTTGTTTGTTTGTTTCCATTTTGATGAAATATCTTTTCCCATCTTTTTACTTTCAGTCTGTGTGTGTCTTTTGATCTGAAGTGAGTCTCTTGTAGGCAGCATATGTAAGGGTCTTGTTTTCTTATCCATTCAGCTACCCTATCTTTTGATTGGAGCATTTAATCCATTTACATTTAAAGTCATTGTTGATAGATATACAGCCATTGCCATTTTATTATTCATATTTCTTATCTTTTTTTCTCTCTCTCTTCTTTTTCTTCTTATAGAAGTCCCTCTAACATTTTTAGTAATCCTGGGTTGGTGGTGATGAACTCCTTTAACTTTTTCTTGTGTGGGAAGCTCTTTATCTGTCCGATGATCCTAAATGATAGCTTTGCTGGGAAGATCAATGTTGATTGTAGGTCCTTGCTTTTCATCATTTTGAATATTTCCTGACATTCCCTTCTGGCTTGCAAAGTTTCTGTTGAGAAATCAGCTGACAGTCTTATGGGAGCTCTCTTATAGATAAATAACTGCTTTTTCCTTGCTGCTTTTAAGATTATTTATTTGTCTTTAACCTTTGGCATTTTAATTATGATGTGTCTTAGTGTGGGCCTCTTTGAGTTCATCTTGTTTAGGACTCTCTGAGCTTCCAGGATTTGTGTATCTATTTATTTTACCAGGTTAGGGAAGGGTTCAGTCATTATATCTTCAAACAGGTTTTCAATTCCTTGCTCTCTCTCTCTCTCTCTCTCTCTCGTTCTCGCTCTTTCTTTCTCTCTCTCGTACTCCTATGATGTGAATGTTGGTACACTTGATGATATCTCAGAGGCCCCTTTAATTATCCTCATTTTGGTTGGATTCTTTTTTCTCTTTGCTGTTCTGATTGAGTGTTTTCTGCTATCTTATTTTCTAAATTGCTGATTCGGTCCTCTGCTTCATCTAATCTACTGTTGAATCCCTCTAATATATTCTTCATTTCTGTTATTGTATTCTTTATTTCTGACTGGTTTTTTTAATGTTTTCTATATTTATTTTTATGTTCCCTATCTCTTTGTTGAAGTTCTCCCTGAGATCACTGAGCATCCTTATAACCAGTGTTTTGAACTCTGCATCTGGTAGATTGCTTGTCTCCATTTTGTTTAGTTATTTTTCTGGAGCTTTGCTCTGTTCTTTTATTTGGGATATGTTTCTTTGTCTACAAGTTTTATCTGCCTTTTCATGTTTGTAGGGTGGTTATGTCTCCTGGTCTTAGTAAAGTGGCCTTATGTAGTAGGTGTATTGCGGGGCCCACTGGCTCAGTCTCCCTGCTCACCTGAACTGGGTACTCCAGGTGTGTCCCTTGAGTGAGTTGTATGTTCCTTCATGTTGTAATTGAGCCTTGGTTGCTGTTTGCACATCAGTGAGAGCAACTGATCCTTGGGTTGATTGGTTGTGAGGACTGGCTCTGACTACAGTGGAGGAGTTGTGCTGCAGGGGCTGACCCTACAGAGCAGAATCTGCCTCAGCAGGGCTCTGGTGCCTGCCAGTCTGCCCTTTGGTTGTGTCATTCTTGGAGGTAGCTGGATGATTCTCAGGCTGTGTCTGAAGCTTGCAACCAGGCATGACAACTCTGGGGACTCTCGGGAGCCCCCCACCCCCCCCCACAGGCAAATTTCAGCCACCTCCTGTGCATTGCCAGGTAGCAACAGCAATGCAGTTGAGTGCCACCTGCACTACCTAAGGAGGCCAAGTCATAAGCCAAGGATGGCTGTCACTAGTTTCAGGCTTGGGGCTGATCAACCAGAGGTACGAAACATGATGAAGCCAGATGCTGCTTGTTTGGGTTTTGAAAACCTCTGAGAGATTTTACGAATGTCTGAAGCATGAGCCAAAAAGCTGTTTATATGCAAAGCCTCTGGAAGCAGCTTGGGTGGGCCTGCAAGTTGGGTGGGGTGATGTCTCAGGGAATCAGGGTTAATGAACTGTGTTAGCCAGGTTGATGGAGACTCAGAAAAGGTGGCCATCTGAATCTGCATGCTGTGAGGGGTGAAGAGCTCAACAAAGAAACAATGGCTTCTGCCAGCTCCTTTGTCTGTTCAGGAGAAAGCTATTCCTCCAGCTCTTGCCTTAAAGCCAGACAATTCAGTTCCTCCCTGCATGTGCCTTTCTCCTTTCAAGCTGCTGCCCTAGCGATGGAGCTCAGAGTGAGTGAGTCCATCAGCAAGTTAGTCCATGCATGTGCCCTTTAAGAGGAGTGCCTGGGAGTGCAGCCACCCTCCATATCACTAAGCCACAATCTCCATTGGTTTTCATAGCTGGACATTTTAGGGACTTCTTTCCCCAGCATTGAAATCCTGGACTGGGAAGACTGGTGTGGGGCTAGGACCCCTCACTCCTCCATAGGGCCATCCACAACAGAGATATCCCTCCTGATTTTTAACAGTCACATGCAGGTGTGGGACCAGCCCATTCTGAGTCTCTGCCCTCTACCAGTTTCCAGGTGGCTTTTCTTGTATGTCCTTAGTTATAGGGCTTTGGTTCAGCTAAATCAGGTGATTATCAATGATGGGTATTCTGTAGTTAATTTGTAATTTTGATATGCTCACGAGAGGAGGTAACCACAGTGTTTGCCTACTCTGCCTTCTTTAACAGATCTTCCAAGAAATGGAGAATTTTGCATAAGAGCTTCTGTGTGCTAAATATTTTCTAAAGACAATATTTGAAAGATCATACTGGGGACATTTTTCTTTAAGTACATGTCTTAAAAATAGATTATGTTTGCAAATGCATCCTTTCTTTTCAAGGACTAAGTGAAATTTTCTTTGTCACACATCTTTTATTTATTCTTTCATTGCTTAAAAATTATTGAGTGCCTATGTGAATAGTATATGGCTCCAGGTGTTGAGGAGCTAACCATCTGAGGGAGAAGGGAAACAGTTAACCTAAATAAGTTCCTGTTATACAATATGACCAGTGATTTAATAAGGAAACAAACCAAAGTGAGAGATTACGTAATAGAAAGAACATGGACAATGGAGTCTGATACACATGTGTTTAAAATCTTTACTTGGATACTTCTTACCCATAAAATGTCAATAATGATAACCCCTGCTTCATGGGGGTTTTGGTAGAACCAATAGAAACAGTTATTTTCCTGGGACATTATAGATACTAAATGCATAAATTAGCAGTATTATGAGAGCACTGGACTAAGTGAACACTCTTTTTTTTCCTTTTGATAAGAAAGACTTCTTATTTGTCAACCTGCTTTAGATAATCAGTAAAAATTGAAAAGTTGATCGAAGGAAAACATATATGGTAAATGTGATAAGTGATGCAGTTTGTGATTTTGTTGAGATTCAAAGACTAATCCATTGGTCTCTTTGTGGTGCCACTGCAGCATCTCGTGTGCACCTTCATTTGTACCTGCCTTCCTACTTGTGAAAAATTCCACGTGTCATGGTAACTTTCTTCATCCTCTCTTTCTCCAGAGGAAAGAACACATACTATCCATTTATCCTATGTTCTCACTATTTGTCTCATAGCAGGTGCCTAATAAATTGTGTATTGGTTAAATTATAAAAGGAAATGTTATTAATTTGTTAATCATCAAGCCAACACTCTACCACTCATGAAATTTCAGGCCCTTTTGGAACTGTCATTTAGGTATACCCAGTGCTTGCCACTTAGGGAAGATAACAATAAAGTTATCCTTAACTTTTAAAATACCTGCATTCCAGAAAGTCTGACTTTTAAGTAGTTTTTTAAAATTATATGTACTGTAATCAATCTTTTAAATTGTATCTATCATTAGTTTACATTTTAATATTTGAGATTGATGGTCATAAGAATATTTTTTTCTCATCAAGACTAAATTGATATTATACTCAAGAAGGAAACATATTCCTGAAGCTATGTATCTAAATAAAGTCAAAAATAGTTGAATAGACATGAATAGATCTTATTTTAAATCATAAAACACTACCCTACCATGTTTATGTGAATAGGATGAAGATTTTTATAGACAGGCAAGCCAGATCTTTGAATATTGGAGTTTTAAGTGGAAAATATATCGGTACTGTAGCAAAGACCTGAAATAGTAATGTCTTAAATAAGTGAGAAATTATTTTTTTTTTCATATAACAATCTGAGTATAAATAATATAAGTGATTTCATGAGGTCAAGAGATTCAGGATCCTTTTATCTTTTTCCTTCGCCATTCTCATCACAAAACTTTCAGATCTTATTGCAAAATGGCTGTTCCAACTCCTGCTATCATGCTCACATTCCAGTCACATAAAGAAAAAGAAGAAGGGAGAGGGAGATCCTTCCTTTAAGGCTACCAGACAGAGTTTTAACATCGTGTCATTTCATATTGCAGTGCTCAAATGTGTTTTCATCTTACACCTAGCTGCAAGGGAGTCTAAAAAATGTATATTTCATGAAAAGAAAATAAAGCTAAAATTCATAGGACTTATTACCAAAAGAATGAGGAGCAATTGGATATTAGGGACAGCTGGCAGTCTCTGATACAAGAGTTTAAATCAAGAGGGATTTTACATGGAATTCGCATCATGACTCTAAGTCTTGCCTTTCAAATCACCTCCAAGCACCATCATGCTAATGTTCAGAGAAAATGCATATGAATCATATCCTGCGTAAATGTTGGTTATTACTGTCTAAGGTGAGTTCAACAATCCCATATTGCAAGCTAAGCATATATACAAATTCTATTGTTGATTATGAAATAATATGAATAATAACTAACAGTTCATGAGAATTGGTTATGTCCCAGGGATAGTTTTAAGCATATTAAAGTATTAACAATAACTTATTCAGTTGTACCACATCTCTTTGAGGAAGATGACTATTATTAGGTCAGCTTTCTAGATAACATAAGTTAAGGGGAAAAGTATTTCCCATTTGAATATAAGTGCTAAAAATAATTAATAATTGCATTTTCTTGACTAATAAGGTGTTGAATGTATGAATGAATAGATGGATGAATGACAAGCCAAAATTTACATACAGGAACATAGGTATTCCAATGATTGTATCCCCTTGGAAGGAATCACCTTCTGTAGTGGATGTTCTACTGATCAAAAGATTCATGGCACTCCAGTTATGGAGCTGTCTAGAAAGTCTGTAGCATAGTCTTTTGAAAATGTATAATGATGAGAGATTTGGTCCTTATTTATTATTTTTTATTTCATTTGCTTTTTGGAAAAAATGAAGTCATTCAGGAAAAGTCTATTGGAAGATTAAACTTAGAAGAAAGCAATTTTAGTCAAAAATGAAGTGTCCTTGTAAGTTAATGAGAATGCTTCTCTCATGTGGTAGATAAATTGATTAGTTTTGTATAATCCTAGTTTATTTGAGTTAAAGGTAAAAATTAAGTTTATATATTTTTTAAGTAAAAAGAAAAAGTTACGTCTATACATGTGGTAGTAATTTAAATATTTTTCAGAGGCAAAGACATTCTTTGTCATGAATGTTTACGGTGAAAATCTTGACTTTATATTTCTCTCTCAAAGTTATAAAAAAAACAAAAAAAACAAAATCACGATCAAGAAAAAAAAAAAAATTTAGCATGAAAAGACTGAAAAGCCAAACACGTTTAAATGTTTAACGTAGTCTTTCTTAACTGAGATTTGATCATAAGTCAATACTATTGCTTTCTATAGAAAAGAGAGTAGCAAGACATGGGGCTGGAAACTGGGCAGGAGTGTGATTTGAAAGGGCTTTTGGCTGTGTTACTGATTTTGCAGTTTATCTTTAAGGGAAGTGACATGAGCTGATTTCTCTGTAAGCAAAACAGTCTATAGGATTAACCTACAATATAGAAACTAGATTTGAAGCAGACAACTTGCAACTAGAGACCAGGACACAACTGAGATAGTTCACGGGGTAGACAATGGAACCTAAAGCAAATTAGGGATGCTGAGCAGGGAAAGAGGAAATGGCTTTGAGAGAGTAAGAAGTTAAAACCATTGAGACTTAGAGACCAATTATCCAATCAGGACTTGAGAAAGGGAGGAGTCAAGAGTGATCCCTAGGGTTTTGTCTTGACCAGCACAATAGTGTCAGTTGCTCACTTCTATTGAGCACTTTATGTCAAGCAGTTGGCTAAAGTCTTCATATTTATTACTTTAATGTTCAAACACAAATTATGATGCATGCTTTATAAATTAGGAAAGCGGAATTTGAAGACATTAAGTAATTCCCTAGGTCAGAGTACTGATCTTCTATCAAAGAGTTGGCTACTTTGTCTCAGGAGAGATTGGACAGGTAGACTGGAGAAGAACTTGTAAGAACAGGATTTTAGAGACATTACCTTGGCAATTGCATGAAGGGTATTACATTTCCAGATATTTTAAGTATACAGATTTGTCATTTAAAAATCCAGGACTTTGGAGGCAGGACCTTGGAGTATAGGTGATGTTTTCAGTACCCTTTATATTGTACATTTACAATCTTATGTTTTAGCTAATGCTTAAGTGCATTATACATAAATTGCTAAGTTCAGACTTACTAAGTTAAAAATGAGATACTACTCAAATGCTTTGCTATATTCCATTTTTAAAAATAGACACTACTAAATGTCTTTTCAATTAGATAATTGAAAATTTACTAACTGGATTAATTTTTACATGGCTTTGTAATTTGTTTCTTCACTTGATGTTAATGTTTTCAGACATAGACCAAATTTTATTTCCTGAAGCAGCGGGGAAGCCTGAGCAAGGTGAAGAAGCCAGAGGAGTCGGAGAGTGTATTGTGCCAAGACCCAAGGGCGTGATTCATGTAGGTCGTGCTTGGCAGAAGGCCATACTACATTCTTGGTACAAACGCTTGATAATGTTCTCTGTTTTACAACGCACGGCAGTGTCTTTACAATATCAACTCCTGAGTGGGCTACTTTTGTCTTAATCAAGTAAATTTGATCATGGTGCTGCTATTACTGGAATTTGGGGCATCCAAGCACTTTGGCTGATAAAATTTTTCTCAGTAGGATTTTTTACTTTTACTTTTTGTATACTTAAATTCAGCAACAGATAGCTCAAGAATAGTTGATTTTTCTGCATTATCTGGCAAAGAGTATTTGACAAAGTGAAGTCTGTGATTCAGGTAGAATGATTATTGGGGAAATTGACTCTAGAATTTTGAGCAATTTCTGTAGTTGAAACCAAAGTCATTCTCATCGAGCATAATACTCTCTCTGCCCCGGGTCTTCTGATTCTCAATGGCTTCTGTTTCCGCTAGGATGTCCCTGAATTTTGAGTACAGTTTTAAGAACATTATTGCCAAAATAACATTGAGTTTTATAAAATCCATGTGTTTCATTTGTCCTATTTTTCTTTTCTTCCTGTTGAGAGCAATTCAAGTATTAGCAAACTAAGATGCTTTATAACCTCTTTTTCTTTTCTATCATTCTTTGAGTGTGCTCAAACTCGTGATATTTTTTTTAATGATCAAGTTTAAGCTATGGAATGTTTCTGCTACTATAGTAAAAATTTAATATCTATCTAATATTCTTTGCTCCTATGTTTTCATTTAACTTCACTGTCAGCCAGTAAATTAAATCTGTACTGTTCACTATCCTTACCTAATTTCAAATATTTTTAATAGTACATTGTTCTATTCTCTCCTTGTTATTATTAATGAAAAATATAAAAAGATTGAGCTTATGCATGCCACAGAGCCTTATGCTCTCTTTTTCTTTTAGATACATCTTTGCAAATAGCATAAATCTGGTGATGCATTATTCAGAGGGCATAATGCTCATTCGAATTCTAACTCTAAAGAGTAAATTCACTAAATAATATCTAATAGATCAAAAGTAAAATTAAGTACTCATTCAAACAGTCCCTGGATTTTACCTTGTTGGCAGTTTAAAAAAAAAAAAAAAGTGCTGTTCTTGGAAGATCTTAATGTGCATGTGTCAATTGAAGCCACTGAGAGTTAGGGGTATAACCACAAGGAAAATGTAAACTAAAAAGGATCACTGTCCACTTGGAATTTAGCATCAGGGAGCCACTGGTGACTGGCAAACATTGTGTCATGAAATTGTTGGGCCTGCGGCTGGATTGCCATGAATTGTAAAGGGAGATGAGTCAGTGACGAGGGTAAGTAGAGGGGGCAAGCAGAGATAATCAGTGTGGTTTATTTTATGTTTATTTGTTAAAGATTGATGCATTGAGTTAAAGATTGATGCATATGCTGCCATAAAGTGTTCAATATTGAAGAAGTGAAATATATCAAAGAGATATGGATATCATATCAAACATATCAAAGAGTGTGGATAATCAAATGACCAAAGAAGCTGAGAATCAGAGGTCCAGAGCACACCCTTGAGGGAGGGGAGGTGGTAAGGAGGATAATTTTTCTAGTATAAGAGGCAGAAGGACAAAAGGATGGATTGGAGAATGTGAAACCATGCTATAAGTTTGAAGTGAGGAATTGATCGGCTGTCATCTGTGTTCTCTGTGAATTGGAGGTTCTGTCCTCAGCTGCAAGATAAACAGAAGTCATGGAGTGGCATACTGGAGGTTAGAGGTGAATCGGCAATATTGAAAATAGCCATTATGAATAAAATTGAAGAGAGCAGACCTAGGTTATTATAATCAATAATCTAAAGAAATAATTACTGTTTAAAAATAAATGGCTTAAATTTTATAAAAGTGGCAGTCCCCCCCGCCCCCTATGAGGTCAGACAATTAAGTTAGTGAACTCATCCTAGAAAAAGTTCTACATACCTCATTGCTGAATATCACTATGGTCACCTTCGAAGGACTCCCCTTGGGTAGCTATGCACCGATGCCAGTGCCTAGTCTACCCTTCAAAGCAATTTGGAACTCTTTTTCTGGAATGGCCATCAGAGCTGTCATCGTATTACCCTTGATGTCCTGAATGTCATCAAAATGTCTTCCTTTCAGTATTTCTTTATATTTGGGTAAAGAAAGAAGTCATTGGGGGCCAGATCAGGTGAGTAGGGAGGATGTTCCAATACAGTTATTTGTTTATTGGCTAAAAACTGCCTCACAGACAGTGCCGTGTGAACTGGTGCATTGTCATGATGCAAGAGCCATGAACTGTTGGCAAAAAGTTCAGGTCGTCTAACTTTTTCACGCAGCCTTTTCAGCACCTCCAAATAGTAAACTTGGTTAACTGTTTGTCCAGTTGGTAAAAATTATAAAGAATAATCCCTCTGATATCACAAAAGATTAGCAATATCGTTGCAACAAGTTCAAGGTCTTAATTGTCAGTCCTCATATATCTATAAGAAATAATATATTGGATAGAAAAGCAAAGAAAATATCAAAAAAAAAGCTCAGGCTTAAGGATTTGGACTAGGGTCATGGCAGCAACAATACATCAAAAAAGCTGATTTATCTAAAATAGGAAATTAAAAAGGTTTAATACTCTAGGAGATTGGTCAGGGAATGAAGGAAAGGTGAACATATATATTAGTATTGCCACATGGTTTACAATATTGTTTTGAACTAAGTAGCATCCTTCCTTGAATGAGTAAAATTAACTTGGCAATTATTAATGTATTAGAATGGTTTCTGTCAGTTTAACTTATTTTATTCTTAATTCTCATTTGTTATATGAGCTGCTTACATTTTCTTTTATACTTAATACGATACCTCAGTTGACCAGACCTATTTGTGATATTTGTAGTTCATAAATGAATGGCCACAGTAGTATATCATGGGATATACCATATTATTATCACTAATTTTATTAGTACTACACCTTTCTTTTATATAATGTGCTATATTTATAATTTAATTTGACCCTTATTATAATTTTAAAAAATAACCTTAACAAATTTTTTCTATTTTTTTTAACACACTAACATACAAAATTAGTTTTAAAATTTAAATATTGGTATCTGGAAAGCAGATTCTGAGTTAGAGATCACTGTGCAAGAGCAAAACTGGAGAGTGCCCTCAAGATCAAAAATGAGAAAGTGGGGGGATTGATGACAAAAGGAAACGGGACTAGAAAGGAGAGAAGCTGAACTGTGTTGTAGTTGAAGCAGAGGCCACATATGATCCTACAGGCAACTCTAAGTTAGGGAGAGCCTGAGATTTTTCCCAAATCCGGGTGAAGGAGCCTGTACCGACAATTCATTTGACGCTGGCTATCCCAGAAAAGGCGGGGTGACCTTAGATTCGGTGTCTTTTTTCAGTCAAGGTCACATCTCATAGTGGAAGTCAGCTGACAGCTCTTCCTGCCAACACTCCCAGTAGCTGGGTGTATATTCTAAACAGGGGGTCTGCACAGTACACCAGAGCTCCCTCTAGAATTACAGAATAATTTATTATGGAAAAACCTGCCTTATTTCTCTCCACCCCCAATATCATTATCCAAATGCAACCACTCCAATGACCTCTTATTTCTTTTCATCTTTCATGATGATTAGTATCTCGATTCTAAATAATGTGCTTGGGTGACACATTTTATCAATTTGAAATATTATGCAAAAAGACAAATATGTTTTTTTCTCACGTCTTCTGATTTTTTATTTAACTTTTCCTTTATTGTCAATATAATCACAGCACTATTTGTATTTCTTTGAGGTCGATCTGACCCTAAAGTCGAATCAAGGTTCAAAGATGGGTGAGAATGAGGATTTGCACATTGTTCATGTTTGGTTTATTTGGGTTAATTTTTAAAGTAGCAAAAAGAACAAAGGATAAGAAAGTGAGAAGGCTACAGCTAGGAGGACTTGATTCCTTGTGACCTTGCACGTTTGTAGGAGTGCTACACGTGGATTAGGTTCAATGGATATAGCGTTCCTGAAACAAGGGAGGTTTCCACGGGGGAGACAGAGCCACGAACATGGGTTCTCTATCTTTGCTACCACCCGTTACATCTCCACCCTTCTTCAGGTCCGCCGCTCAACTTTTGGGCCAGATTTACTTTTACCATAGTTATTGTCTATGCTTATCTATAGGTTGTATTTAAAAGTTAAAAACCATTAAATAGAGTTATATTATTATTTGTAAATATTGTTTAGAGCATTGTGATGGGATTACATTTCCTTGTCTATGGTTCACGTTATGCCCTTTTTACATTTCACCAACAGACAGAAATCAAGTCCACTTTTGAGGGCTTTATATGCTTTACTATTTCAGCCATGCCTCTCACATACATTTTAAATTTTAGGTTTATTTCTTTCTATTTTTCTTTCTTTTCTCTCTCTCCATTTTGCTTTAATTATTCTTTTTTTATTTTATTTTCAGAAGAAATGCTCTTATTTAGAAAAAAACTTCTTAGGATATTACCACTTTTTCATTCTGTAACATCCTTTTCCTTTTTTCTTTTCTTTTCATTTTCCTTTCTTTCCTTTCCTTTTCTTTCTTCCTCCCTTTCTTTCTTTCTTTCTTTCTTTCCCTCTCTGCCTCCTTTTTTATTTTATATTTTTTATTATTTTACTGAAGCTCGCTGTGTCAAGAGACTTACCATCCGACACCTTTCCTCTTCTTGCTAAATATAACTGTTCCCTATGCCATCTAAGCCGTCTTCGGAGTTCTCATTCTTATGTTCCACTCATGGCATCCTGTTTCTCAGTTTATTCTCTTATTTTTCTATGTTGTACCCTCAAATAAGGATGAGTGGGAAGTAAACTTTCTGAGTTCTTATTTGTCTTACAGTTTCCATCACATGACTGGTGCTCTGGCTATATCTTGAATTCTAGGCTCAAAATTATTTTCCCCTGTAACTTTGAAGATATTGTTCCATTATTTTCAGGCATTAAGTTTGCTGATGGAAATTTGAATTATCTTTTGTTTTGTAGATGGGCTTTTTTTCTTCCTATGTGAACGTTTTTAGAATCATTCTTGTGTGTTTTTTTCTTTTTTCTTTCTTCTTTTGTTTTGGAAGAAAATCACTTTATTCTAATTGATTCACAATGACATCACAAAAGCTGGTGTAAGGAGGCCACACAAACATTTGCTGAGCCCCAAACTCACTAACATCTCAGTGAACTTTTGTACAATTATGAACACCCATTGCACAGTTATGTCCGTTGCAGTTCTGCAGCAAGGAAGCTATTAATGCTGGAGGAGAGGTTTAACTGGTGGTTTTACACTTTACACTTTCACTAGCAATTGTAATTTTATACTAAATTAGCTTGGTCACGAGACATGAGTTTCCATGTCTTCAATTTGAACTTCTTTATTAGTCTAATCCATTTGCAAATCTGCACTGTTTCAGCACCTCACTGAAACCCTCACAAAGCTTAAGGTCACCCTGTTTCTGACACTCCCAAAATTGTTTCATCTCATCACGGCTTGGGCCAAACTGCTGTTGCTGCTGGTATTCCCTGAGGCTGGGTTCCCTGAGTTGCCGGCTGGGTTCCCTGAGGCTCCTGGTAAGTGATGTCACGTCTTGCAGGCTCAGCATTACTTCCTCCACTGAAGGCCCCTGTGATGGCATGACCTGCTGTGTGGCCATCAGCTGAGCCCACAGCCACACCAGCCACAGTGGTTGCCCTCTAGGCCATCAGACCTGGCTGCCGAGGTGCCGGAACAGGTGAGCCAACAGCAGATGGTGGAGCTGCTGCTGGCGGCTGAGCTGCTGGTGCTGGCCTGGGCACAGGTCTCATCTGAAGTGCCCCGCTGGCCAGAGGGGCCACGCAGGAGGTCTGGCTTCGGCGTCCATGCAGCACCGCAACTGCACGACGGCTGGGCATGTACCAGGCAGAGACTGGGAGGAGAATCTGGCAGCTTCTTTTTGTGGTTTTGTAGAATAGGTGTGGAGTTTGGTCTTTTCTTTTTTTTTTTTTTTTTTAGATTTTTTTTTTTTTTTAAATTAAATTTATTGCGGTGACAATTGTCAGTAAAATTACATAGATTTCAGGTGTACAATTCTGCATCACATCATCTATAAATCCCATTGTGTGTTCTTCACCCAGATTCAGTTCTCCTTCCATCACCTTTCTTTAATCTTATCATGCACTTGATTGGCCCTTTCAATCTATTCAAAGGCTAGTGTTAGCTCTAGAAAAATGTATTGATCTGTTGCCCTGAGTTTTCTCTCTTCTCTGTAAGGCAATCTTATTAGTGAAATATTAGATCGCTTGGATTGACTCACTATATCTTTTCTGTTATCTTTTATATTTCTACTTTATATTTTTGTACTATTTACTAGGAAATTGCCTAAACTTTGTGTGTGTGTGTGTGTGTGTGTGTCTTTTAAAATCTAGAAGACTGCCTTAACTTTCTTTTTTATCAACTTTTTAATCTGTGGGAGGAAGAGCATACCACATAACTAATGACTCTGAGTCTCTTTTGTTCTCTGGTTGTCCTTCTTTCATTGAAAAGTGGAAAAAAAAAAGACATAATTTCTGCCCCATTGGAATTTAATCTTCGGTTGGGACTATATCAGTTATCCATTGCTGTATAACTAATGGTTCAAAACTTAGTGACTTGAAACAACTGCCTTTTATTTGGCTCATTATTCTGCAGGGTGGAAATTTGGGCTGGGCCGTGTCTGGGAGCTGTTCAGTTGACCTCTCATGAGGTCGCTCAAGTGACTTCAGTTAGATCCAGCTCAGCAGAGGCTAGCTAGTTTCTGACGGCGTTGGCTGGTAGGTCTGGGATGGCTGGGAAGGCAGAAGCCTTTCTCCTTCTGTTGCCTCATTCTTTAGCTGGCTCATTTGGTCTTATTCACATAATAGGAGCTGGGTTCCAAGAGTAAATTAGAACGCAAGACCCAAAGTATAAGCATTTTTCCAGTCTCTACTTATTTTCCATTTGCTATTATTACATTGGCCAAAGCAGGTCACAGAGACAACCCCAGAGTCAACATGGGAAGGGACTGTGCAAGATTGTGAATGAAGGGAGCCACGATAAAACGGGAGCTCCCACTGCAATAATCTATCAGTGATAAAATATAAGACCAGAAATAGAAGACAGGACAATTTTGAAACCTTCTTTAAAAATGTAAAATTAAACCCATGATTTTCATGTTACAATACGGTATATTCTAGAAGTATTCAGTGAAAGAAAAATAGAGCTTGAATACCCTAGGAAAAGCTTCATAAAGGGCTTAGTCTTCACCAGCTTATTAAAGATCCTGGATGAATTTGGATAGGCCAAAAGTGACATGTAGACTCATGGGGACATTGGAGATGTGGGAGCTCAGAGGGGAGTCACATGATTTCACAGACATGTTATTTCATTAAACTTCAGATTTTCTCTGTGAAAGACTAGTAGTGATAGTGGATAGTCAAATTACAGTTACTTGCCAGGAGGCCATGAATAGCTGATTGGAATACTCTGTTGATAACATTTTAACATTAGGTAAAATGAAAGAAAGAGTCCCTGCTGGCAAACATATACTTTTTGAAATTCAGAAGTTCTCAATTATTTTCCAGAAAGATCTTCCATAAGGAAAATTATGACCAGCGAGTTAAGGACATCAGATATTTTGAATAAATATATAATCTAAGATTTATTCTGGACTGAAAGACCTTAAAATTTACTTTTATGTTTATCATATTTTTTAGCATATTGGAAGATATCTTTCAAAGACAAGCACCAAGCTATTTAGTTTAATGTAAATATAGACCAGCATTCTAATTTTTGAAGGCACTTGTGAAACTCAAGTAATTTTTTCTGAAATTGACACAGTTTTAGCCTTTCTTGATGCCAGTCAACTGACTAATACTTCTCCTTCATTGTAGTTAATTAGTCTAATTTATGTAGGATTTTTAGCCAAATTATTGCTCACTGACAAAAACAAAAGTACTTAATATATTCTGCCAAACATTATTAAAATAAAATAATGCATTTGAAATTGTTTAAATTACACACTTAAATTCCCTACAATGCAATAAATCAAGACCTGTGTTTAAGGAAAAGTTATATATAAGTTTCAATTTTTATGCAAGAAATATATATTTTATTTAGTAAATTATAAACATTTTTTTATGTCTATCTGGCTATCTTCATTTTAAATAATGTTATTGGAAAATACACATATATAATGCTAAATATACTATCCTTATTGATATTAAACTAATTTAAAAGACTTAAGGATTGCATTGGTTTTGGCGTTTACTGGGATGAATCACTAAACAGATACTTGCATTACCTGATTTCGTTCCTAAAAATGAAATTAGTCGGTATCATTGATAATTAGTGTAATCTCTGCTATAAGTGTTCAATGCCTTGCAAGTTTTATCATTTCTTATTTAACAAAACTCATCTTTGAAAGGATATGTGGTCTGAAAAAATTGGAGGCTGAAGAATCTCTCCATATTTATCCTGAGTTGTATGTATAACTAAACTATGTAAATTACATGACTATAGAGTACAGTCCATTTCTAGACATGAACCTTAGTCCTCTCCTAATTTGGAGAAATATTTGTAGCCACTTGTGAGAATGAAAGCATTAGAATTTCCACATAAACACATTTTATAAAAAGAAAGAAACCACTGTGACAACTGGAAATAATACTAATCCCTTGCACTAAATTTTAAGTATATCAAAGTAAGATCTCATAGTCTGATTGTTCCAAGTATACCCTCAAATAGCTTCTCATCTTGTTTATTGTCCTTATCACAAGATGCAGGATACTTCACATTTACATTAATCACAAAACTGTCAGAGACTATTGATGTTTCACACTATTTGCAAAGGCCCTAAATCTTTTCCTGCATTTGGAAAACCCTGAGTGACCTTTCAGAAAATACAAATAACTATAACTATATGCAATAATCGTCTGTTTTTGCAGCTGATTTGAGCTACTTCTCTTTTCTACACTCTCCCCATCTCTTCTCTTATTTTCCTTCTTGTTTTTCTACTTCTTTTTCTTCTCCTTTTCTTCCTTCTCTCCCTCCTCCTCTTTTTTCTCTCCCCTCACTTTGTATACATGTTCATTTGCAAATATAAGTACCTAGGGATGGACAGAGAATGTCCATGAATTAATAACATTGATTTTTCTCCCTATCGTTTCAGTAGCAGTGAAGTTTATTACAAAATTCTATTGCAAACTATTTCAAAATTTTAAGGTTCAATAAACCAGTCTTATACCATCAATCATGATTTCTGTCTGCAAAGCAAAGACCCTCATTTAAAACAACAGCAGTAGCACACTTTCCCTGAATTTAATCTGCATTGTCAATTTTAAAGGAATCCCATATAGATGGAGTAATATGAAGAAAGAATTTTGATATGCATTATTCTTCTTATTTCCTTTAATGTATGAAAGTATAGTAATTAGCAGTAACATTACTAACAACAAATTCATATGTGTATGTTTATGATATATCAAAATCTATCCTAAGCATACTACATCCATCAATGTGTTTAATCTGCAAAATAATTCCATGAATGAGGGTTCATTCATTTCATAGTTGAGCAACTGAAGCAGAATAAAGTCACACAGCTGGAAAGTGATAGAGCCAGTTGAGTGGTTTTGTTTTGTTTTGTTTTTTTGTTTGTTTGTTTTTGTTTTTTTGGCAGGGGAAGGTGCTGTTTTTGCTTTTCTTTTTGTTTTCTTTCCCTGATGCACATTTAATATAATTGCTTATGGGGCTGAGGAATTTTTTAACTTTTTAAAAGGTATACAATAGTTTAAGAATAGTATAAAGCATAGGTATATCACAAAGAACAGCCATAACCTTACACACCTGTTAACATTTTACCCTATTTTTTTCCTTTTCTTACAACACCTCAGCTTGTATTTCTTAAGAATAGGAATATTCTTACATAATCATAGGTGAGTTCTCAACTTCAGTAACATTAACATACATACAACAATTTTCTTTAATCCATATTTCAATTTTTTCAACTGACCCAATAATTCCTCCACGTTCTTTTTTTACCACCAGCACTAGTTTCAGTCTAGCATCAGGTATCACATTTAGTTTTAATGTATATTTAGTCTCCTTTAATCAGAACATTTCCACTGCATGTCTTTGTTTTCATAACACTGACATTTTTAAGAATACAGTGAGACTGTGGTCTTACATACAAACAAGTGGTAATTGCGAGGCTGATGGTGAAAGAAACAGATCTGAAGGAAAACTTTAACATGAAGGGATGGTCTACCAAAATTTTACTAGACATGCTAAGGAGGTAATTGAGATAGTTGAAACTATATTTATTCTGATCTTTCAAGGAAATCTAGAATATTTTAAGAAAATAGAATAGTTATTGCACACCTTGCCAGTTTTCCACTAAACCTAAGTGTCAAACTCACCAGAAGAAAGCTCAAGACACTGGCAAAAATGACACAGTGTATAAAATGAATTGATTATCTAATTAATTAGTTAATTAAACCTACCTACCTATAAGTTTCTATTGATTTGCTTGTTTCTTTGATATTACCCAGATAGAATATATAGAATTCGCCTTGCAAGATCAAATAGTTCATTAAGATAATGGTAGCTTAAACAAAACTGCTGGCAGTGGAGATAGAGAGAAGTGGATGAATTTGAGTATAATTTACATCCTGAGACTGACAAGATTCTGTGGTGAATTGAACATGGGAGGTGAGCTGGAGGGTAATACCAGGGATGAGTCCTGAGCTCCCACTTTGCATATCTGATTCCGTGATGTCATTCACTAAGCCAGACAAAGAAGGAAGACGACCACATTATGGGAGAGGTCAAGTTTAGTTGGGATATAGTCTCTTCTTAGATATTTGGAGAGCAATACAGCATTATATGTACAAATCTGAAAATCTGCAAGGAGGGTTGAGGTGGAAAAACAATTCTGGGCATCCTCTGCACATAGATGATAGTAGACATATTGAATGTGGAAAAGTTGCCTGGGAAGACTCTAGAAAGAGTGAAGGAAAAAGAGGCCATGGCATAATCTTGAATAAGGCGCACATTAAAGAGCTTGGTGGAGGATGGTTAGATTGCCAAGGAGCTGAGAGCAAAACAGCAGTCAGAGATGTAGGAGTAAAACCAGAAAGGGTGTGTCACAATAGACTAGAGAAGACTGAAGGAATTAAGAAATATTCACCATTGTCAACGGTTGCCAAGAGAGAAAGAAGTGTTGACAAATAAACTAACTTTGGAATCACCCTGGTGATGATGACTTTATCCAGAACTTTTACTGTGGAGTTATGAGCGTAGATTCCAGATTTGAGTGAGAGGATATAGGAAAATGATAGTGAGGAAAATTAATCAAAGAATAATGTTTTATTTTTTCTGTTCTTTTTCTAATTTTTAAAAATTTTTCAGTTACCACTGACATAAAAATATTACATTAGTTTCCAGTGTACAAAACAGCGTAGTGATTAGACATATATACTATATGTATATGTGATAACAAATAATTTTATTACCCTGTGCATTTTATTACACTGTACATAGTTATTATAATATTATTGACTGTATTCCCTATGCAGTACTTCACATCCCTGTGACTATTATTTTTTCAATTGTAGTTGACATTCAATATTATATTATATTAGTTTCAGGTGTACGGCATAGTGGTTAGACATTTATATAATTTATGAAGTGATTTCCCCGATAAGTGTAATACCCACCTGACATTACACATAGTTTTTACAAAATTATTGATTATATTCCCTATACTGTATTTTACATCCTGGTGACTATTTTGTTACTATCAATTTGTACTTCTTAATCCCTTCACCTTTCTCACCTAGCTTCTAAACCTGCTGTCATCTGGTAACCATCAGTTTGTTCTCTGTATCTATGAGTTGTTTCTGTTTTGTTTGTTTATT
Organism: Rhinolophus sinicus; assembly: GCF_057876585.1. Taxonomy (NCBI): domain Eukaryota; kingdom Metazoa; phylum Chordata; class Mammalia; order Chiroptera; family Rhinolophidae; genus Rhinolophus; species Rhinolophus sinicus. Next base: position 94,415,819 of record NC_142517.1, read on the forward strand.
TTGTTTTTTGCATTCCACACGTAAGTTCCATAAGGTATTTGTCTTTTTCAGTCTGACTTATTTCACTTAGTATAATACCCTCTAGGTCCATCCATGTTGTCACAAATAGTAAGATTTCACTGTTTTTTATGGCATAGTAATATTCCATTGCATATATGTACTAGATCTCTTTATCCAACCATCTATTGATGGGCATTTAGGTTGTTTAAATATCTTTGCTATTGGAAATAGCACTGCAGTAAACAAAGGAATGCATATATCTTCTCAAATTAGTGTTTTGGATTTCTTAGGATAGACACCCAGAACTGGAATTTCTGGGTCATAAGGTAGTTCTGTTTTTAATTTTTTGAAGAACCTCCAAACTGTTTTCCATAGTGACTGCACCAATTTGCAAACCCACCAAGAGTGCATGAGGGTTCCCTTTTTTCCACATCCTCACCAACACTTGTTTGTTGATTTATTGATTATGGCCATTCTGACAGGGGTGTGGTGATTTCTCATTGTGTTTTTAATTTGCATTTCTCTAATGGTTAGTGACCTTGAGCATCTTTTCATATGTCCTCTTTGGAGAAATATCTATTCAGGTCCTCTGCCCATTTTTCAATTGGTTTGCTTGTTTTTTTTTTTTTTTGGTTTTGAGTTGTATGAGTTCTTTATAAATTTTTGATAATAAGCCCTTATCAGATGTATCATTGGCAAATATATTTTCCCATTCAGTAGAATGTCATTTTGTTTTGTTGGTGGTTTCTTTTGCTGTGCAAAAACAGTTTAATTTGATGTAGTCCCCCCTCCTTTTTTTCTTATTTTCCTTTGCCCAGTGGGATATATCAGAAAAAATATTACTAAGGGTAATGTCAGAGAGTTTACTACCTATCTTTTCTTCTAAGAGTTTTATGATTCCGGGTCCTACATTTAAGTCTTTAATCCATTTTGAGTTTATTCTTGTATATTGAGTAAGAAGATGATCTAGTTTCATTTTTTTGCATGTATCTGTCCAGTTTTCCCAGCACTAGTTATTGAATAGACTGTCTTCACCCTATTGTATATTCTTGCTACCCTTGTCATAGACTAAATAACCATATAGGCATGGGATTATTTCTGGGCTCTCCAGTTTATTCCATTTATCTGTGTCTGTTTTTATGCCAGTACCATGCTGTTTTGATTATGATGGCCTTGTAGATAGTTTGATATCAGGTAGTGTGGTACCTACAACTTTGTTCTTTGATCTCAAGATTGCTGTGGCTATTCGGATCTTTTATGGTTCTGTATAAATCTTTGGATTACTTGCTCTAGTTCTGTGAAAAATGTCATTAATATTTTGATAGAGCTTTCAATGAATCTCTGGATTGCTTTAGGTAGTATGGACATTTTAGCTATATTCTTCCTATCCATGAGCATGATATATGTTTCCATTTATTTGTACCTTCCTCAATTTGTCTCTTCAATGTCTTATTATTTTCTGAGTACAAGTCTTTACTTTCTCAGTTAAATTTATTCTTGGATTTCTTTTTATGAAATTGTAAATTATTTTCCTAATTTCTCTTCCTGATAGTTCATTAGTGGTATATAAAAATGCAACCCATTTCTGAATATTAATTATGTATCCTGCTATTTTACTAAATTTATTTATCAGTTCTAATATTTTTTTGGTGGAATCTTTGGGGTTTTCTACGTATAGTATTGTGTCATCTGCAAATAATGACAGTTTTACTTCTTCCATCCCAATTTGGATTTCTGTTATTTTTTTCCTTGTCTGATTGCTGTGGCTAGGACTTCCAATACTTCTTTGAATAAAAGTAGTGAAAGTGGACATCCTTGGATTGTTCCTGATCTTAAGGAGAACGCTTTTCGTTTTACCACAGTGAGAATGATGTCAGCTGTGGGTGTGTCATATATGGCCTTCATTATGTTGAGCTATGTTCTCTTTGTTCCCACTTTGCTGAGAGTTTTTATCATAAATGGATTCTGGTTTTTGTCTGCATCTATTGATATGATTATATAATTATGATTTTTCATTTTGTTTATATGATGTATCACCTTAATTGATTTGCGTATGTTGAACCAACCTTGCCTCCTGGGAATAAATTCCATTAGATTATGCTGTATGATCTTTTTAATGTATCGCTGAATTTGGTTTGCTAATAATCCTTGAGCCTTTTGGGGTGTATGATCATCAGGGATATCGACAAATATATCTGTCTTTGTCTGGTTTTGGAATCAGAGTAATGGTGGCCTCGTAGAATGAGCTTGGGAGTCTTCCCTCCTGTTGAATTTTTTGGAATAGTTTGAAAAGAATAGGTGTTAATTCTTCTTTGAATGTTTGGTAAAATTTACCTATGAAGCCATCTGGTCCAGGACTTTTGTTTGTTTGGAGCTTGTTGATTACTGATTCAATTTTATTAGTAGTAATCAGTCCATTCAGATTTTCTTTCTTGTTGATTCAGCCTTGGATTATTGTATGCTTCTATGAATTTATCCATTTTTTCCAGATTGTTGAATTTGTTGCTGCATAAATGCTTGTAGCATTTTCTTAATTTTTTTTATATTTCTCTGATGCCAGTTGTAAGTTCTCTTTGATTTCTAATTTTATGTATTTGAGTCCTCTCTCTTTCGTTCCTTTTTTTCTTAACTTTTATTTATTTTAAGTGTGTTTTTCCACACCCATCAGCTGCAAGTCAAGTAGTTGTTTCAATCTAGTTATGGAGGGCGAGCTCACATTGGCCCATGCGGGGACGGAACCGGCAGCCTTATTGTTAAGAGCACAGCGCTCTAACCAACTGAGCCAACCAGCCACCCCTCTCTTTTTTCTTGATGAGTCTGGTTAAAACTTTATCAATTTTGTTTATCTTTTTAAAAAACTAGATTTGGTTTCATTGATCTTTTGTATTATTTTTTGAGCCTCTATTTTATTTCGGCTTTGATCTTTATTTCCTTCCTTTTACTCACTTTGGGCTTTTTTTGTTTTTTATCCAGTTCCCTTAGTATAAAGTTAAGACTGTTTATTTGAGATTATTCTTGTTTCTTCAAGTAGACCTGCATTGTTATGAATTTCCCTCTTAGGACTGCTTTTGCTGTGTTTCATATATTTGGGATCATTCTGTTTTCATTTTCATTGTCTCAACGTATCTTTGATTTCTACCTTGATCTCATTGTTAACCTTTTCATTGTTTAGTAGCATATTATTTAGCCTCCCTGTATTTGTGTGTTTTTCAGGTTTTTTCTTTTTTTTTTTTTAATTGATTACTAGTTTTACACCATTATGATCAGAGAAGATGCTTGATATGATGTCAGTCTTCTTAAATTGATTGAGACTTGTTTTGTGGCCTTACATGTAGTCTATCTTGGAAAATGTTTCATGTGCACTTGGAAGAATGTATATTCTGCTGTTTTGGGTTGAAATCCTCTAAAAATATTTATTAATTCCATCTTGTCTAGTGTGTCATTTAAGGCTGCTGTTTCCTTGTTGATTTTCTGTCTGGAAGATCTGTCCATTGTCATCAATGGGGTGTTTTGGTCCTCTACTATGATTGTATTACTGTCAGTCTCTCCCTTTATGTCGGTCAATATTTGCTTTATATACTTAGGTGCTCCTTTGTTGGATGCATAGATGTTCACTAAGATTATGCCCTCTGGTTGGATTGATCACTTCATCATTATGTAATGTCCTTCTTTGTCTCATTGTAGTCTTCATTTTAAAGTCTATTTTTTCTGATACAGATATTGCTACCCCAGGTTTTTGTTTGCTTGCTTCCATTCACATAAATTATCTTTCATTATCCCTTTACTTTCAGTCTATGTATGTCTTTCAATCTGAGGTGGGTCTCTTGTACATGGCATATGTATGGGTCTTGTTTTCTTATCTATTTAGCTACCCTATGTCTTATGATCCATTTACATTTAGAGTGATTGTTGATAGCTACATAGTTATTGTCATGTTGTTATTCATCTTTTTTATCTTATTTTGTTAATTTGCTTATTTTGCCCTTCTTAAAGAAGTCCCTTTAACATTTCTTGTAATACTGGCTTGGTGGTAATTAATTCCTTTAGCTTTTTTTTTTTCAGAGATAAAGGAAGCTCTTTATCTCTCCTTCAATTTTAAATGATAGTCTTGCTGGGTAATCTTGTTTGTAGGTCCTTGGTTTTTTGTCAGTTTGAATATTTTATGCCCCTCTTTTCTATCCTGCTAAATTTCTGTTGAGAAATCAGCTGACATTCTTATGGGAAAGCCCTTGTTTTCATACTCTTGCTGCTTTTAGGATTCTCTCCTTTTTTTAGATTTAAAATTTTGATATTTATTAATGATAATTTTCATTCTGCCTTTTAAGTTTAATGCATTTTTTTTTACTTTTTAAAATTAAATTTATTGGGGTGACAATGGTTAGTAAATTTGCATAGGTTTCAAGTCTACAATTCTATAATACATCATCTATGTATCACATTGTATGCTCACCATCCAGAGTCAGTTGTCCTTCCATCACTATATACTGAGGTGCCAAAAAAATGTATACAAGTGTACAATTTGGTCAGCATTGCTCAAGCAGTAGTTTGCCCTAATCAGAAGTGTCTGAATGGTGATGGTAACCACTTTGAGCACCTCTTCTATTTGCAGAAGTCAAACATAATTTGTATTCATCTTTTGTTATCAGTATATATTGAGTATTACAATTTTAATACAATTTTCTTAAAATGTGTATACATTTTTTTGGCACCCTCTGTATTTGATCCCCTTAACCCTCTTCTACCATCCCTCCTGCCCCTTATCCTCTAGTAAGCACTAAACTCTTGTCTGTGTCTATGAGTTTTGTTTCTTTATTTGTTTGTCTTTTTCCTTTGCTGCTTTCAGTTTTATATCCCACATATGAGTGAAGTCACATAATTCTTTACTTTTTCTGTCTGACCTATTTCCCTTAACATGATAATCTAAGATCCATCCATGTTGTGCAAATAGCAGTATTTCATCTTTTCTTACGGCCGAGTAATATTCCATTGTATATATATACCACATCTTCTTTATCCAATCATCTATCGAAGGACATTGGTTGTTTCCATGTCTTGGGCACGGTAAATAACGCTACAAAGAACACAGGAGTACATATATCTTTACAGATAAGTGTTTTCAGACTTTTTGGGTACACAGAAGAGGGATTCCTGTGTCATATGGTAATTCTATTGTTAATTTTCTGAGTAACCTCCATACTGTTTTCCATAGTGGCTCTACCAATTTACATTCCCACCAGCATTGTATGACGGTTCCTTTTTCGCCACACCTCCCCAAAACACTTGTTAATACTTGTCTTGTTGATAATAGCCATTCTAACAAATGTGAGGTGGTATCTCATTGTGATTTTGATTTGCATTTCCCTAATGGCTAGTGATGTTGAGCATTTTTCCATATACCTGTTGGCTGTTTGTATGTTTTCTTGGGAGAAGTGTCTGTTCAGGTCCTCTGCCCATTTTTTAATTGGATTGTTTTGTTGTTGTTGTTGTTGTTCAGTTGTATGAGTTCTTTATATCTTTTGGATTTTAGCCCCTTATCGGAGGTGTTATTTGCAAATATCTTCTCCCATTTGGCTGGTTGCCACTTTGTTTTGTTGATGGTTTCTTTTGCTGTTGTGCTAAATATTAAGAGAAGTCAATGAAGGATAGAAATGGCAGCTTGAATGTGTTGAAGCAGGCAAAAGCTTTGATGAGGATAAAATAGCAATTGTTTTACAAGCAAGTGAAAGAAGAGAAAGCAGTGCTTCAATCTATGATTTTAGATATGGAGCGATCTTTGGTGATGTTAAGTACCTTCATGTGACAGTTAGTGTGTCCAAGAGGTGGAACAGGAGAAATTCTCTAGCAATGAGATGATTAAAGACCTGAGAGCTCAAAGCACTTAGGTGCTGAAAGCACCCTGAATGATGAGCATGGTTAATTGGTGATTCATGGAAGTCTGGGAGCCACTGCCGGAGATTTTAATGAAGGGCAGCAATAGAGAGGCTGGCAATGGCAGGAAATAAGAGGAAGCAGGAAGTTTTTTGATTGGTTTTGTTTTGCTTTTAACGAGAGAGCAAGGAAGTCATGATTTGGAAAGTGGAGGAACCAACCCATAGTCATGATCTATCTAGAGAACTAGAATATAAATAGAAAGTGCTTGAGAATGCTGCCGGCATAGTGGTGTCTCCAGAGTTGAGCCAAGTTTCAGTTAAGCGAGGAGGTGGAGAGGAAACTCCTAGAAGTTGAGAATGAGTTAGAATTTTCTAATTCAGATGTGTTGGTTCTAAACACGCAGCAAAAGGGATTGAAAATAAAACCATAGGATTGCTATAAAGGACAGCTTCTGGGCACTGAAGAAAAACTGGAGCCCGGCAATTGGTAATTTCCATATAACAAAACTCTTTTACATGTTATATGTGTATATTGTGTATGTGTGTATGATTATATGTGTACATTTGAAGAAATATTTTTCCAGTTTTATTCAAATATAATTGACATATAGCACTGTATAAGTTTAAGGTGTACAAAATAATGATTTGACTTACAGAGACAATTTATTACCCAAAAAGAATTACTAAATTTTGTTTCTATTTCCACATTCAGATGTACCTTACAAATGCCATAAAAGGCAGCTTTGCACATGTTGTTCCTCCTGTCTGGAATGTTCTGTCCTAAGAGAGCTACTTGGCTCTCTTCCTCACCACCTACACATCTTTACTCAAATGACACCCTTGCTGTGGAGCTTTTGCAGAAAGCTCTTCCTCCCATCCAAGCCCTCCATATTCTCTTTCCCAGCTTTATTTTATCTTTAGCACTTTCTGTCCTCTGGCATGCCGTATGATTTACTTGTTTATTTTTGCCTCTCTCTTCTCAAACTAAGATGTCAATTTCTGAATGGCAGACGTTCCGTCCTTCCCTTTCATTTGCAGCTGTCACCAGCAGCTAGAACCATACCTGGAACATAGTAGAGTTCAATAAATAATTGCCAAACGGATGAGTTAGTACATACATGAATGAATAGACATAGAAATGCAATGGGGTCTAAGGACAATTTCAAAAAAGAAATTACAAAAATATTTGCATCAATGACTACATTGTTGAAATAAGTATGGGCCCCTCCAGAGTTACAGAACACAGCACACATGTGGATGAATAACTTATGCTATGAGCGTTTCAAAGTGGGCTCTTTATTTCAGAGTCACATCCGGATTGTAGGATGATTTTAATGTCACTTGAGAACTCAATCCCCTATCAAATAGCCCACTGCATAGTCTCCTTTTGGTTTAATTTTCAAAACTAAATAAAGCATAGTGCTTTTACCCTGCATGAGGTGGACTTTGCAGCTGAGCGCCTCCAGGCATGTCAAGGCCTGGGCTTAGATTAACTGCCACTCTCCGCAATGCAAAAATCAAGCTACTCGAACCTTGAAAGCTTGAGAATGGTTGAAGAAAGCAAGACTCTGTTTCACTGTGACACACTTCTCAACATTGCTCTCGGAAAGTGGTTAAGATTCCACTGATTGAATGTAAGACACATTGTGGCGTTTTTCAAAACTTTGTTGTTGTTGTTAAAAAAATGGTCAAGACATTTATTTTCTCTGTGTACTGAGTGAGAATTTCAAAACTGATTAACACAATGACTAATATGGAGTTTTAAAGTGATTTTTCCATCCGGATTTTCTTTTTTGTCTTTCTTTTGTTTCGCTTGTTTTCTTTTTAAAATGACCTTAGTAAATCTCTTCTTTTATGCATATAATCATATACATGTAAGATACACATATACATTTGTCCTAGAATAAAATAAGGACATTTTTGGAACATTTTTAATTAAACGTCTCTCGTCTAAGTAGTCAATGTATTAACATTATTTTACTTGTATGTTGTGAGTTTTTGTGCATGTGCACATACATATGTGTGTGAATATATATATATATATATATATTGAATTTTCACAGAAATTATTTTCTATCAAGAATATATTGACTATTTGAATGGACTTACAATCTTTAAAATATCCCTTTAACTAGACAGCTCTGTATTTCCCATCTTTTGGAGTCATCTGTGTAAGACTGATTGACATTCAATGAGGGGAAAGTGTAATGATGTCAAAATAGAGTAATGTTTGACTACCCATTTTGTGCCCTAGGCACAGACCTGCAAGAAGATCCATCACTAATTTCAAATTTCCTTTTGAACTGGCTGGTACTGGATTGTTAACATGTTGTGTAATGACCTGTATGAATCAATAGGATGTCTGTCCAGTCCGGGGAAGATAAATATGGATGAGGCCCATGTCATCAGTCATTTGGCCTGCTGATGTGCATGCATATTCGTCCTCACTGAAGTCATTCAGGAGAGGGAATTGGTTCCAGAATGATCCTATTGCTGCCTATGGGTCTCAAGTATCAGGAGATAGATCAGATTCTTTATATTTGCATCTGGAGAGACTGAGAATGCAGCTGGACAATTTCCTTCTGGCTTTTACTGGAATAAGATAGATATTGCTGCTCCTCAACAATGACTGCAGAGTTAAAGGAAAAGTTTTTCAACAGAGAGAGAGAGAGAGAGAGAGAGAGAGGAAGGAAACCTAGATGTTTCAGGTACAATTCAGCTGTTGCAGAAATATGTTTTTTTATGGTTCTGATAAATGTTCTCTGATCCTCTGCCATTTGCTGTTCCGTTTGTGCCCCTTGCTTCATGGTTTCTAAGTGTGTGCTATCCAAGACAATTGAAGTTAAAGTTGAAAGAAACTTGGCTTTTGAGCAAAATTGAGCAAGAAAGTCAGAAGGCAGGTATGAAACACATCATTTGTATAAAATGTCTTCGAATGATTTGGTCACTAATTCCTATAATAATCTGGTGATAAATAATAGCTGAGTACCAGCTGAGTAAATGACATACTGAGTACCAGAAAGAAAATCTAGCTAATAACAACAGCTTCCAAAACCTTAGAAAATCGTATCTGATCTAAAAACACTTCTCATTTTTAAATGAAATGATTTATCTTGAATATTTAAAAATATTCGCCAGACATATAAAATGTTTTGTAATACGTATTATTGTAATTCCATTCAAATATGGAATATAATCATATTGTGTTTATAAAGGTAAAGCTTAATGCCCAACAAATTTTTAGAAAATCTAGGGATTTATGCTGATAATAAACAAATGGGAATAGATCTTTATGGTCTCCTTTTTAAAAAAAAAGTATTTTACAATCAATAGATGCAATCATTTTGTGAGACAAAGTAATCTAAAGGAGATAATTAAAACCCACAGTACAATAACCCTAAATTTATAATGAAAGCCGTTTTATATTATATTAGATTTCCTCAATATTTTATTTTATGCATACTATAATATACTTCTCCCAAAGGTGTACAATGCTCTTGAATTTTGAGCCTAGAGAAGAAAAATATTTACTTTTTATGGGGAGTCTACTGTTTGACTAAAAATATGCTAATCATATGAGGTACTTCACTTTACACATGAAAAAAACTGATACTTCATAAAGTTAATTAATTGGCCAAGTTCACATATCTGATGAAAGAAACTGTGCTCTTTTTATTTATATCACACATGCAGCATTTCCTTGGTTGTTCCTGGGAAACAGGTGGAAAACAATAACAACTAGCAAATAATATGAGATTATGATGGGTGAGGAGATAAGAAGAGAAGTAGATATCACAGGAAAAGGATGAATATAGTGAAGAAAAAAAAAAGAATTAGTGAGGAAGCCTGGCACAATACACCCAGTGTAAACTCCAACTCTCTGTTCAAAAGCTATTTCCTACACTATTGAGTGCTCTCAATTATAGTCAGCTTCCATTGTGTAAACAAGATGCTTTTAACAATGCAGAACAGGAGTGAATGGATACAATTCTATACACTTGAACAGTATTCATGTACATACCTGAGGACATTTTCTACCCTGTGTCCTAATCTCAGAGAGATACCATCTTATTTCCATAAAACTAGATCATTAAAATTACATAATTAGAATCATTGTAAGATCTGTTAATGTTTACCTGCAGTTTTAACGAGTCCTTATAATTTTTCACTCTAGCTTGGAAAACATTGCTTCAAAGAATTATTAAATATCAAAAATGTATGTTTTCTTTCCCTTTACTCAAACTTTTATCTATTGCATTAGATGTAAAATGGTTTGGTGGCAAATTATTTGCTATTATTTGGAATTGAAAAAGCCATTTTCGAGTTTAATTATGCCTTTTAAAAATTATGGGAATTCACCCAGACACTAAGCTTTGAACTAGGACCCATAAAACTATGGTAATTTAAGAAAAATAATTGACTAATTTAGAATCGTTAGGCAAGCTATGTGAGTATGTTAAACAGACGCATTAAATGTGACAGTATGTACCCTTTGGATGGACTCATTCTGAGTTAAAACTTGAAAAAAAAACTGGGTCTGCTTCTCATCAGTGTCAAAAATATCATATAATTTTCTATAAAAGTGTATTTTCTTCAATTACTGACCCAGGTTCCCCCTTTTTCTCCATCCCATGGGTACCCACATTCTGGAAATGATTTAAAATGATGATGTATATATACTTGGAGCTATGTATTACTACCCCCACACCCCCACCACCGATTATCTCTTCCTTGTCTGGAGGACATTACCATTTGTTCTCTCTGGAAGAGAAAACATACCTTCCCTTCCATAATTGAGTGTTTGAGTGTGTATTGGGAATGGGGAGAGCTGGCCAAAATTTCTCATTTCAGAGTATTAATCTGTTCTTACCTGGGGTTGACTTTGCCCCCATCTACCCAGGGGACATTTGGTCATGTCTGGAGGCATTTTTTGGTTGTTATAACTGGGGACGTAGTTGCTAATGGCATCTAGTTGGTAGAAGTCAAGAATGATGCTAAAACACTCTGTATTCACAGACCATGCCCCTACAAGAAATAATTATCCAGAACAAAATATCAATATTACTGAGATAAAACATCTTGATCTCAATGAAGAGAGTATGAGGCAACTATTTGAAAATAATTGTCGATTACCTAGTTTTATCTGAAAAAAAGTCACACAAGGAGGCAAAGGGAAATCTAATTTTTATTATTTATGTAGTAAAGGATTCATTCTCTTTTTTCTTTAAAGATATATCAGAGCCTAATCTTACTCCTTGACACAAAGCTGGGCCCTCATCAACAAACTTCTCAGAGAGAATACATATATGCTCACACACACACAAACATACCATTGCAATTAGAAATATATCTTGTTACCATGGGCTTAAAGACTGCTCCCACACACTAAGTCACTGACCTATTTTATGCTGTAGGAGGAAATTCAGGTGATAAATAATTGAATCACAATAAATTGGAAATAGAAATGGATATTTCAACTGTTTAACTCATTGAATTTTTGGTTATTTATTATACTTTAAAAGCTGATCTCATTGTTGAAAACACCACAGGCACTCAAGTGGCAAACAGAAATATAAACACTAAGAAAATGAGAGAAAGGGAGAGAGGAAGAGAGGAAGAGAAAGGAGAGGAGTTTCCACTAAACAAATTCTATAGCCAAATATTTTGAGAATGTTTTTCTTCTTGTTCTGGCTGGCTATTACTCCTTCATCTGTTTCTTCATAAAATAAATTTCTAAAGGAGCATGTAGAATAAATATATACAGTAATAGAATTTTTACATCAGAGTAATTTCAATGCAAGATTTATATTCTATTTTCTCTGATAATGTATACATTCCCTTCTCTCCTCTCACTACACGTCCACACGAAATTGAAACTCTTCTCCATATTTTAGCTGAATAAATGAATATATTTGTTTCATCAAATCTGTTCTTTCTGGATTAGTCTTCACCACACCGTAGATATGGCTAGCCTTTAAATTGCTAAATACTTTCACAATTGTAAAGATATGGCTTATATTTGTACCCCATAAACAAATGGAGAAGGAAATGTTTTTATATTATGACCTTAGGTGATCAAAAAATATGTATCACTGCTGTAAGGAAATAGCTGCCATTAATGCTGTCTTTGGGATGCTTTTATGGGATTCCTATAAAAGAATCATTCATGTCAAGATTGAAAGTAATGTTTGATGGCAATGTGGAAAGGACCATCAGACCAGTTAATGAGCAATTCTGGTGATTCCCATAAGAATCAGCAAGGGCATATCATCATTCGATTACTAGAAAAATGAACAGCACTGTTCACAAGAGCTTGGCAATTAATTAAATGATATGCTTGTTCATCCTGCAGGTCAAGCAGATAATTGTGCTGAGAATTGCTTTGAAATCATGCATGGCTCAACTTAGCCCTTTTGAATCCCAGGAGAGATTTGCAGGTCACACTGCACATCACACTTCTTGAGGATGGGGGACTAATACTAGCTAATCCTGTTAGCATACACAATGGGATAAGAGATAGCTAAAGAGTCACAGTTACATGGTACAAGTTAACATGCCCATTGAAGAGTCTTTGCATGCTTTCATTTACTTTTTGTTATGTAACTATAATATAATAATTATGTCAGATTTTGCTTGGCCTATTTTTCTATGAATGTCTATAATGTCTTCAACTTCATTTGACCTTTATGTATTATAAGTTTATACCCATCACTCGTAAAATTTAGCACCCTTTTCCCTCCCCAAAAAATAGCAATTGAAAAAAAGAGCAGATACTGATCTGTCCCTCACTGCTGAAATTCCCAGGCATTTTTAAATAAGTTCCTGAAGTCAACATTGCAATATTTTTAAAAGACTACTTTAAGCAAAAGTAATGCCTAGATTTTCTTCAAGCTGTTTAATAATTTAACTGAATATTTTTGTCGATAATATATATAGTATCTTATTATTACTTTGGAGCAGATTTTTTAATTTATTAAATGCTTTTGAAGCCCCAATAAACAAACACCCAAGCTTTCGTGTCTTAATTGTTTTCTATATAATGTAAAACATTCTTAACCTTAGCTAAATTAAATTTTAGAACTGAGTTAATGACCAGAAGTTAAAGAGCAAAGAAACTTATAGAAGATTATCTAATGGAACCATCTTTGATTTCGAGTTAGAGAACAGAGGTCCAGAGATGTTAAGCAACTTGCTCAAGATTACACAGCTATCCAATGCTGGCAGAGGGAAGGACCCTCAGGTCACTTGATTTCAAAGAGGTTTTCTGATACAAGTTACTTAATAACCGTTTCTGAACTGAGTCCCTGCCTACCTGTTCAGCTGCACAGGAAATCAATCCTGGAAACAACCAATAAACCAGCTATAAAAACAGAGGAACTAAGGAAAAATAAATGGCATGGAAGAGGCAACTAACTCTACTTCTGTCAAAACAACTTTCTCAGAAAGACCATGGATTATAGGTTGGCTAATCTTTACTTTGGAAACTTTGGCTTTATTCTATCTAAAATATCCTATACAATTGGACACGTCTTGGTAGAGAAATGAATACTATTCCTTGTTCCTGAGATCTATAGCATCAAATAAAATGGATTTGGGCTTTTTCAATGACAGAAATAAATAGGAGTATCTGTACAAATTTGTACTGGTAAATAACAACTTTCTTTTGACAAAATCAAGAAAATATCCCCTCGGAGTGCAGGGAGCACCCTTACCTGTTACATTTTAAAAATGAAAGATTCATTATTATTTAGAGAACCCTTTAACTATAACACTTAAAAACGAATATTGTGTAGTTAATCTTTTTGCTGCTATTCTGGAATATTCTTGTGAGTAATTTATTTGCAAGCATGTTAGAACATAGATATTTAATCAGGTACTATAAATTTATCATACCCCTCTTTGCAATAAAATACGATTCAGTATAAAAGTGATGCAATTTGGACTCTGTCCAGAAGAATATTTTTATTATTATAGAACATTTTTATTACAGTGAAAGTTTCAAACAGCAGTGCTTACCAGGTCCAGGCAGGTACTATATATGCATGAAATGACCAGGATATAAGAAAATTGAAAGTGGTGGGGATGGTTTAGAGCACATGCTTCCCCAAGCCAATTCTTTCCATATGGGAATTCTAGCCCACTGTTGACAGAACTTCAGATTTCTCAAAGGACAGTAGTAAATAAGATTTATATATAAAATTTCTCAATTTATAAATACCAGAATGTATCACTCACCATGCAGAACAGATAAACATATTTGAGGACTGTATGCATGGTGCAGAATGCCAGTTTACATTCATCTGGGAAAGTTTCACAGAAGGTAACTTAAATTGTCTATGTAAGAAGGTTTCAGTAACTAATGAGCATTTTTTTCTGCTTGTACTGTTTTATTTGTCTTTACAAATATGGAGATTTTTTTACTACTTTTTCATATCCAGTTTTTGGAACTACCTCAGGTATAAGAATTTTTCTAGATCAAATTTTAAATATTTATTTTTTTTTATTGCTGCGAGAGCAAACCTTGCTACTAATAGAACCGTACATCATTTGCCAGTATTTGAAGTTGATTTTATTTGGAATCCCATCAAACTTGATTGTTTAATAATATATTTATGTGGGACAATTATTCTTTAAATATGTAACTACAAGCAACCTAAAATAATAAATGTTTATTTTAAACTAACTTTCTCAGCACACATGAAAATAAGATTCCCTCCCCCCCCCAAAAAAAAAACCTCTCTTTTTAAATGGATTTTACATACTTCTATTTTATCCATGTGGCTACTTCTATAGTGATGATCCGTGGCTGAAGCAAGAATGTAGAAATTCAGAAACATTCTAAGGACAAAGCAATGTAATCTACACCCAAGATGCCCACCCAGAGGAAGGTGATAAAAATAGTGCCTGTGCTGAGCTAAACAGAATAATTAAGAACTCTTGAAGAGCCATGGGTTAGAAAAGGCTGATCTAAGAATGTGTTAGAGGATAACTTCCTTAGAAGGAATTTGTAAAAATTTCAAATTTGAGGTATGACCGCCAAAGCCTTTGTTTTGTTTTGTTTTGTTTTGTTTTGTTTTTCCTGAAATTGTAGTCCTCTTACAGCAAAAGCATATCTGAAACCAAATTCTAATCCTGTAGTTAATTTTAGTTAAGTAAGTAGTTTAAAAAATCAGGTGGAATCTTGAAAAATATATATGTTATCTTATATGAGCCTAGGGGATCTCGCAGCTGTTCATATTTTCACTTTATAGCACGTGTCACTGTAACAAATGAAAAATATTTTCATCCTCTAGGATTATTGGCTTGCTGAAAAGCAATAAACAAACTGTAACAAGAATTATGTATGTAACTGACAGTTAATCAGACTATTTGGAGTGGTAATGAAGAGAATGAGAAGATTGGATAAAGTGTTCTCTGCTGACTAATGGTCTACACTATATTAATAATTTATTAGCTAAAATTTGTGATGATTACTGGATAATGTAGTTAGCATTGATATATTTTAATGATTTCTCAAAAAACACAGGGTGAAACTAGCAGACACAGCTCGCTTTGAAGTTATATTTCCAGTAGCTTTTTCAACTCCAAGGTGCATTTCTATCAGTGGTCCTCTTTCAGAAAGCTTATTCTAGCTTTCTAGAATAAGTTGTCTAAGATTTATAAATACGAATTTACTCTAAAAATATATTTGATGAAAATCTGTTTTCATATATGTCAAAATTAATACTTAATAAAAAATCATAAAATTAATAAACACCTAAGAAAGGATTTATGATGCTCCCTGCCTGATGAGGTGGAGGCAAACAGAAAACCGTAAAAATTTAAAATTATTAATACTGTTTATTTTCTAAGGTTGTGTGCTTGCACAAAATATTTTTCCCTGAATTTCTAATGATACATTGGTATGTGTTTTGTTTTTCCTCTAACATCAAAATAGTATTTTTCCTCTTAAAAAGCATGAGGATTTTATTTAGTTGATGTAATGTTCTTGTATGTAGATATATGACATAAATAACGATATAAGAATCCATAATGTCTACTATTTGTGATGTTTAAGTGATGGAATGAATGCAAGTGGAGATGTCCAAGGGGGAACATATTTTAATAAGTGTTGCCCCAACAGGAAGAAAAAAACGAAAGTCTTCTGTACATACACTGATCGTGCGCACATGCTCTCCAATCAAACTTTAATTTCTATGTATGTAAATGGGTGGACTGAGACTATATTGCTATGTATTATGCAAACAGTCCTTTGTCCTGTCAAGCGGTTGAGGAAAAAGACCATAATCCTTAGTGTCCTGGAGAATGTATGCTGATCCTCAGGGACTGACTGTCATTTAATTTAGTCAAGTTGTGTCTGCCTTGGCTCCGACTATTTACATATAAATTGTTTGTTGGGGTGAGAGGAGGCAGAGAGGGAAGATATATTGCAAACTACTTTCCCCCCAATTACTTTATGATGTCTGCTTTCATGTGGGGTGTGTCCTCAGAAAATGAGTAGTATAGCGGGGGCAGGTTGTTACAGATGGAGGGAGGATCCGTTTTCCCCCAGATGTGGGACGTGAGCATCAGCAAAAGCAAACTCTTTGCATGCGATCTATTTCTACACGTAATGAAAGAACTGATTTAATATGGAGACATGGCTATTTTGGCACAAGTGCACATGATCAGCAGAGCTAAGATGTCCTGTGCCAAGGAGGACTCATGGATTGCCCCAGGATTCTGTGGTTTTGCCCCAATTCATTAGCATCCAGTGATCCACCTACAAATGACCACTTGCCCAGGCCTGCAGGAAGGAAGATACACATGCATAGCATGAGTTTTAGGAGAGGGAGTGTGTTTGACAAAGCTTTTTACAGATTCTATCACCATTTTCTAAGACATGGGATTTCAGACGTAGCCATTCAAGATTTGCAATGTTGGAGTAAGAGCAAACGGATGCAGCATTCATAACCCCAAGCCTTTTATGGTGGGGGCAGGGGTTCAGGGTGGTGAGGTGAGGCAAGAGACTATTAATCTCAAAGTAAACATTACACTACAAAACAGCACAATTAATTGCATAGCAATTATTAACAGAAACTGTAGCCAAAAATAAAAGCACCAGGATTGGATCTTAGTGCATCCTAGCATATATGAATCACCTCCTATGTTGTTTTTTTATTTTTATTTTCCCAAAGTTAATATTTATTGAGCACTTCCCATGTCAGGCATTGTACTAAATACTTTATAGGCACTTTGAATTCCTTCTACAATTATATAGGGTCAGTAATTTCATTATTCCCATTGTCCAGATTAACATGAGGTTAAGTAACTTGATCGAAGTCACACAGTGAAGGAGAGCCAGACCCAAATGAGCCCACATTCCACATTTTAACCATTATGTTACGTGACCTAACATTTGGCTCTTGAGAAGTGAAAATCAGGAGGACCTTCCCAAATTGGGAATTTGTACTCCTAATTTTACTTACTTGCCTTCTCTTTATCAATTTCCTTTATTATTGTTATTGTACACATGTGGGTGAATTGAAAATATTTGAACTAAGGATCCCTTACCATGGCAATGACTGTTTACTTTGGCTTTACCTGGAACACACCCAACAACTCAAATTGACCCTGTCAGCATATGATAAATGGAGGATTGCTATATATTGCTATTTTGGTTCCTCTTATTAAGCTTTTACTGGACCAAAAAAAAAAAAAAAGTTTACAAATATTTCATGCCCAGTGAGAGGCTTTGGAATGGAAGAATGTTAAGATGGTGTTAGTTAAAGAAACTGCCATCAAGAAAGATGGAGAGAGAGAGAGAGACCTATTTCTCACAAAGAAATAAATTCCCTTGGCTTTTCTCAAGGTATCAGAAAAACAAATGCTTTCTTCCATACCATGTGAGATCTTTGCAGGCAACTGATTGACCTAAGTTCATATCATTTGACTTATATAGGACTTATATAATATCTACCTTTGAAGTGGTTGGAGACAGCATACAAAATTAAACATAAACAGCAAAAAGGGTCATTAGGGATAAAACAATAGAAGAGGAAATTACTACTTCTAAAAATTGACTATGCATTTGACACTGAACCTGTTGACAGTTTAGCCTAAAAATAGATGTGCTAAATATTTATATTTTACAACTCAAATACAATTATAACTTCAAATAATATAATTCATGAATTATTCACTGATCTATCATAATATGACTTGGTTTGATGTTGATTTTTAGCTTTAATATACATCTTTAAGGAATCTTTTTTTTTTTTTTTTTAATTTAACAAAACTTGGGAAATGGCATTGAAAGCCAGACCTCAAGTAAGAAAAGTTCCAAAGTCTATACTCAGACCTAGACCCAGAATGAGCTCATCCGCAAGACCTGGATTTGGATCAGTGTTCTCACACATAGTATCTGTATGGTCTTGGGGAAGTTATGAAACTATTCCAAACTACAGGTTATTCATCCATACAGGGAATTTAATAACAATAACAACCTCACAGTTTTTTAGTGTTGTTGAAAGTATGGCATGTAAAAAAAGCAAGTAAAATGTTTAGCACAGTTTCTAGCACATAATAAGCCCTGAATAAGTAGTAGCCCTTCCTATTATTTGTTGGAAAAGTTGAGGGGAAAAAAGTGCCTTAGAGACTACAGAAAGAAAGTTGTTGGATTGACGAAGATATAATATAATATAGTATAATATAATATAAGCATATATACATATATATTTTTATAAATGTTTCATATATATATATATATATATATATATATATATATATTAAAATGTAAAATAAAACAAAAATAATAACCAGGAAGGCAGGTTTAAGGTGAGTTAACTATCTCTGGTTCAGCTATACAAGGGTGCAGCTAGGAAACCAGCCAAATTTTATATTTGTGTTTTTATGTGTTACAAGTTTAAAACTTTATTTTGTAACGTAATGCCGAGTTCAAAGTTATGTCTTAACTTGACACACATATTATGGGCTGGTTGTCAATTTCAAGATAGGCTTAGATTTATTAGGTAAAGTTGAATTTAGTAAACATGTTTAAACTCGGCCTTTTCAGTTTAGTTTTACTTCAAAAAAACATGCTGGTAGTTGTATTTTCCCAGCCTGCTTTTTTTTAACACTGAGCTTTTTAACACTGAGCTTTATAATATTTTAAAAATCTGTAGATGTGCTGACTCACACTTGAGGCTGGTCTTTGAAATCCTATGAAATGTATTGTGAAACTTCTATATGTTTAGAATTTTTTTTTAATATCCTATTTACTTCCCAAGTGAATTTGAAAAAAATTCACAATAAACAGGAACATTAAACATACACACACACAAGGAACTCTGAAATAGAGTCAAGGTACTTAAAGAAAGGAGGATGGGATGACACGCAGCTATGAGGACCAAAATGTAGGCTAAGGTGGTTGTGGCTGCTGAGTATGAAATTAAACGAGGAGTTGTCCAATTATAAAGGTAAACATGGTGAGTTTCATCAACATCCTTACCAGGTAGAGACAGATTTCTCCCTAAGCTCCATGAGGAATAAACACATCGCCCTGATTCCTCTGGAAAGGACTTTGAACACCTATAAACAATGTCTTCTTCAATAATGACTTTCTTAAAAATGTAGAATATTTTCAGTATTATTTTTGTGTGTAATTCAAATTTAATTAGAAACCCCATGTGTAATATTCATTAAAACTCATGACATTCAGCTCTTACCAATTTGCTAGTACTTATAAGTAGTACTACGTTTTTATTTTTTTACATGTTCTGATATACACAGGTTATTACTGAAAACCTCCTGCACCCACATCCACCGTCATTCTCTCCACCCAATATTGGGATATTTTTCATATTCGTCAGTTTAAATACTTCGTGATTCACAAAAAACAGTAAGTCAGTTTGATTTCAGATTTGCAGAAAGGCATTTCCCAAATTGCTCCTTAACTAGGCTGTCTTGTCGGATATCTGCTTAAATAAAATACATAAATCTATACTGTGGCAGAAGTGAAAAAACATGAATGGGATGTAGTTAAGACTAAGTATTTTGTTGTGCTTTTGATCAGTTAAGCAAAAAAGGGAAGCAGCTGATATTGATCCAGAACCAAACCTAATAGCTTGGGAGCTATCTGAAGCAACTCAAAATGCCTCTGGGAAAGTTATTTTTAAAAATGTCTTCCCATCTCATTTCCTAACCTGGCACCTCTGCCCCACAGGCATTCATACATTAGAGAGCTGCTGATGCCCAGATTGTGTCTACAAAGGAAGCAATGTTTTCCTTCTTAATAGAACCCCAGAGAAATTTTCTCAAGTTACCCACTCTGCTGTTCAGGCTTATTCTCACCTTTCCGTGCACTGTAAGAGATGGGTCACGTTCAGAGCTCATCTCTCAAAAAAAAAAAGTTTTGATCAGTGCTTTCCTAAATATAACATATGTTTTAAATTATATTTCTTTTCAGTATAAAATTAAATTTCATTAGACTATAAAGAATACAGTTACATTCTACCCACTAGATCACAGAGGCAACCAATGTATTCAGGTCGGAAAGTTGATTCCAGAACTTTGAAAAATAATAGCCCCAAATTAACAATATATCCTTCCAATACCTCTTGACTTATTTTTCAGAAATAACAACAGAAACCACAAAGCAATATTCTTTAGTTATGTATTTTTAGAATTAAATGCACCCTCCCTTAATAGAATAACTTTTTCCTATATGTTCTATTATTAACCAAAATATTCAAATGTTCTTTCTTATAAAGATTCTTCAGTTAAATAGAGCTTGTTATATTGTTTCCTGCATTGATATTATATTCTTATCTTATAGGTAAGAAAGTACAACTTAATTCCAGAAATAACACCCTTAAAATCTTTTATGTGAAATCACAGTGACCACAAATAGAAATAAAATCAAGATGTTTGACTTTGACCTGCTGTCTATGTCTTCTTATACTTGTATATTATGTTTACAAACCAATGGCTACATACACAAATACGACTCCTTTCCAATTATATTGCAAATATCATCTAACATAGCAATTTGAGAGAATAAAAATTGTTGACAAGTAATTTTTGTTTTTATAGATACCAAGTCTTTAAAAAAAAATCTTAGCGTATTTGTTCTCATCTATGATTAAAAGGCTATACTTGGCTCCTATCTCTCATGCTAGCTTGGTACATTATCTGCTGTATATCATCGAACCTCTGAGTCTTCCTATTCTCCTATGTAAAGATGGTTGCTCCAATGAGCTTATGTCTGTGGAAATTGTACTTCTTCAATTATGTTACCGAGGGAGACTTAAAGACCTATAGATACAGGGTACCTTAAAAGAATAATATATTTTTTTAAATGGGGCAATTTGAAGCTCATCTCTCCCCACATAACCAGAGAGTGAACTGACTTTGTTTTGACTACCTTACTGGAAACACTTCAGTGACGTCTCCTTGCCTTCTATGTATGGCAAAAACTCCTTAGCAATATTTGCAAAGTCATTTCTGAGCTGATTCTGGTTTGGTTCTCAAACCTCATCTCTCACCCCCTCCGTAACCAACACCAAACCCCTCCTACAGCACACCACACACACACACACACACACACACACACACACACACACACACACACACAACCTATTGCAAAATCTTGCTTTATGTATTCCCTTCTGCTTCTGGGCCCTTATATAGATGCATCTCTCTGATATCCCTCTCGCCCTCTTCCTCTTTAAAGTCTAGCTAAGCACTTACCTCCTTCTACAGAAAAGCTTCTTATATTCTCTCCTGAAATAAATGCCTTTCCAATGAACCCCCAATTTTTTTTCAAGCTTATCCAACTTATTCAATATACCTCTTGGTTTATCTGACTCAGCCAAAAAAGTTCTTGCTGGCAGTACCCCTAATTTTTTCACCATTGTATTTGTATATACACTGTGGCATAGTAAGCATTAACTAAATATCTTTTTTCAGGAATAAAAAGGGATGAGGGGAAGTGAAATAGGGAAAATTGGAATCTTGCTGGTGATTAGTGTCAAGTGAGACAAGAAATCAAAATAAAACTTAAGAGTGGGGAGGATGGGTAATCTAGTCTTTAACTAGCCTACAATTCAAAGTTATATGTCCTAGAGAGAAGGCTGAGAGATGGCACAGGCTGTTTTCAGAGACTTGAAAAATTCTTTCAAGTACCATGGATAAACATGTTCCAATTCGAAAAAGAGTATTTGATTTGTGCATGGAGAACTTAGATTACTTATTGTCAGTTATTGTGACATTAAAGTAGTTTAAATTTACAAATACGTTATTTTGTTGGAGAATTTCTTTTACTTACGGCTCTTGCTAACTATTCCCCTTGAATAGGTAAGGGGATATGGATGATTTATCTATGTTCAAGACCTAAAATGCCATAAATATATCAAATTATATCTACTTTGTAATGGTTTATATACTGAAAAATAGATACGAACTGAAGTCAATTTTTATTTTTCAGTTTTAAAGGTCACCAATTCAATTTATGTGAATTTCCATGCAAAAGAAGTTAAGTGAATTCTTGTGGAAGGCTTAGGTATTTTGTTGTTGCCAAAAGAACAAAATAATTCAACTAACTCAAGTAAGTGTGATTTATCAAAAAAATGAGGTGGCATTGGCTATCCATGTGCCTAACACCAGACTGCACTCTATTCAACCTAAAATTCATGCATTCACTATCGTTTGAGGAACTTGGCCTCTCATTACTGAAATTCCAAAATTTTGAAAGAAGGAATCTGAACTTTCAATTTAGACAATACACCTTGCTTCAGTCCAATCAATTAGGATCCAGAAGTAGATGAGGATTGG